>NC_139346.1:34641914-35171378 GCF_055883805.1 Amblyomma maculatum | reverse complement strand
GTTAAAAAAAAAAGGAATATCGGACGAGCCTTACCGGATACCACGCGTAGCAGACGAGTCCGATGATGAGCGGGATAATACCGTTGTCATGGCCATGTGAAAACCACGGGTGAAAGCGGCTGCCCAATGCCGACACAGGTTCACAGCGGCTGGTGCGAGGAGATTGGGTGAACTTTGCATAAGCTATGGGGACACCGTAGTTCGGCTGCAACTTCAAAGGGAGTTTCTCATCGCACACGGAGGTCTTCTACAACTGCTCCAGCAACGACGATATGTGGCCGCCGCGGCCGGAGGTTCAAGCGATGGGACTGCGGAGGAGGTGCACAGCGCGGGAAAAAACCCAGACTTGGGCTATGGACGTCATAGTTACGGCGAAACGCTGCTGGAGGTTCAAATGGTACAAGGGCGGAAGTAAACAGCTATACCTATGGACACGCTTCGAGCTAATTCTAAAGGTACACTCCCTGTCCAGTGACTCAACGGGCACTCGTACAAACCGAGCATTCGAAAAAGAGAGGGAGAATCACTTGATTCTTTCAGCGCAGTATTAAGCGCTCAAGAACTTTCGACACTGTGGTCCTGCAAGCTGACTAACGGGCGTACGCGTGCCCCGCTTCCCGAAGCGTGGCCTGGATTGGGGTGAACGCTCGCCAAGCTTCTGTAACAGAATATTCTCCTCCTCTTCAGCCGAATTTCACAGGAGCCTGCAGCTGCAGACGACGGCATACACCCCCCGTAGAGGTCGACGATCTTGCACACGTTCTCCACGCAGGAGTGGACCAGTGTGACCAACTGAATGTCACAAGGAGTCTGCCACCCGCAGAGTACCCGCCCATACACGGACAACTCGCGCCGTGCAAATTTCGGCGGGACGGCGTGTAGCGTAGCGCCGAGTTTTCTACAATACGTTTTAGCTCCTACTTCGCGACGGAACGCTTCGCCGCCTTTGGAAACCCACGCGAAGGCAGTGGACGGCTTCTCTCCGTTTCTCTGCTGGCCGGTGAGCGTCGCGCAAGCACTGCATGCAGGTGTGGCCGGCTGGATTGACACAGACAGGTGCAACGCCACGGCTGCCAGTCTGCCGCCGCAGTAGAGGTAAACATTTCGTCTGATGCAGTCAGCAGCGAGCGTAGACACGCTCCTGCTGCATAATGCAAATGCCCGCTCTCAGTATATTTGTGCTCTATACTTGATTGCTAAGCGAGGAGACTTAAACCGGAGTAAACAACGTCGTCACGTGTCGTAACTAACTCTCGCGTTCACCTGTCGCCCACGAACGTCCGGTTAGGTGATCGAATTTTGAAAGTCGCGCGAAGGTTTCACGATCCCGTGTCATCACGTGATCAACGCTACAGGCACGAGAGCACGCCCACTGGGTAGAAGGCCATCAAGAGATTGCCCGCAGGTCGACAGCAGCACGGTGACAGCTTTCGCAAAGTTTAGCAGCCCATGCGTTTTTTTTTTTTTTTTTTTTTTTTTTTTTGAGTGTAAGATCTACTTCTTCCATGCCAGACCTCAAAGCCATCTGACTCCGAACATCTGACCGTGAACTCTTGTTCTGTGCAGAAAGTTGTGAGCTTACTCACAAGGCGTGAGCCGGTGCAGCATACACACCGGACATCCGGAGTCGATGGCGCCGAACCAAGATCGGCTGCTCCAACTGCCCTGCTGACTCCGTTGACCTGCATCACTTGATCTGGACCTATCCTGGCACAGCGAGCCTCCGCGCCCGCTACACATCTGCTCACCACATCCAGACTTACGAAGACTGGACAGCCACCAATACCGATGCCTAGCGCAAGCTTAGTCCCCCGCTAGTCTTCATGTCCGAGAGTCTGGCGCCCACAACCCCACCCGCTTCCCCTCTAAGGCCTAGATTTATGAATGAATGAATGAATGAATGCAGCAAACATCGTCTTTATTCTCCAAGGTCATTCATCTGCGCCGCATAAAACATGGCCGCGGCTGGACTTTGAACGAAGCCAGAACGAATAAATTAGCTTTCTTGGCCCAGACACCAAAGCATGTGCTATGCCGTAGCACGCTTCGTGTAAAACTGCATCAGACTCTCCCGCTGTGCAGCAGGCATCGTCGTCTTGAACTGCAACACGTACTCTGGCGCCGTGCAGCGAGTATCACAGTCTTCATCAAGTTTTATCTGCGATGCAGCGCCACCAAACCTGGCGTGGTGGAGCGGAAGCGACTCTCACTCTACAGTCGTACCAGACAGACTGCTGGGACAATGGGACGAGATGTTGGTAAAGCGCGCAACGTCAGAAAAGTCAAACCCATACTATTTTTCTTCTGAGAAGCTAAAAGTCCTGCCGGACGTTGAGTCAGGACACGTATCGTAAAAGAACCAGCGTCCATGCAGACTCTCTAATATAGTCTAGAACACAATTTAAGCGTTTCAAACAGCTTCAGACTCGTGTTTTTTTTTTTTTTTTTTTTTTTTTTTTCTAGATGCCGTTCAAGAGGCGCTTTGCTTCTCGCGTACTTTTAAAATGTAGGGTCGTATACATGGACATTATCGTCCAGAAGCCCCCAGCTGAATCAGCAAAGCAAGCTGGTTTACCTTAATGTATCAGTATTATACACACGGCGTGAGTCTGTGACGTCACGATCTCAATAGACCAACACCGATCTGTGACGTAAGCACGATGCGGTGGCGCTTCTGTCGCCAGGCTGGGCTGACTGGGGGAGAAAAGTAGGGTTAGCGCCCATAGGAATACATGGAACCGAAATACTTCAAAGCAGCTTTCATGGATCATCTATGATGTCGTTATTCCGCTAAGAGCAACCATGAACACCCAGAACAGATCGTAAAGTATAAAATCTCATTAGCGAGGCGAAGTATTTTTAAAACACCTCAACATATATGGGGGTGCGAGTTGGGAGGGCGACCCAAAGAAACACATATAAAAGGTTTTTCTCGTTTCGCAGAGTACCAGAAGTTGTGGCCGGTCAATGGTAGTTGGCAAGCGCTTTGAAGAATTGTGTGACAAAGCGTGTGCAAGTCATTGCGGAGGCAATCTACTTTTAAAACTTCTCGTTGTCTAAAATCTAAAAACTTCTTTTAAATCTTTCGGTTCCATGTATTGTTATGGGTGCTAACCCTGCTTTTCACCCCCAGTCGGCAGAGGCGCCGTGAGCGCCCCCTTTGTTTGTAAACACGGTGTTCGTCTATATTTGGCCTACACTTGCCAATGGGGAAACGTCCAGGGTGCTTCCGTTCATTATAGATTGTTCAGTGATGGAACCATATCGATAATGGTTGTTATCGTGCAACGATTCAGAGCGCGCAAAACAGTTCCACAAATAACGTTTTGCCACGTAACTTCTGCTGCATGCGATGCACCGCCTTCTGTTGAGCAGCCAGTTCCGGTCACCTACGTTTTACTGTTCCACTACTTCGAAAAACGACTCGTCGCATGGAAGGAAGGTGGCCTGCTTGATGAACCAGCGAAAACCGGGCGAGGTGTGAGGCGTAGGCCGGAGGTTAGTGGGACTTCTGGAGCCCTCCCGAGATGCAATAGCTGTTTGTGTGCTGCAGCACAACTACCGCAGCCGATTCGAACTTTGACCTTTCCGAGGGACTTCAGGAGCCTGCAGAAACAAGTGACAGAAACTGCGCCTTTCCTTTTCTGTGAACCAATTGTAGAGTACCGGTGAACTTTGATGCGTTCAGCGGAACGCTGGTTGTTCGATGAGGGGCGCGCGATGGACCGTGTGCAGCAGCAACGCTCAGGCTTTCGCATTTCTCCACTGCAAATGCTGCACTGATCTCGGGATTTTTCAGACTGTAGTTGGTTGATCACCCCTACCCATTCCCACCCATTTGTGCGCGCAAATAACGCCATTTCCTGCTCGTTCACGTTTAAACATTTCAAACTTCCCGCAACCAAAAGTTAAGCCTACGCCACCGGAAGTCGAGTACCACGTGACCACTTTTAGAAGTCGACATTACCCCTCTCGGCTATTTCGACGTTTGACTTGACTTAATTACCCACATCAACCATTTTATCACTTGCATACATTTTCTTGGCGCTCTATCCTATGGTACTCTTACAGCTCCGATAGGTCATGCCTATGCGAAACCCGCCTACGTAGCCATACAGTGCTTACGCAGTAAGAGCGCTTAATAAATGAGACACAGCAAGCACAGTTATGTCAAAACGCCCTGCACGATATTCCGTAATTAACTGAATTAAATTGTGTGTCCATTTTTTTTTCGTAAAGTTTATTCCTCCAGCTTTCCAGGGAGAATAACTCCTTTCTCCAGCTGACTTGTATTATGTCTCTGTGGTTAAGGGGACAGGAAGGTATTTCCATGCAGTGGGTGTAGCCAGGCCGATGACGACGTAGCTGTTCTCGATTCAGTCCTCTGAATACCTTTCACCACGTACTGAACCGCAGCGGACAGACTCCTATGCCACAGTGGCATCCTTACCTGTTGGTATCCTATCAGTTTTCTACTATGGTCGCTGCATGTCCCTGTTTTCTACGACATGTATGTTACACACCTCAGAATGAAGTGCCTCCTGCCTTCTCGTAATCTAAAGATTTCGTTGAAACGCCTGCACGTGGTCTATTGTCAAGTACACCTTTTGAAAATCAGCCTGCTTTTTTGTTGCTGGCTTGAAGCCTCCGTAAAAATTACGCCTGCACAGAGCTCTCGGCACACCGCCGGGGTGGCGCAGTGGTTACGGCGCTCGACTACTGCTCCCAAGGACGCGGGATCGAATCCCGGCCTCGGCGGTCGCTTGTCGATGGAGGCGAAAAGCAAGGCGCCCGTGTGCTGAGCGATGTCAGTGCACGTTAAAGAACCCCAGGTTGTTGAAATTTCCGGAGTCCTCCACTACGGCGTCTCTCATAGCCTGAGTTGCTTTGGGACGTTAAACTCCACAAAACAAACCAAAACCAACAGGGCTCTCGGCAACGCGCCCGGTTCTAAAAACCACTAGGGCTTCAAACATGTGGCCTCCGCTTCAACCGAACAAGGGGGCACCATGCCACATGGGGCAGCGCACACCGGCCTTTTAGCGCCTTTTCACGGGTGCAGCACGAGTGGAGGGAGAGAGATCCGAGAGGGGCTACTGACTTTACAAGAAAATGCCAGCTGCCTTCGCCACAATGACAGCGGTTCTTTTAGGAAAAGCTGGGAAGAACAAACCTAGGTGCGCGATTTGTTTTGCCCTCAGTCGCTCTGGTCTCCCTTTTTATGCTAGGTCACTCATCTCCCGACAGCAGAACCGCAGGGCATTTCCTGCGAGGAAAGGCTCTGCTCGACGCAAGTTTTACGATTCACTGCTTCGAGTCAGCATTTCTCACTCAAACTGAGTTTCATTCAACCGATTATTGCATTTCACTGCGCACACGTTAAATTATAGTTCCTCGAAATTTGAGCTCATTCGGTGCAGCAGATATTTTTAAAATGTTTTTTTTTTTTATTAATTCGAAAGCAGCTTCCTGGTCTGGCAGCCATTGGCCGCTGACGTCACAACGACATATACCCCCACGTCGTCTGCAATTCGCGGTGTCGGCTGCACTCTTGCATGCATGCCGTGGACGGTGGTCGCTGAGATTCTTTTCTTTTTTCTTCAGCAAAAATATTTTATTTGCATATTATTATTATTATGATTTGTTTGAGAAGCCTTCACTATAATGCGCGACCACAGTGATCCTCGGACTTGCTCTTTGCGATTCCGTGAAGATTCTCGAGGAGGCCGAAATCGGTGGGCTCATGCTGTATTTTTTAAGCATACAATCAAAAGGATATTATTCGTACGTAATGATAGTCAGCTTGTTTTAGCAACAAGCGCTCCCGCATATAAAAGGTGCATGTCCAAAGTTTACTTCCACCGTCGTCGTTGTGTTGCTATTGTTCAGCCGTCGCGGTCCAAAAACTACGAGGAAAACCCAAACAAGCATACGTTGACGCGAGAGCACGCCTTGCGACATTAGAGAAGCAGACAAAACTTTTGAACGAAGCGGTATACAGTTGAGTTTCCCTTCATGTGGCGATGTGAGGAAACATTGTTGATGATGAAATCGGAATGTTTGATGTAATGATTGTTCGGACTCGCAAACGTTCGCATTACTCGAGGCCAGGAAAGGAAGGTTTACAACTTAGACAAAACTAGAATACAGCTAACCTTGAGAGGTGAAGTGCTCTGTGGCGCCTCTTTTGAGCACCCAAAGCACAAACGACCCATTGGCGCCGCATCGCGTACCGGTCAGCCACCTTACACCTGCTTCCTCACAATAAGCTATGTCTCTTTTGAGGCTATGCACGTGAGCGAAACGAGAAGGCACAAAAAGCCCATACTGGCAACAGAAATAGCGACTGCATACATTCAAACACTCTGAATACTGTACAAAGCTGCGCGCCGGAAAGACATCTATGGAAGGAATGCAAGACGGGGACGGAACGAGAGCTCAGCGGCGGCGATGCCGCTGGCAACAATAGAGCAACCAACGCCGAGCCTCCGTCCTGCGTCCACCGTGACCGGTGCACACTGACATCTTGAAGCAGTTACCTCGTGTCGTCGTTCACTCTGTGCGGGAGACCGAATGACGCATTGAAAGTTCAGCGAACTTCACAGGTACATCCCGTTTCTACTTGCGGCTCGCGGAGGTCGCGTGACCGTTTTGGTCGAAAAGCGACTGTCGCAAATGGTCGCATCGGTCGAAAAGAAACAGCCACGGGCCGTTCGGGCACTGCTCGATTTCCAGCCGAGCGACTGCCGGTCGCAAACCGTTAGACCAATCAGCGGCTCAGCTGACGTAAAAGTAAATTAGCTTTACTCTATGTAGTGAACAGTCAAAGTAGACACGATGTGGAAAGAAACCAGTAAATCGCATTCGCAAATGTGAACATCGGTCGCGCTGCGCTGCTCTCTGGTCGCATGCGACAGCCGGTCGAGCGCCCTTCGCGAGTCGCAAGTGTGAATACTAGACTCTTAGACATAGGTAATTATTTTAGGCAGGTAAAGCGCTTTTGCAAAACTATGTTCAGACTGGCCACGGCTAGCGCACGAAAGCATGCGCCGTCGCTTCAGTCCCGTCATAGCAAAACATAACGCGATTTGAATGCGCACTTCACTGCCCGCAACGAACAACAGCCTCCACCGCCGACTCCGCCTCGTCTCCCCCGCAGCCGCGCGCGCGCGACTGCGACTGACTACCGAGCTTAACTTTGCATTTTTCTAGTGGCTGTCCAGCAAACGACTCGTGAATCTTCCAACGCAAATACACACCATTTAGTATTTAGCGTGTGAGCCCTGAACTCCCGTCGTGGATTACGACTGCACCCTCAGCGTGTTTGTTTACATAACTTTTGCATATGCCTGGACGTATGCTTCTCGTTTGCACGGCACAAAATGCAAGTAGAGCTACTAGACTTCACACCTGTTGCATTTTATTTGTTTACGAACAAACTAGAACAGCGCTGCCGCTGCGAGAAGCGCAGTGGATGCTACTCTGCCTGCACCAGCCGGGTGTCCACAAGCGGCGCCGACAGCTGCCGGCTGCGCTCGCCAGACAAGGTCACACCGACGCTTCCCGCTCAATGTGCACGCGCTTTGTGACGTAAGCAGTCGTCGATTTGGGTTCACTTCTGACAGAACTGCTCTCGATGACCACATACAGCCGTTAAAGCTTGTGAATGCGCGCTCCGTAATCGCCGAAACTGTAGGCTCGAACCCCGTGGGTACTCGCGCTAGGCCTACTCGTCGCGGAACGGGCCGACTGACATTTCTGAACAAGGTCATCGCTGATGAGAAGGGGGAGCATATAAGGTGTAGTTGCGTTTTTTTTTTTTTTTTTTTTTCTAACAAGGTTTAAGCTACAGAAATCCGCAACTGTTCAGGCCGTTAACTCATCGGGTGTCAATTTCTCGCTCCGGCTCAGAAAATAGATCGCGGGCAACCGTCCGCTGACCAATTCCATACTACGGCGACAGGCGACCGTTGGCCGTGCTGGCTTCGTTGCCGGTGTAATGCGCGTCGATAAGCTAAGGAACCCAACTACGCAGCTCTGTGGGTGTGGCCGTGTCTTACGCTGAAGAAAGCCTACCTTTTGTACAAGAGCATCATCAAGCACTTCGGCATGAGGTGCGACGTACCACTGTGTCAATCGTCCACAAAGAAAAAGACATGTGACATATATTGCAGCCTGCACTGCAGACAACGCTCCGCCGCGTATTCTCTTGTGACGTCACACTAGCATTTCAAAATGCCGGTCACTCTCGGTGGGAGGAGTTTCCCGATTCCGATTTATATCGCGTTTTCTTTTTTTTTTTTTGTGCCTGTGTTATGCGCCGCGCGTTAGACACTAAAATTCTGCGAGTAGAATCAGACTTGTATATTATTCACAGAAATATAAAATGGCAATACATCGAACGAACCTGTCCTGTTGTACTACCTCGAATGCGGCGTCGCACCACGCTCGTTCCAGCCCCCCGGGACACGGACCCCGCGTGCCGATATCTCGTCTGGGCTCCTAGCCACCAGGGTCTTGCAGGGAACGAGGCAGCTGACGCAGCCGCCCGCGCGCTTTCTCTCCGGGCAGTTTCCTCGAGACTCGAATAGGCTGAAGACATCGATTCCAATCCGGCCTACACATTCAAAGATATAGTAATTTTTTATCAAAATTCGCATCGCAAATACCCTAACCCCTGCAAAGGGTTAGGAAAAGCGAACGAGAGGCTGCTCCTGCGCCTCTTCACTAACACAATGCTGTGCCCGGCAGTACTTAAACATTTTGACTCCCAATTCACTGGCCAGTGCCAGTACTGTGGCTGACACCTACCACTTGGTCTGGGCCTGCCAACGAAACCCATCCCTTCCCCCCATCCCTAACCCTTCCCGGGAGGACTGGGAGGCGACCCTGCTCGGCTGCTGCGACCTACAGGCCCAAAGGGCCTTAACGCGGCGTGCGCGGGCGGCGGCAACCGCCAATTGTAAGGCCCACTGTCCACCCTCCGGTCGAAAATATTTTCTTCCCCGGTGACTGTGAGACTTCGCCCCTAGAACGCAAGGCCGCAAAATGTTTTTGAAAAGAGTAACTAATAGGGAACCAAAGCTGGAGTTTGCTCCGCGACACCAGCGCTCGGTTTCCAGCGGAGCGGAGAGGAACTACAAAACCTACGCGCATCCGGGCCCGCGCTGCGCGCGGCTGTCTGCGGAGTCTGCGCAGCCTGCTCGCTCGGGAGCGCGTGCTACGTTCAGCCGCGCGTGCACGCGGAGCGGGAGAAGGAGAGTGAGGACGAGGGGAGTTGGTGGCGCGTCTTCGCGCGCAAAGCCGGCGCTCTTTGCCAGTGGGATTTCTTAATTTTGCTTTTTTTCTGTGCCCCGGCTGACATAGAGGCTGGCTGGAGGCATGTTTTTTATCGGTGCTTTCGAAAGCAAGAAATTATGATTAATTGATCGCCGGACATTGTTTTCAAAGAGCGCTTGTTGGCAGGCTCAGACATAAAAAAAAATGAACGCGAATTCGCTACTTGAAGGCGGGAGGCAAACGACAGGTATCTTGAAGGACTTGAGGCGGCACCCCTTGATGCCTCTATCCATGTTCACAGAATGAAGGGTCCAGGCTTCTGGTTGAGAATAACCGATAGGCTTGTACACAGCGACGAGTGCTCCTTCCTTTCCCTTTGTGACTGGTCACTTGAAAGGGGCCTATTCAGCTCTTTGGGGACAAACGTTTTAGTCAGTGCTGCCGGTGCCGTGGGGCCTGTTTTCGGCGCGTTTAGGATGCGTTCCCTGCAAAGGCACAAAGCATGCCGCCTTACCCTTTGGTTCCTGCCGACACCGGCCAGGGGAAGTTCGCTGCTGCGGCGCTGCCGTTCGAAATCAATGCCCTATCTACCTTTAATGATGAGGGGTTCTTAACGACTTGGGTCATTCCCCAGAAGCCGAGGCATGCCATTTTTGCGGCAGTTTCCTCTCCACGAGACGAACAGCGAGGAAATGTCTGACGACTTTCCATGCAGACGGGGACATCTCTCCACGGAAACCTTTGTCTTCTTAATTCCACTGTTACGCTGCGCAATTCCTAGTTCAGTTATCTCCTATAGCGAACGCGCAGTTTTGAGCTCCCGAAGCAGGATCGCGTATGAGGATAGGATGATTGACGTAAAGTGATCGCATTAATGACGAATATCTGTTTCTTGAGGCCGACTCGGTTCCACGATGGCTGCTTCGGCACCGCCAGTTAGAGAAGTACGACACACGAACGGTACGAGATATCCCAACCCCCCCCGCCCCCCAAAAAAAAGAAAGAAAGAAAGGCCCACAACCATTCCGTTGCCGTTTCCACACAAGCTTCGCGAAAAAAGTGCGCCGTCATTTTTTTCATTCTAGCTCTTTTCTTTCTTTCTTCTTCCCCCCTCATTGTTAGAGCGCGACGGTGGCCACAATGCGGTCGGAGGAGGAGAGAAACAACCGAGCGCGCGCGCGCAAACACGTGCTAGAAAGCAGCGCGGAGCAGACGACAACATGCTTTCAGCATGTTGTCGTCTGCTAGCCGCCTGTTGTCGTCGACAACAGGCGGCTAGCAGACGACGCGGCGGGGCTGCGCGTAGATTTTGACGGGGTATCCATGGAGGGCGCTGACGCACAGAGCGGCGCAGCGCCCCCTGGCCCAGGTTTTCTCCCCTATAGGGAACCCAAGCTCAAGTTTCGCCGCTCGATGGCAGCGCCGTATTCCTGGCATGGTGGCGAAATGTGAAACGATGGGACGTCGCCGGAGCAGACGCTCCGCTAGCTCCCTGTACACGCGCGGCGATCGCGTTGCGCCTGGCGGTTATTTGGCGATACAAAAACGCTTCCGCTGATGCGAAACGGATGTACTAAGTAGCATTGTGTCATGGACAGCCACAATAGTAGGCGAAGCGCCAAAAGACGAGGCTCATATGTGAAACTTTGCAGATTCCTTTGGAAGCGTTTCCACAAGACCTGTTTTCCACCGCGTGACAGCGTTCTAAGAAGTGTCGCGTTCTTTGTGGAAACGAAAAGAGCTAATTTCCTCCTTCTCCATAAACTCAGAAATGTCGACAGTTGACAAAGACGGCTTGGAGAGGCATCGAAAGAGTACAGTGGTTTAACACCATGCATACAAAGCGAAGGGGGTGGAGGAATATCCAGCTCTTCGCTAACCGCGTGTCTTGCTTTGCCGATTTTCTGTGCTCTCTCCCTGCTTTGCGAGTGCTCTGAAAGCAACCAAATCAACAGATATCCAGCGAGCGACGTCCACAATCGACAATGTTGTGTGAATGTACCCTAAGACCAAGAAAATATCTAGGAACGAGACCTTTTTTTTTTCTTAAAAAAAAAGGGGGGGGGGGGGGGGGGACATGCCTTGCTGAGCTGAGACTCTTTTACAGATTTCCGCAAATTAGCCAATAAATGAACCAACATTATTATTATTCATAACGAAAATATGTCGGAAGTGCAAAACAAAAGCGATCCTAGTTATGGCTCGATTGACAATACTCGCGCGGAGCACCCTATTCGCGTCACAGGTTTCGTTAATGCAATCCAAATAGAAATGAAGCACCACCATTTAATAAGAACCGAAATAAAACACGATTGTAGTACAAGCTTGGATTTCCTCTGCCTTCCGAGCCAGCGAGCCGGTTATGTCGCGTGCAGCGCGTGGAGCCCACATATGCTTTTGAGACTGCTAGCGTTCGTGCCTTTGAAGAAACACCTCCTTCGGACTATAACTTATTCTTCTACTGCAAAATTTGCGTTAGTAACGTCGTTATAATAAAAACAAAACCGTATACATATCTCATATGCTACAGGCCAAAACGATGATCAACGAGCGAGCCGCTTTATTTTAGAGTACTAATAATACTTTTGCAGTTTTTAAACATATTATATACAATAATATAATTACATAGGAGACTTACCTCGAAATACACTTCCTACGTTTTCGCTAACGTGGGGAACGCATTCACAATCAGTAGAGAGATTTAGCTTACCGGAGACGTATTACGTCTCCCGGAGACGTACAGACGTAGACGTATCGGACGCCTACTGCGCATGCGTGAAAATTGATGTAGACGTATTCGGCTGACACCGGGCAAAACACGTTTTAGCTGTACGTATCGCCCATACGTAAGACGTATCGCTAGACGTACATGCAGATGATGATGATGGCTATCCAATAAAAAAAAAGATAGAAGTTATTTCTAATAAATACTTCAAATAATGTCACAAAAATGTCACATGCAGATCCCCCGAAGTCATCATGTTGACGTGTTAGCTGTGTTTCGAATAATTATTAATTTGAGCTCACATTTATCCACTTTGCCACCTGCAGCAAGCCTGAACAATCCAAGCCTAGTTGCATTAAATCCGTTTGTTTTGGTGCTCGCATGGAGGTAGGAAACAACTGCTCGTGTTTGCTGGTGTTCGGTCGTGTGCTAGAATTTGCTCCTGCTATCGGTGCAACCTGCCCACGTTACGTTACATCATGCCGACAGCATCCTTCACCCTTCACGACAGGCAGCTTTTAAGCACCCTATCATGGGATGAAATTGAAGACATGCATAGATTTCAACGGGAGCGCGATATTCCTAAGCCTCGAAGGAACTTGCGTGAGCGTGGTACCCTTCAACATCGGCGCCAACAACAACACAGTGTTCAACAGGATTTTTAGATTCTAGAAAGAGGATTTCGGAGAGCTGCAGTTAGCCCTCCTAATTCCAAATGAGGTCATCAGTGCGCAGCGTGTCAGAGTCTCTGGCTCCGAGGCACCTTGGCACAGCTCGACTTTTACTTCGGTCATCTACTCTACGATATGACAAGTGGCTTGATCTGCAAGCTCTTCAGCGATTCTCCGAGGTAAGTAGCGCATGGTGTGGTGGCAGTGGTGGCTTGACGGTTACAAGCCAAATTATTGATAGCAGTGCTTTCTGTGTCAAATAAATATGCCCGCCAAAACATGTAAAGCAAAGCTGACTGGCTGTGGCGTTTCAGTAGTCATCTTTGAATGCGAATTAGCGCTAATCCAGAGGTTCAGAGCTTATCAAAACAGTCTAACACTTGTGCGACCGCTTATAGCGCTTTCAAGCGGATTTAAAGCGATAAATTCCTTGTGAGAAGCGGGGCGGGATGTCGTATCATCCCGCGTGCACACTGCTACGCACTCTCGCGCTACTCATTGCACATCATCCCCATCAGCTTCCATGTGTGCATGAACGCTACCGAGCCTTCTACTCGATATAACTACGTCAAAACCCTACCATTTTGTAGTCGAAAGGCACCAGCGCTCATGCTCCTGGGGATGGTGGCATGGGGCCAATGCTCTCTGGCGCGTAACGGCGTTGCGTCGTTTCTAGCAGGCGAGCAGTTTTGGCTACTGTAAAACATAATATACATTAACGATTGCAGTTGACTCGTGCCCAGTCACTGAACGTCTGCTGTAATCATTCTTTTTTTTTTTTTTTTTTTTTTTTTTTTTTTTTTTTTTTACGTCAATTAACTTAGGCGCACTTGTGCAAAGGCATATATATATACCCCTGCTCTCCAACTCGGTTGTAGAGCTTTGGGAAGGTGCTCTCTTGTCGACATCGAATTTAGTGAAACTGTTTAACGTCCCGAATGCAACCAGTGCTATGCTGCTTTTCGATCTTGCCTACTAGCACAGCATAAGGTCATCAACATAAACACTAGCACACTTACAAGTCAGTATTTTTTTTTATTAAATTAGGGAAGTCCACGGAAACACAAACTGAGAAATACGCAAAAGGTTGTTATCAGCACAAGTTATTTTTTAATTTGCTTCATGTATTAGAAACACTCAACACAGAAATTTCATAAAATTTTATGCAATAATTTAAACAATGTAAGCAATTTTGGATTTGGCCCTTATCGATATGAAAATCTATATTTGACCCTACTTTGACTGAATGAAATTTTTTTCAGAGTCGTTTCTAGCCTCTTTGTGAAAATAATACCTGTAAATGATCATACTGTGAATACAGCTGATGAAGAGTTGTAATATTCATTGTCACACAATCAGCAGCACTGATTTGCTCTAAAGTGAGCAAATAAATGCTTTGTGGGCTTCTGCTTCAAGCAAAGATGTGAGGCTATTTTCTATTGGTAGAAATTAGTTGGAATGTGTTTAATGAAGAGCTATTTTAATTCAGTGCACCATTGTATTGCCGGGGAATGGTAGATGCACATAGGATGCAAAGCGACAAGACAGCGGCAAATATTGTCGTTTCTTGCCAGTTTCGGCTGTTTGCTTATGTTGCTAAATGCAGAAAGCCGCTGCCAACAGGCTAAACTAAATGTAGTCTTTTATAAGTTATTTTGCGAGCTTTATCTGCTTCGTCTGCTGCAGGCCTATGTTCCCAGTGTTTCTATCTTCTGGCTTCAGATTTTCCTGTGATCTCTTCCTATCCTAGACAGTGATAAGGAAGTAGCTATGGAGAAGCAATAATTGAATTTACACTCGCAGTAGTCCACCCTATCATGCTAAAGCTGAGAAAGAAAGCTGTCAAGAATAAAATAGATTTGGCTCATTTCCATCTGCACATCAGTAGAATCTGGCTCATTTTTGAATTGGCACATGATTTCTGTGAAATTCCTGGTCTTTATTTACATCCTTACTGTCTCAAACCGTTTGCAAAAGTGAGATGTATATATGATCTTCCAATTACAAAAAAAAAAAAAAAAAAAAAAAGAAGAAGAAGAAAATAACTAGTGTAGGTTTCTGAATTTCGCTTGCTTTGAAAAAAAAAAGTCAAGTGTCGATGATAGTATCGAAAAAATCCGGAAGCACTGCGGAATCTACACTGCAGAAATGTGAAAATGTAAGCGTTGCTGGTGCACACGATGCATCACGTTTTCTCTCATCATTATGAATTAAATACACCGTCATTATCATTGCTAATGTCATCACTGCTAATTCCAACTTCATTGTCATCGCTACTGTAGACAAGGAGAATTTTGATGTGTGTTTCACGATCCCGAGCGTTACACAGTTGGCTAAAGCGCTCGGATGGGGATGCGAGGGATAGAGGTTCGGCTCCCAGCGGAAACAGGATTTCAATTTTTTCTGATGGCATCATCATGACGTCATTTGATTGACAGCTATAGTGTGACCAAACAAACGAATGCCGACAGTATGAGCCATTAAAGATTTTCACCTTAAAATTGATGGGCCTGTACGAGGTAACGCTAGTGAACTCTTCCAAAAGCAATGCAATAAGTATTATGCTAAGGCACAGTAAAGAAGGTGCACATTGAAAGATTATTTTCTCATGACCACTTTATAGGGACTCTATAAGCGATCGTTGCTTGCAGCCGCTTCAATTTTTCCTCCTCAGGCGGTGCATGCAAAGGAAGGCCCCCGTGCTCAACTGCTGGGGTTTCATCATGGCACAGCAAGGCAAATTTGTCGACCGTCTGTGGCTCAGAAGGAGGACTTCTCTGGGCACAAGTGGAGCCTGTGCAGAAATATCAGGCACTAATGTGTACCAATGCCATAGTCGGCCAGTGGGCCATTTAAAGGCAGGCGTCACGATGCAGGTAAGCCTGTTCAGTCATGTCTTCATTGCAGTAACTAGCTGTAATATGTTTTTCATATTCAGGGGAGTGCATTTCCAAATTAAAGCCTAACATCTCTGCTGCGAAAATTCCACAAGTACTTTTATATTTTTTGAGTTGGTTTTTGGGAAAGGGTAGTCAATGACCCACCTCATGAAAAACAGCTTTTCATCTGTAAAGAAACGTGGCACTTAAGTATGTGATGCAAGATTGTGTTAGCATGTGGCATTTTATAAATTTGTAGGAAAAAATTGTATCTAAAAACTTGCAACTGTAATTACATCTCATTATACAAAAAGAACAGAGGCACCTTTGTAGACCCACATTGGTTATATTTTTAATTCTTGCTATCTTTTAGGGATCCTCAAGGAGACCGTGCACTTTGAGAACCTGCAGAAGATCACCATGGGTCATAAATATGTGATCTATAGTGATGCAGCCTACCCTCGATGGCCTCTACTCTACAAGCTGTTTGGAGGTGCCGTACTGCAGCCTCATCATGTTGCCTTCAACAAGGCAATGAGCAGTGTTAGGAAAGCTGTAGAGGAAGGGTTTGGCAGCGTAGCACGGGATTTTGCTTTTATTGACTATTTCAAGAACCAAACTTTGAGATGGTAACAGGTAGGGCGCATGTATAAAGTTGCGCAATGAACTGCCGAACATCTTTGTACAGCTGTCATGTGTCTATGTACTTTGTCTTGTGTCTGTCTCAGTTAGTCATTACCTTGTGCCTTCTCAAACATAAGCGTCGGCCTACGTCCTGCGGTCGAAAAATTTGGAAAATTTTTTTTTCTTTTTTTAGGCTGCCTTTCTCAGTAAAATATAGACAAGCATGGCAAGCAGTGACCTTCATAGTTGAAGCATTTGTCAACAGTCGCAGAATTCATCTCTGTATTCCTTACAGCAATAATTGCAGCATGCAGTGGTGCATATCTTGTAAATAGGGTAAGTGCACTAGGAAACTTGGACATCAGAAACAAGTGGAAAGGAGGCTTGCAGACTCACAACTGGATTCACTAAGTAAAGATGACACATATAAAGTGCACAAAACCGCATGCTCAACGCTATACTTTTGCTTGCTGTACATATGTCCTCTTTCGGTTAGTAAAATACAGTTGTGAGCCTATGTACGTCCATGTCCACTTCTGTTTCTGTTGTCCGTGTTTTCTAGAACAGTTACTCCATTTCCAAGATGAGCATCACTGCATGCAACAATGCTACCCAAAGATTTATGCTGTTCATTTGTTGACGCTGTTATGCCGAGATGCAGCTTTATGAATTTTTTTTTTATGCGAGATGCAGCAATATTTATCTCGATTGATTGCAGCAGTGCATGACTACTTTCTCGTTCTCGTCTCACAGTGTTCAACATGACATGGTGTGTGCGTGGTGGCATTTAGGGTGGCGTGTGATAGTGTTCGTGTTCAAATGCAGGGGTTTTTGCCTGAGTGTTGTGTGCAGCGATATGACAGCTTCGGTTTGCCATCTCGCTACTTGGCGAACTGAAAGGATGCGATGACTTTGGTTCGGCGTTGTCTCCCATGCTCCTTTGACTGCGTGACCGTCTACCGGTGAGCACCCGACAGCTGCGCTCCGGACCAACGGCTTCACTTGTTCCCAACGCTAACTTCGAACTGTTAGTGGCACGAGATGCTTGTGACCGCAAATATGCACTAGACTACCAGTCTGAACGCTGTACCTGAGTTGTGCTGTGTGGGCCGTCTCTAGTGTTTCACCCGAACGGTCGTGTGTGCATTTGTGTATTGTCTAGATTAAGGAAAGGTGGTATCTGAGTTATAAAAGTGTCTGTATGTGTGAAGTGCCATCTGCTTTGGCGAACCACCACAGCTTGTCTTTGTCAGGCCGTCTGACGGCTTCAGTGAAAACCTGTGCTACCAGATGCAAAAAGTGATGATGCCATTTTATGGTTTTTCACTTCATGCCGCTAATTCACAGCTCATATATTCATTGATCGCATGTGCTGCTAGAGTCATTATTCAGAGTTTTCTGTACACTACTAAATTAATTGTACTCTCATTGAGCTGTCATGTTGTCATCATGCCCGAGACGCTTTGCATTGTAGCCCCATCCAGTAGTGCAGCCAGAGCTCGAGTTTTACCATAGTTGGCATCAACGAATGCCGCAGATGCCCTCTGTTTCCGCACTCTTTATAAAAAAAAAGAAACTAAAGTCGCCTTTGAATCTCCTAGATTTTAACCCTGCGAAACTGTGTCTAGTCAGGCCAAAGCTATCACGCATATCTTTCTTTTCTTTTTTTTTGCAGCTGTGGGTTTCGTGGACCCTGAAAATCACTTCGTGAGCCCTTATTTGAGAAACACTGACCTATGATATGCTTTTAGCAATTACCACTATGTGACGGGACATTTTGAATTTCTTTTGGTGAAGTGGTGACCACAGGCCACTAACAGTGTTTTCAACGTTGTAGCTGAGGCTCACTTGAGAGAGGTTGTGCACATATTTTTTTTTTTTTCGAGTCATTGCATATGTTTACAATTCTAACAATGCAAATATTTCTTGCAGATAATTTTGGACTTGTATTTGCGAAACTGTAGCCTTAGCTACTTATGCACCATAAAATGCAAGAACAGAAACACACCGACAGCATTTGTGTTGCAAAAATGTATTTGGGATTTATTTGGCAAAGTGAACATGGTCGAGAGAGTTTTGGAGAAAATAAACTGGTGCTATCTGCAATGTGATATAGTGCCAACATAAATAACTTTCATTCTTTCATCAGCGCAATCAGCATCTTGTCAACTGATTGCCAAGATTTCACCAGCTGATCTTCACATGTCCATCTTCACACGGGGCAGTGTTCTTCACCATGTGCTGCATAAAAAATCCGTCTTGTATTCTTCTACCTTCCTGGAATGAAAAGGTGCAGTGTTCACAGAAATTACTGTAAAATTAAAGCTGTTATGAGAAAGCTGGAGGTTGTTTAATATTGCTCTCCAGCTGGTATTGCAGTGAATAACTACGCACATGATTATTCATGAAATGTCTGGGCATATGGCATACCCCTATATCATGGCACAGAAGTGCAGCAGTCTCCTCTTGTGAATGCACCTATCGGGGGTAGAATTGCCGCTCCATTTGCTCCATTCTGCTCCCAAACTGCTTTTCCTGCTCTATCCTGCTCCAAAATGCAATATTGCTCCAAAACTGCTCCGAACTGGCTGTTTTTCTACCATCAAATTTAGTGCAACACGCAAACAATGTCTTTGCACCAGTGGAAAAGATATAACGCATCTAGCACTGGCCTTAATACAAACGAAATTTTTGTAAGGGAAGGAAGCATGTGGCATAATAAATATTTGTTTGCAAGTAAATTTAATATGAGCCACTGGCGATTGGAGATAATTGCAAAAAAAATGCACTGTGCATGTGCCGTAGCACCTCCTCTCAGCCTTTTGAATCGCCGGTGGAGGGAGAAGCAAGAGCAGCAAGCGAAGCAGATAGGCGCAAACTACTGTGAGTCGTTCGGAAGGAAACTTGTCCGACTGGAAAAACCACATGAGTTATTCTAATGGTTGTGGTCTAAGAACAAGCAGGCACTTATCGAGCCTCTTTTTCAGTAACAAGCTTGTCGGGCCTACGGCAGACAAAATCATACTTGAATCGTTATGGGTTGGCACTCCAAAGATGTCACTCACTAGGAAACGTCTCAAGAGTGTTGGAAAGCCATACAGGGCCTATTGCCAAGATTTAAAAAATGAGCTCCAGCATTGCTCAAGCAAATAATGATAAAACTATTGGAAGGAGGTAGTGAAGTAAAAATGCTGAAGAATGAAAAGGCTACTCTTCAGTGCCATCTACATTTCCTGAAGGCACTACTGACCACTGCTCAGGAATTTATCAGCACAGGCATAGGATCAAAAAGGGATATGCACAAGATAGAGAGCAGAAATGTCATGTCCATTAATCTGAGCTCCAAATTAGTGGCATTGCTTGAGTGCATTGAAGTGGTAAACTCGACATTTCAATCTGTCAAGTCAGAATAGGCAACTGTGTTAGGTCACAAGGTCACACTAGGTGTTCAGTTATAAAGCACACCAGCAAGCATTTTGTTTGCTGCTAGTCTGTTCCAAGTTGTTGGTCGTTGTCTTGTCAGAAATGAGTGCGAAGTTGGACAGGCATTGAACTTGCATAAAAAGGAAGAGCTCATCTTTTTCTGTCAGGAAGAAAAAAACAATTACTACAATTATCAGAGGCATTTGACCTTAGGAACCTGCTTCAAAACATAATTCAAATGCTCCAAAACTCTTGTCTCATTGCTCCAAAGCTGCTCCAAAACTCTTGTCTCGCTGCTCCTAAAGCTGCTTCAAAATGCTTGTGCCTGCTTCCACCCCTGACCTATGTATCAGACCCATTGATGACTGTCTTTAGTGGTAATGGCACATACCCACGGCGGGGAATAGGCCATGGTATATAGCAAGTACAAAAGGTTCATTGACAAGCAATTGAGTATTTTGATAATTACGAATCTTAAACTAGAATTTCATGAAAAAAAAGAAAGGAAAAGAAAAGGCAGTGAATTCTCATTGTAGCAATCTACCTGGTGTGATTATATAGTTGTGAACAGAATTGCACACAGGTTGTAGGGTATATCCCTTGGCACTTGCCCCGAAGGAGAGGAGAATAAACACAAAATAGCATGCCTGAGTAATCACCATTTGAACGATCTAACAGTCACTAACAGTGTTTCACAAGGAAGCCTGCTTTGGCCACTGTTGTTGAAAGTGTTCATCAAAGACATTGCCCACATCGACATATCCATTAAATTTGTCGTACATATATAGGGTGGATCTGGTACATATGATATGGGCGTGTCCAGAAATCTAAAATATAAATCGAGAGACAAAAAATAATTTTGGGAAACTACTGTCGAGCTCACACCCTGAAACTCTGCTAGGTCTAATCCGACTAGCTGACGTCGCCCATGTCCAAGGACTCCAGGCCGTCATCTTTGCGGATAAGTTGACACCTGTCTTGCGCCTGTTGGATATTTATTAGTTTTGCCACCACCACATGCAGATGACTGTTCTATTATGACCGGCACAGATGCAGACATGTTGAGAAAGCAAAGCAAAGCCTTCCTGTTAACATTATTGTTGTGGCTTCAATCAAACAAACTTAATATAAATTGTTCAAAGACAACGCTAATTATTTTCCCAGAAAGAAATTTTCTTTTTAATCGTGCTGTCAGCAATGGGAGCCGGAACATTATATTTGTAGGCTCGCAGAGAATACTAAGTGTCACGTTCAACAGCAATCTATACTAGGACTTGCCTGTTGCTGGCATATGCAAAAGATTTTCCATGGTATTTGATGTTATTTTATGTCAGTGAACGCTCCTTCTGATGCACATTGAAAACAAATTGAATCATTTTTTCACATCAACCAATGCATTAAGACCACAGTGGAGGAGTAAACAATAATATAATTTTGCCATCCTTTTCTTGAGGATAAATAAAATTCACCAAATGGGTAATTGCGGTAGAAATGTCTCTATAAAATATTACTTCTGAGCTTTTGCGTTGATTATGCACATTATGCTCTTAGGTCATGGTGCAATGACCTAAGAGCTGGAAATGCATCACGCGTCCAGGCAAACATCACACAAAAGTGTGAAGCCGCAAAAAGAAAAAGCATGTGGGAACTTCCCACGCTTTGCCCGATGATGAATACATTCTGGAGAGGGGTGCCTGAGGGCACACCGCACAGGAAGATACGGTGGCTCTTTGGGAGAAGGGACATGGCCATAAAACCATTACACTGATCCATTAGGAGTTGAGTTCTATAGATGCTGTTTTGATCCGCTGTATGTGACATCAGACATGCCCTGTGTTTTTCTGGCAGACAGACTCCTTGTTCGACTATTGCAACGCTATCGAAGTGAAAAAGGAAGTTTCTATGTCTCCTCGCCTGTTCCCAAGGTATGACTGCAGGAACATTGCTTACCAATACTGTTTGATTGACTGGCTGATTGACCCAGAGAGATGTGCCATGTCTTATTGGCCAAAGTTCTGTGAGAGGGCTGGATTGATTGTTTAAAGGCTTCTTGTGGAGTAAAAAAATACTGGCCCTGGGCAAGAGGCTCAATAGTCTATCATTGCTATGAACTTGCTTTTGACCTTTTGCTGTTAAGACCTTTGAAGTATGTACAGAAGTCTGCAGAAGTGCAATCAAATTTCATTGTTTTTGTTCTCTCATCTTCGAAATGTCATTCTTCTCTTAAACCGAAGACTCAGTCATGCCACCAAATGGAGTGTAGGTTCAAAACAGTGAGACAAGCATAACAATACACAAAGCATTGCGATGGTCTCGTGAGTGTGCACCATGAACATAAAAATTTGTGAATAATTTGTTTTCCTACTCATTTATTTCATTTATCGCTGCTTTCATAGACCATTGCATTTTGTATAATGCACTGTTGCTGCTGCTGGTCCGTGCATAGATTTGGCATGAATGCAAAAGCTAACAACTAGGTTCTAGTGCAGTTGTACTAAGCAGTCTTGAGTTTTAAACTATAGTAAGTTGCTAAGGCATTGAGATAAATAAAACTTTTTACAAATTGGTGCTGCTCAAAATAACGTAAATATGTCCTCACCCCTCAGGGGCACTGACTGCAGGCTTGGTGTTGACGGCAGCGGCTCCACACTGTGCAGACTTGTGGCTGTGCCATGGAAGCAAACAAACAAATGAAAGAAATAATTATTTCTGCAGCCATGAGATCTTGGGCTGTTTTCCGGTGCATAACAACATGCACGAGCTTACTTTAGCACTCTGGCTAGACCTTGTACACAGCAGTAAGAGAATCAAGACTGAACATTGCAGTGCTTTGTAAATAGCTGTAACATGTTCAACAAGAACATTGAAGAAAGTAATATAAGAAGTGTTGTCGCTTACTATTCCGGGAGTTGTCATGATTGCTTTTATCATCATGAGTCTCTCTGGGCACCATGTCCTTCAGGCACTTGCAGGCTCATTTTCATCTGAAAGGGAATAACCATATGAGACACAGATGATTGGTAATTAACTTGCCAACATAATACAGGATCTAATTGTGCAGCTGAAAGTTGCACCAGGACACTAGAAAAGTGCCACGACGCAGACACTGTTGCCTTCATTCAATGCAATGGTCCTTAACAAGGATCCTTTTTTAAGTTTCAGGTGTTTTTATAACACAATGAGCAAACCAGTTCAGCCTCTGCGACTTGTAAATGCTAATAGGACTTCCAGTGCCTGAATGTTTTGTCCAACAGCATAAAATATTGGCGCACTTCATTTCACGTGCTGACACAGGGACACAAGTTCATAAGCTTGGGGAAAAAAAAAAAATAAAATAAATGACCTCTTGCAATATTTGGCTTTGGCACTGCATTCAGCATGTGCTGTTAGCTAATGGTGCCAGACAATTGTCTGAGAAGATAAAGTAAATCATCTTGCAATCAATTTTCATTTATTGTGGCTCCTGGTGGCTGTGCACATTTACATGCACATGTAAACAAAAGCAGCTACACGACGTGTATTATATTATGCAACTCGAGCCATGCTTAGCAAAAATGCTGAAATATCATGTATCTAATTCGCACAATGTAAGTGGCTTTTTACTTTGCGCTGCTATTCCTCAGCAATCGACTAGGCGGTGTTCAGACGGGCGGGCCGTATGTATCATGGGAAAGCATCATCCACCACCACTCCTACTCGGAGCGCACGCGATCGGCAGGCGCCGAGTCACTGCCATTCCAAGCTACTCGAAAGTGCCGTTTTCGTCACATATGATAACTAATTGTTCCGCTCGGACAGTCCGCTGTCCAGTCCGATCGTCTGAACAGAGAAGGTAGTGAGTAGTGACTTACCGGAATCATTTTTTTTTTTTTTTCTGACGCTGGATGGCTTGCAAAGGCCTTTGCGAACGCCTTCATTGCGCAGCGGAGCGAGCGCTCGTTCGCCGTCGGCGGATCGCTAGAAATCGTTGCAACTTCTTTCGACGGCGCCTTCTCCCTGCGCTGTACAGTGTATGTACAGGATGGTGGCGATCTCGAGCTACTTGCTGGTCGTCCGCCGCACTGAAACGCTTGCGCATGATGTTTTCTTGGCACGGCCGGGGCAAGGGTATTACAGCATTTGATGACGCCAATGTGAAAACGGGAGAACTATGTGGCCCGTTGCGCACAGCAGCACTCTACAAGCACTCGTAGCACCATCCCATCGGCGCTTGGCTTAGCTTGGCGGCTTGGCTGCTGAAATCTCGTGAGATCTCGCGAGATTACGGCAAGCTGGACGTCACGCGGCATACGTCTCCGGAGTACGTCTCCAGCGCCTGTACGTATCGGCAGTGTTCACGCATGCGCAGTAGGCGTCCGATACGTCTACGTCTGTACGTCTCCGGGAGACGTCATACGTCTCCGGTAAGCTAAATCTCTCTAGTATTTACTCATCGCCGTCTGTCGTCTGCTGTGCAGTACAAACGTGAATAAAAATTTTCTCGCCTATAATTACGCTTCCTCCATGGAAATACGCGGCAGGTTGTCCAATAATCAAGACGGAATGCAGGCGGCATGTCGCGATGCGCCTGCGGGGGTGCGTCAGGGCGCGTGCTCGTGCGAGAGAGAGCGCGCGGCGCTTGCCGCGAAGGCAGCGAGCCAAGCCGGCGGCGCCCCACTGTGTATTTTTCTGCCACAGATGGCGCTGCCTATCAGGAGCCGCAGCGCCGCCCAGCGATGCTTTGGGAGCCTATAACACAGTTACAGCCACCGCAATCACCCGATTCTGTCATGCTTCTCTCCTTCCGTTCCCTCGCAAAGGTTTTCCACTCTCCTGCCCGAGGTATTCTAGCCTCCGCAAGACAAATTCCCCTTCCTCCTCCGCGTTTGGCGGGAGGTGGGGCGTGGCACTCCGCGAGCGCGAAAGAAAAAAAAAAAAAAAAACGGCCGAGGGAGCGCGCGCCGCTGGATTCAGTCTGGCCGTGGCGAGGGAAAAGCGCGCAGCGAGCGGTAGACAGACACCCATCCTTCTCCCGTCAGTCAGCGAGACGGACCAATGAACGTCGTTCGCGGTACTTACGTCATTACTGTGGCCCGTCGGGCCAGCGCAGGAAACGGGGAAGCTGGCTTCCCAACGGAGAGCATGAGAGAGCTTTGAATTGTATTTTCGGTGCTTTGCGGCGCGCGTGTCACTGTAGCATTTTGCACAGACTATCTCCGGTACCTGATCGAAACACTGGGCTCCTTTGCTTAAAAGGGCCTTCCCCGGACAGTGGCCTTTTAAGGCTCCGCGTCAAACCTCCCAATATGAAATAAACGTTTTCACCACCACCACCACGCTCGTTACCAGCGCGTCCCAGTACTCGACTTTACCTTCTGAACACTACGCTTATGGGACCTAAATGAGATGCCTTACGAGCCTAAGATATAAAAAGCGTGATTATTAGATGTGACATGCCACCCACTCGCGGAGACATTAGTGTGAGGGGTAGGCGCAAGACGGAGTCCTGGCAGGAAACATGGCGGCAACTGCCAACTCGATCAGCTACATTGAGATGGAAAAGTGGGTCGAACCCACGGTGGTGGTGAAAAACATTTTATAAGGAAACGCCTGCAGACCAACACTTTGTTGTGTCCCGCTATAGCTGAACATTTCGATTCGAACCCACGGAAGCCTCGAGTCCCGAGCATGCCCGGCCACGTGGTTAGCCTTGATATCTATGTTGTCCGGTCTTTCTCTCTCTCTCTCTGACACATACTAATGAGTAACAATGAGATAACAATGAGAATGCGGCGTGGCGCGCTGCAGAAGAGAAAACTAATGTGTCCGTGGCTGGGATCCAGTGTCGTAGCACTAAGCGTAGTCTACAGATAAAAGATCTGAGCATCCAGAATGCCTTTGTGCGATTCAAACAGAGCCTAAGCAGATCGCAACGACGCCTGCTCGCGCATTTCCGTCGGGTCGCCAAACGCAAGCGCAGTAAATTTTAAATGCTCGCCCCTCTGGTGCCCGGTCCACTGTTCCTGGCAGACTTTGGCCCGCTGACAGGGACCCCTGGAATCAAGCGCACGCAACGTGCGAAACGGCACCGCCCGTCGGATCCAGCGAACGCCACACGTGATGCTATATTCTGCGCAAGGAGCGACACACACAACGAGGGGGGCTCCCAGTGGGGCGCCCGGGAAGTGCCCACGGATAAAAAGACTCGGAAAACGGCACGCGTGCGCGCCTCGAGTCCCCGACCCACGATGACGAGCTTTCCGTTTCGCCTTTGGCCTGTTTGCTTGCTTTTGCGTCACACGGCGCCGATCGGGGTTAGCCGTGCACTGCGACGAAAAGAAATAAATAAACCAGTGCACGACGAAAGACAGAAAATGTGCCGTAACGGAAAGCCGTTCGACCCTTCTTGGCCTCCTTTTTCTGTTACGGCGTCTTTTTTTCTTGTCTCGCCTTAGTCGTTCCGGGAGCCAAGAAGAAATGGCGGACTAAATGCGGGGCGCATCCGAGATTGAGTTCAAACGCAAAGGCGTCACGGCACCTGAACACACCCTCATCTGCATACGCGCCTTCGGAGGGCATTCCTCCATTTAGCGAGTGCGTATCATCGCGCGCCTCGAGCTCCCTCAGAGATCCTTGCGTCGGCCGCAAGCAGGACTGAACGACGAGAAAGTGACCGTATACCGCTAATAATATAAAAGGAGAAAAACAAATGGAATAACGAATAAGGCAAACCATCAATTCATCATCACCATCAGGCTAACCTAGTCGCTGAGAGACAAAGCCTCTCCCCCCCTTTCCGACTGTCTTCTCATTCCTTCTGTATACTGCAATATGCCGCTGTTACGCACGCTTTTTGTTGGCATCCGGCCTGTTACCGCCTTCAGCGACCATCGGTTTTTGCCTTCCCATTGCAGGCCTTGCCCGTTCCTTCTGCTTCACTTTGACTACAACGTCATTAACTTACACCAGTAATATGCGTTGCGGGGATAGTCTGCTCATGATCATAGTTATTGAACAGGCAAGATGGACAGATTCTTGCCTGCTGTGTCGTCTTGATTGAGGTTAACTACGATCCTCAACTTATGTTTGTTACCTGACCCACTGTTTAACCCTCTTACCGCTACAGCATAGCCTAAGTAGATTTGGCATATTATGTCAATTTCCTTTCCATAGCCGCTGCGTTGAGTTCAACTGAACTTCAGAAAAGCCTCCTGACCCATTTGTCCCCATCGATTAGCCCTGCTTAACGAAGACGACGATGCGCCGTGAATGCAAGCAGAGGCAGCGAAGCGAAGTGCTTGGGCCCACTGCTCCAACGTGAAAACCGCTTTCTCCAAGCACGAACGAATTTCGTTACCTCGCTTGGGGTAACACAGCCGGATCGGAGACGAAGACCGGTTCAGCACGACACAATGTGACGGCGGAAAACAGTGCGGATGCATCGAGAGGGAGTTTTTATCAAACAACGTCCAGGCCGCAAAGGGGGAGAGGACGAACAAGGACGCCACTGATTGTTTTCTCTAGCCGTGGTTTCAAAGATGTAGCGTCACTACCTGTTGCACTGAATGAGACCTCGTCCCGAACAACGTTGGAGGGTTATATAAATGCTGAGAGCACATGTCTAAACCTCGGAAGAGCGGAAACCCGGCGTTGCCCGTGCAGCGTGACATCACGACTCACGTGAGCAGTACACAGCGAATAAATAGAACAAATGAGATATCTCATTTGTTCTATTCATTTCAATAGAAAAAAAAAATGGCCGTTCGAACTCGAGAACAAATAACGCCACAGCGAAGCCTAAAATAAACTCCATGGTTGTTGAAACTACCAGTCTCTCGCGATGTTCCTCCTGAAAACATGGTCCATACTCACAAGAAGAGGATGAAGGTGGTTGGCGGGGCAGAATAATATTCAAAGTAAAATAAAAACTATAACATTTTGGACAAAAACGACGGCCTGGGAGAATCTTGAACATTAACTTAGTTGCAATGTCAAATGCTACCGCAATAGTAATTCACGGCCATGAATATTTTTACATATTGATCTATTCTGCTTTTCATTTTAGGCCTACGCGAATCCGAGTGTTGCACTAATATTATTAATCGTGCAATAACTCATTTTTGCCCTTAAAATAACTCACTATAGCCAGTATTCATTTAATCTGCGTTTTAACACTACTCTCCTACGATGTTTAGTCTACAAACGCTTGCCCCTCAGCTTAATCCCGATGTCATCGTCTCCATCTCAGATCGCGAAGTCTTCTATGAGCGTTTGTACGCGCATTACGCTGCGTACTGTCATAGTCTTTGTTATCTGCGCAGTTTGCATTTTTTACCATCAGCACTTTTTCATTTGTACCCTCCTTCCTCACTGCTCCGTACTGCGGGTTGAAGATAATTAAACGGGGACAGAAAACGAAGAGGACCCTGTTGCACTCGTGAGTTGACGCAATAGCGTACGCCGTTTGGTGCGTCATCTGATGCGACTCTGTAGATTTTTTTTACCCATCTGCTGCTATTTTTTACAAGATTCTTTTATCAGGACGACGACAAACACCGAAGCTTAGCATTCGGAGCAATTTGACACCTCTGAATGCATTTTCCTTTTCTTTAATTGTATAATTAATCAATTACAGTTTAAATTTTTTTTAATTAGCATTATCAAGCATTGGTTTTTCATTCTGAGCATTCTGACATCTCTGATGACCCCTCACCCTCCTGCATTTTTTCATTTCTTTAAATAATCATATAATGACAATGATTTCATTAACTCATCAGCGTCTATCACACAACAATGAATCATCAATCACTGGACAGAAATTACCATAATAAGCTTTATTTTTTTTTATTTTTTTAACGTAGCCTATGATTATTTCCAACACGCGGTGCCGACTACTACGCCGATGGCTTTGTCACCGAAAGAGATAAAACCAGAAAGCCAGAAACGTGGAGAAGCATGGCTTGCCCGGTGAATTGATGCATAACGTTTGGTGGACGAAAGGAGCATCAGCTGGCTTCGCCCATTACACAAAGTCCCCAACCGTTGATTGCGAAACAAAGCAGTGGGACAGCAAATGGCCTGCGGTGCTCGTTGTTCGTGTAGTGTTAGCCGAGAGGACAGCCAGACAAGCGATACATATACACACCCCCAGTGTCGTGCTGTCACCTGCAACTAAAACGTTTTCGTACGGCAAAACCTGCATTTTATTCAGTTCACATGCTATTGGTTCGTTTGCTTCTTCAACCGCACGCGCAAAATTGCATCGAATTTGGCGCCTAGGAATGGCCCGACCGCGCCTTAGCGACACTCTGCTAAGCGGGCCCTTCCGCAGTCTCGTAATTGCTGCCGTCTGTTTCGTCCGTCACCCGTTTCCGAAAACCCATTAGCGGCAAGGCCCAGGGGAACGCCAGCGGCCGCCGCACAGAGAGCATGGCAACTATTACGAGGCATCGCTTTGCGGCCATCGAGGAAGTCAAATAACGGTGTCGCCGTGTGCGAAGTTTCCTCCGAGATGCATAACGGAACCTCAAAAAAGATAGGGAGGGGGCACGAACACTCGTTTCACGACCTCTAAGCGCCTTTTCATAACCTCCCGATGGAATGTGGCTTCCATGACGATTTGCGGCCGAAGCACGGCACCGGAATGATCTGTTGGTCAACCCATCTTTTGCAGTTTTTTTTTTTTCTGCCGCAAACTGACTTTCCCGGCTACATCGGCCGAATGACAACGCCGTGGAAATGTCCTGCGTACAAAGGAAGCGGGATCCCGTCATGGCAAAAATAAGATCAAAGTAAAGGGATTATCCGTCATCCCGGACGCTACCGCTTAGTTCCTCAATGCAGTTCTGCGAGGTGCTGAGAAGGATACAACAGCCAAGGGCGCAGCAGCTCCCACGATTGCAACCCAGATTCCACTGAGTCCGCCACGCTGGTTGGCCAGGTCGCGGCCACCGCTGCAAGGAGCTACGCTGGCTACGCGGCGGACAATGAATGCCGGGGGCGCGGAATAGCCGCCCAAAAGTTCGACCGGTCCCGCTGCTGCTACAGGTTCTTGACCTGGGCGAGACCGCTCGTGGCTCGTTAACGACAACAAAGGCAGGACCCGCTCGATCGAAACGCGCACCGTCTGCTTTCCAAGCGACTGGCCGTGACAAAGGAGGCTTTGCGCGATGGTTGGCGAGATAGCTCGTGCGCCGACAGTCCCGTTAACTACGTGCACCCGAAAGGATTCCGGCCGCTGTGTTAATGCACACAAAAGACCCACACGAGGGATATATCTTGAAAACAACAGATGCGCTGCTGATGTATTCCAGCCATTGGGAAGCTCGCCTTTTCCCCATTGTTGACGCAGTGACGCACTGCGATCATGGTATTTGAAGTAGAGCCGGGTGCAAACAATGCTGAGATGCCCTTCAAGGAAATGGAAGCCATACAGCGGAAACCTTACGTTCGACGCTTCAATATACTACAGCGCTGTCCAAAGCGTTGCTGATCTGGTTTCCGGCTCTGACCAGCAAGCCGTATATTTACCAGTCGCGTATCGATCATGCCGCCGCGAGCTCCGACGTCAATCGGCTCTTAAGCGAGCATGATAAGGCGCTCAATAACGACACCGCGGTCTCGTGTGAAAAACCCTTGAGAAAAACACAAAGGACGCCGACGGCAACTTCCTCGCAAGCCCCATTCCCTAAGCTTTGTCCGTTGCTACACCACCCTCTCCCCTTAGCAGTGCCCCTCTCGTCGCGACGAAGCAGATGCAGCAGATGTTTGACGTCCGACGCCGCTGTTTCCGCAAGCAAATCGGCATGCGATAGCGACTGCCCACCGCAGACGGCCAACGGGCAAAGACCGCGGAGAATCTAAGACTGGGAATCGACGATGTCTCGCTGATTCCCCCTCGACAAGGCAGGACAGGGCACGGTTTCGCCAGAGCGCGCAAAGGCAGTCGCGGCGACCACTCGCACCTGTGTGTGCGCGGCCTCTGACCCACATTTGGGCAATGCCGTTCGCACACAGGGGGCCAGTTTAGAACAAGCGTTAGGCTTAGGGAATGCGAGTCGTCGTCTCCGGCAGCTGCACGCAACACGGGTATGCGCGCGTCTTTGTTCTCACGCCGATCGAACGGCGTGGAAAGAAAAACAAAAGCAACAAGCGAGTCTCCAACTCGAGTTCGCGGGGCATACACTCGCAACATTTCTCGAGCGTGGAAACGGCAGGCTTTCACCCGACGCATTCGAGGCGCGATGGATCCGTGACTGGGCCGTAAGCGCTGGCAAGCGCCGTCCGTCAGTCGCGGTCCGGTTGGAGGAAAGAAGAGATCGCCACACGAGCCACTCACCATTGGTACTCGGACATGACGGCCGCCTTCTCTCGGGCACTGAACGATGCCAGCTTGGCTCCTTTCTTGGGGGGTGACCGGACCCCCTCGACAGAAGCAATCACAGGGCCGTCGGCGTCCGCCGCCTGAACTCGCGTCTCCGCCGAGGTCCTCCCGCCGACATCACCGCCAGGCTAGCAAGCTTCCCTTTCGGAGGGAGCTCCCGTCACCGCCGGCGCGCTCGCACACACACATACAGGGGCACGCACGCACCGATCACACACCAACTCGGCCGCCGCGACGACGACGACGCTTGTTGCGGCCGATCGGCCACTCTGTAGACACCGCTCGGAGCCACACGCAATACGACAGTGAACAATTAAAAAAAATAAAAAAGAAGGTTGATTTGGCGAACAGTTGCGTCTCAAGAAGCCAGCAGTGACCTGCGAATTCTTGCTGTTGTCGTTCACTCTTCTAGAGCAGCAGAGCTGACGAATCGGCGCTGTACGGCAACAAAACGGCGACGGGCAGCAACACTCTCCAAGGTCTTTCACCTTCGTGAAATGGTTTGCTGCCACGGATCGCGGGACCGGTACTGTTTCACCGCCGCCTCGCCCGGCAGGGGTTGGCCCAGACTGCTAGAGCACCAGCGTCGCCAGAGCGTGAACTCGAAAGCTCCGCTGCAAGTGCCAAAGATGCAGCGATGCAGCCGCCGCCGCTGTCTTGACGATATCCTCGCTTTGGCTGCCGCCGCGTCTCTGACGATCACGAGAATCGCATAGCGCGCTGATAAGCGAGAACACCGCGCGGCCAGCAACAACACACACACGTCCGGGAAAGGCGAGCGAGCGCGGTCCGCGGGTCAAACGCTCAATCCAGTCGCTTACATCACAACATTGTCGTGCGGGCACTCCACAACACTCGCACTGCTCGACAGCAAAACTCCACTGGGCTCGCGGCGAGCTTTTTGATCGGGCTCGCCTTGCCCACCCTCGCTCTTCGTGACACAAACGGAGTCACGTGACCAAAAATGGCGACGATTCAACACCTACCCACAGTTCCTCGCGAGCGAATGGCGCCAGAAATGAATTCAAGCGAAACGAAACGCATGTTGTAAGTGGCGCATTTCGCTCCTTCCTTTTTCGTAGCTGTCTGTCACCAGTAAGTACGGTGTAGCTCGTCGCAAGTGTCCCGCGAGCTGCGCACGTGGATGTGCGCTCTCGCAGGCATTAGGCCACATCGCCGAGAGTCATTACGGATAAGTGGTATTCAACATCACAGTCACATGCTATAACATGAATTCAGCCAGGTTTGTTTTAAGCATTCGCTTCCTTCTACTCCGCAGCGGGGGTGTTGGTAGCTCATTCAGACATATTAAGTACGCCTTCATATGTCAGCCGTGAAGCGATGACCTAAAGGTCAACACATCGGTCAACGCGAATCACGGTGGAAGCTGTTCGAACTCTGCAGCCTCGAGCACTCCTGAAAATGATTTTGTAAACAGTCCCGAGATTAACATGTACGCGTCGAAATTTGAAATTCTGCTTTGACTTGTTTAAATAGAACGAATGAGGTTTTGTTTGGTTTGTGGGGTTTAACGTCCCAAAGCAACTCAGGCTATGAGAGACGCCGCGGTGGAAGACTCCGGAAATTTCGACCACCTGTGGTTCTAGCACACGTGCGCCTTGCTTTTCGCCTCGATCGAAAAGCGGCCGCCGAGGCCGGGACTCGATCCCGCACCCTTGGGAACAGTAATTGAGCGCCGTAACCACTACGCCACTCCGGCGGGGCAGTACGAATGAGGTGTTCGATCCGTACATCAGAGAAAATCGAGGACACTTTCTGGGCTAAATCTTTGGTTGTTCGCGCGTAGATATCGCCCATCGGTAGCATTCAGAGGTATAAGGTACTTGCATATTGGCTGCAAGCAAACAAGGAAATCGCACGAAAACATAAAAATAGGGTTGTTTTGATTAATGCGGTACAACGTCCCAAAGCGACTCCGGCTATGAAAGACGCCGTATTGAAGGGCTCCGGAAATTTCGACCACCTGGGGTTTAACGTGCACCGATATCGCACAGCACATGGGCGCCTTCTTTTTAGCCGCCATCGAAAAGCGGCCGCGATTCAGTCCAGCATCCTCGGGCAAAATAGTCGAACGCTATATCTGCGTCAAAGAAACAGAAAAATAGTGCAGTACGAGTTTCGCGTGCAGTGCTTATTATCGAGTGAATGCATGGAATAGCTTTAAGAATATGCTAAAATACCTTTCCAATTAGAGATACAAGCCAATTTCGATTTCAAATTCAATTTCTTCTCAACCACATAGGGCACTCCCTGATCACACAAAATATAGTGTGGATTATGCACATGCAAAATGGTGCACACTAGTTTATATTTAGCCTCCCGGCATTATCTAACAATGGTGAGCTACAGCACTTTCCCCAGTGCTTCGCAAAAAGCAGCCTGCAGCTATTAGAGTTCAGATACTCAGTTTCCAATATACATACAACATTACGTTTAAATTTAGCCTGCCTTCCAAGATTTCCTTCTGTTTGCTTTTCAAGAAAGTGCACTTTGTAACTTTGCAATAATTTCCCCCCTCTTAATCTATTTTAGCACTCAAGATTAGAAGGGTTACTTTACTAACTGCATCAATAGCCTACTCCTAATTCCCAAAGATGAATATGTCAGTCGTTCAAGGTATCTTGATCTTTGAAGGGCTTGATTTTTTTTTGCGTCCACATTAAAGAGCACCTTTCTAATATATATCACGCTGAAAGAAACCAAACCACTGTTTGACTTACGAGTTGAAACTGAGACCAGACTATGTGTAAGAAACACATATTAGGGTTATGCCTTCGGGTTCAGTGACCTCATGTGTTCTGCTAACCCAGCTGCTCAAAAAAGAATTGCATAGTGGTACCAGTAGTCAGTCTGTATTATACATGTTTGCAGTTCTTCATGGGTAATCTTCTTTCCTCACAGCACTGAAAGGAACTAAAATGATCCATCTCATCCATGGCTGTAGGCCGCATTATATGAGGACATGCAACTTCCACACTCGAAGGTGACAAAATAAAAAAAGGTGGACAGGAAACTATGCATGAGTAGCACTTTATTTAATGCCCCCATGGCCGATGGATCTAACACTCAACATGACATGGCTAGACTCATTTGCAAAGGCATAGACAGATGTATCAAATGCGGGCAGCAACATTTGCAGGCAGACAAGCCCACAGAAACTGTACAGACATGCATACATCCAAGGCTCAAAGGCAATATCATACATCCTGAAAAATCAGGGCCCGACACACAGAAGGAACACTTAGAAGGATGTGTTCTCTCACTACACAGCCCCATGCTGCAAAGTAAGCAACAGACATCATAGAATGATGTCCGCACTGTTCTCCAGGTTCACTGTGCACTCAAAATTGGCATTAAAAAACTAGACAAGGGTAATCATACATACGAGTCCAAGGTATTTTGAGGAAAGAGGAACACACCATAGGTAGGACTGAACCAGCCTTACGCATACTAGTAACAAAAATTGACTATACAAGGTTGCTTTGCATTAAAAAAAAAATGATCAGTGTGAACAAAAAGACAATTATTTCTATACTAAAATTGAAACTGAGTTCAGGATATTATATACCAAGAGGTATTCTAGCTAGGAAACAGGAGAAAGACATTAAAACAAAATTAGGGAGCAACCATTGTATGATCGCTCAAGCTTTGTTGCCTTTCATGTTGAGCGACCTTGTACCTGCATACTGCAGCATAAAACACCAATTTCCAAGTGCCCTCTTACAAGACCTTGAGAGTAACGAAATGATCCAAAAGGTATCTTTGACCTCATTCTGGCTGCAGCAATTGCCGCTACATCTGCTTTCAAACATTTGTCAATGTAAAGCTCCCCTGTCTACTCTGGCACAACAGCTTGGTTGGGCATACCACAAGAATCAGCTACAAGAAATATGGAAAAACATTCCAATGGTTTCTCAATTTCTGCAAAGTACTTAAATAAAAAAACTAGTTGCCTGCATGCAATACAACAAAAACCCTCAGTGGTTCCAACCATATACTCCTTAGGCACTACTACACCACGGAGACAACAGATGAAATATGTAGTTCAAGGCACCAGGAATCCTGTTTGGTGAAACCTTACTACCTGCAGGAATACCAGTTCATTGCACAACTTGCCAAACAACTGTGCTTGCAGCAAATATGGCCACAATTAGAACCCAACTGAACTACCCGAACCCAAAGGCAGTGCGATCAAGCTAATAGAAAAAACCAACCTCATTATCAACCCAGTGGAAGCATATGGGTCTCTGGCATAGTCTCTCACCATTACCTGTACGGAAAAGTCAAGCTGCGACGGAGAAGAGTGAAAATGTCAGAAAAATGAAGTTTTCATACTAATTTTCTAGTTGTTCGGAAAAAAATATAGATTCAGCCGTAAAAGTGCGTAGAAAGACTGCGTAAATTTCCACACCAGCCTAATGCAGAACCTTCATGTGCATTGAATTTACTGAAGAAGTGAGAAATGCACTATTGAAATTATAGCACCACCACTGTCTTGTTACCCCCTTTGCCTTCAATGTCACTCAAAAGAAAAAGGGAGAGAGAAAGACGTGCGCCGCAACAACAGCCGTCGTCCACCACCGAAGCGGTGGCGGGTGCAATGACAGCCTAGAACAGATAGAAATCGGTGGCGGCTAGCCCCAGTTGAACCCCGTTATAAGAGACACTGATGTAACAGACTATCGGGTATAAGAGACACCATTCATCCAAATGGTTGGCCACCCTATGACTTTCATTAATTGGGCCTCTTTTTTAACAGACATTGGATAAAGAAGACAATTGGCTATAAAGGACAAATTAGCCTTGAAGTTTGGTACTCAGTCTTGCTTGTAACGTACATTTTAACATTAGATGTGGCACCATTCATTGCCAGCTTCAGTAGCAGCTACAGTAAAAACAAAAGGAGAGAGACACATTAGTGCCATCATTATTAATTATAACTTCAGCTAACAAAGAGTAGGTCAGTCAGCTATGAAATGACTAAAAGAACCCCTGCCATGGGAATGCAATGTAGAGAAGTTCTTCAGGCTTTCCACTAAGAGCACAAGTGCGACTGCATACGCAAGCATCTGAGCAAGCATATTGGGAGCGTGCGTTGAGTTCCTCAATTAGTGGAGCTTTTTATCACGAATTACTGTAGGTCTTGTATCCACTAGTCTGAAGAATATAGCGAAAATTGTCTATTATGTTGCATTGCAGTATGAGCAACAAATCTGTGTGATAAATGCAAAGAAAGTGCTCACTCAGCTGGTACCACTGATATAAACAAGTGTGTCTAGAAAGCGAGACATAGCCAAGCCAAGATAAAAACAAATGACATAAAAAGAGAAGTGGTTCTGTTGTGGTGAGGACAAATAAACTGCTGTTTGCTATTCAACCAGTTTAAACTCCAGTTAGAAACGGCTCGTTTGCTTTTCATTTATTTTTCTTCTGAGCAACGACCTTCAGAGACTTGTTACTCACAGCCGCTGTTGCCCTTTGTCAAGTAAGCATAAATTTGAGATATTTTTGCTAGTGGTGTTTAATAGTTTTGGCCGATTCTAGCACCACGGTAGTAAGCTGGTTAATTTTACGACTGCGCTTTTCTGACTTGAATTCTTGTAGTGTTACCAGACACACAACTTAGTTGCGAATCGCTAGTTGCGGTGCTACGTCACGTCGTGATTGTACTTTGCTATCGCTGCAAACATAGTTTGCCAACATGTACAGCTTTGGCACACTGGCCATGAGGCTCTTGGCCTGATTTTCAAGCTGGGAGAGGCTGTGTTGAACAGCATCAATGCAGCCATGAAGCAGATAAGAAAGTTACAAGGTGTGGCCAGTGTGGTGGTCCAGCAAGGAAATGCAATATGTAAATGAAACCCATAACGCTTTTCCTAGATGGTGTACCCTTCTTTTTTGCATATTTTAACAGTAGGATGCCTACGCCGAAATGAGGTATGGTTAAAAAATGTAAACGTGGTACCCTGCCTATAAGGGACCTCTTATGAAAGAGACAACAGTTGCTCCCCAGTGCATGACTCTTATAAAGGGGTTCAACTGTAAAACAATTCATCACGACTACTGATCTGGAGGCAGAGTCCATGTTTTCATCCCAACAATGGCCAGGTCAAGCAAGAATCCTTGTATTCCTGCATTCCCCCAGTGGGTGATGAAGTGTGCTTTAAAAAACTCGCATGGATGGTGGTGCTAGCCTCTGGTAAAGTAAACGCAACAAGGTATTTATGCTAGAGTCTGCTAAAAAAAAAAAAAAAAAAAGAGAGAGACCCTAGTAAATGCCTTCTTTATGCCCTGTCTTCAGCTTCCTTTGCTTCAGCTGCATGCAGCAGAGAGGCAAAGCGTGCCATGGGTGACTGGCTGGTCACATCATTTACTCTTGCTGTGCAGGGAAGACTGGGTTACACAGTGAAGAAGTTGGACATAATTTACTGCGAGGTCCTCCTTTTTAGGCCTCACCATAAACTTTGGGCAACTGTGTGACACAGTATTCATGGCTGTACAATACGAATAAATGACGACACTTACCCATGGCTGATGCAGGAACATGTTAAGCAACCAAGTTCTGACCACGGATATCACTGCAGACTGCCATTTTGCAAACTTAGAGGCATTGTGTGCTGCTCGTCAAAAACGTTTCCTGCACCCGTGAAAATGCAGATGCCAGCTTATCACAGGCACTACTGAAGATATTTTATATTTGCCACTTCTAAGCACAATTTGTTTTCTCAAGGTTAGTGCCCTTCATGACCAGCTCTATCCATTTGACGCAGTGTAAGCATGGCTACCAGTTAATCTTCGGCCCACAGAACACAGCACTAACAAAAATGTAAATACATCCATGGTGCACACACAGACGGCAGCCCACATTATTTCAAATGCGTGCCTCTTTCCAGGTATGCCTGCTTTAACACAAGGCAGCTACAAGTATGCAGAAAGACATGTTGACAGCGAAAACAAAATGTGACGCAGCCAAGGGAAGCTCGCAATGCAATACAGTGCAGGCTTCAAGTGTGAACAAACCAATACATACCCTCAAGGGTCTTCACATCTAAACTGCTATGGCGTTCACCATATACTGAGTTTTATTAATCTACAGTCAAAGGTGGCGGGAGCACAGTAATATCCAACAGTGATGCATTCAACCACCCCTTTCCTCTTTCGCATGTTCACCTATTCTAGAAATATTTCATTTCATTAAGTCCTATTTCCACACTTCTATACCAAAAACACAAATATTTTATGACTCTGGTAGCATGCCTTCCACGTACCCACAAACACAACACCTTATAAGAGCGCTATTTTCTTCTTCTTCTTTTTTTTTTTTTTTCTTTTTTTTTAACCCACTAACAGTGGAGGTGACAAGTGATGGCCTCTTGTCGCACAGTGCCTGAAAGACAATGCCAAAGAAATTAGCGCTCCCTGGCTCTAGCTGGCTCTGTCCGTAGCCTGAGGAAACTCAATGCTGTCTACTAGACACGAACACAGGTGTGCATCACATTGGATGCTTGGTTTGTGGGGTTTAACGTCCCAAAGCGACTCAGGCTATGAGAGACACCACACTGGATGCATATAAGGGCACGATAACCATTTGGCACGGTAATGGGTGAGATCACAGGATGTGACTGCAGCAGGACGGCATCGGAAAACAAAATTGCCAAAAAGCAAGGAAACGATCATCTTTCGCTGCTCACAGCTTAGCAGTGGGAAGGTGAGCGAACTGTTTTGCGGGCACTTCCGAAAACACTGTGCCGAGAGGCTCGAAAGAATTTAAAATTAGAACGAGTTTTTCTGAAACGGACATAAAAAAGATGATAGATGACAGAAAAGTGACAGCAACACACTAGCACACTCTGGTGAAGCTGTTGTAAGCAGTGCATTCTGACTAGACCCAGTACATTGGCGAGAGGAGGAGGAGGAGGGGGGGGGGGGGGGGGGTACATTAGAGCTTGGTAAATTTCTAGCGGTAAAAGAGTGGCAATAAAGGACAGCAAACTGGATAGGAACTGATAAATATGCACTGTTGGGCAGGTTAGCTGAAAATCCACAGGCACCACAGACAACTTATTCTGCCTTTATATTAAGAAACGAACAAAAGGTTGCAGAGAAAAGAAGGTAGCAATAAAGCTAGATAGGTATGCTCTCTAAACGTGCATAAGTGCCCCCTCTGCATGAGTCCCTTCATTCATATTGTTTTTCCGGTTTTTCCTCTCTCAGCAACAGCAAAATAAGCCCGAGGAAAGAACCCACATACAAGTGCTGGGCGCTGTCTGTCTTTTATCCGTTCGTGCTCTTTCACCTAAAATGCACTACTACCAACTAGCACAACTGTCCATATTTTCTAGTGCTTTACAATGTGCACGCCACTTGGATGCGTGGGGGGTTCATGAAATCGCATGACCAAAAGATAACAAATAAAGAGCTCAACGCTTGCTCCATTCAGCCAAGCACGTCACTTGTGAAACTGCATCTTTCCCTTCACAAGATGCACATGCACTCACCCTCCAAACACTGACGAATACTCCCACCATATCATTAAAGGTAAGGCTATCGGCATATTACACAAATGTATATGCACAGCGAGCACTTGTTTGTTTCTTCCTGCCTGCATGGCTTGCCACAGACCGTTAGGTCCATGATAAGTACTCCACGACAGCAATGAAACCTGCAGAACACCTTTTGGCACGCTACGTATAATTAAAATGCGGCGCAGTCCTCTTCGAAAAAACCTCTAAAAAACTAAAGTGGAAAAACAGTCCAGGTAGACATTCAGCCCTTTCTGAACACCAAGCACTGGCCCAGGTAAAAACAAGAGTGCCAGAGAACAAATACTTATGCACCGGAAACCTCCTTTAGACACTAGATTTAGTGGCAGTTCGTGTCCTTTCAGACCATCAATGCACATATGAAACTGCTCAGAGGTTTAAAAAAGCACTGCGAGAGGCTTGCTAAACTAGGTACCTAAAAACGCAGTTCATACAATAGACAGTAAATCCTTGTAACTAACATTAACGACAAGAAGCGACACTCAGTTAAAGAAGACCAACTGAAATGGTCCACAAACACATAATGAATCAATGAGGATTCAAAGGGTTCCAGTTAGGCTAGCCCCTTACAATTATGCCCTTCATAATTAGGTAGGCATTCACTTTCAGGTGACCTGCTATTGGAATGGACAGCTTACAAAGTACAAGCGAGGCATCAAAGGTTTTGGCAGTGGTCTGCAAACAGCAGATTTCTGCGAGCATAACTTATTGAAAGCCACATGCGAAAGCATTTGGAAAATGGCTGCAAATAAAAGGCTCTTAGAGGCCAACTCCGGCCGATTTGCAAATGTTCTGATTCTACTGCTGCACAGTATTTGGTTGACTTCCCTGAATTAGCAGTGATGAACTGTTTTTGAAAATGATGAGGGAAACAAATACATAAAGCATCAATAATGAGAAAATCAAAACTGGAGATTCTAACTTATAGCTTTGATATAACCTGTCCGAAATGTGACTCAAAATTATTTCTTTCGGCAGAGCGAATGCTGGCAGGCATGCAGCTTGGGACGTCACACATGCATTTTTGGTTGTAGTAGTAATAACCTCGACTGGAGCTAATTAAAGTCAATCATTTACACAGAGAGAGAGAGAGAGAGAAAAAAGAAAAGCATGAATGACACCTAGCAGTCAAATACTGCACACAGTACCAGGAGGTGCAGGAAAACTTGCCATGAAAGTTTCGCCGAGATCCTTGGACATCACAAAACCCCGGGAGGTACCCTTTTAAGCGCTAACCGCATGAGGCAACAATTCGTGGTGACATGCCGCGCGGAGATGGGCTGAGGGCCGCCAAAGCATTGCTGCTCGCCGCTGTCGCTCAATTTCTGGGTTTGTAGAAAACTTTGCGTGTCGCCCGGAAGCAGTTCGCGAGGCAGCCAATCGCAGAAAGCTTTGGGGTGCTCAACTTCTGTTCTGGCTTTTTTTTTTTTTTTTTTTTTTGCGTGTGAAGTTAGTTTTCCTAGTCTGGTTTGGGCGAAGAACCTGGTGCATACACGCGATCACTTCGTCTGATCCGTATATATATGAGTGCATCGAGACAATTCAGTAAAAGCTTGGAAGGGTAGTTAAAAAAACAAAACAAAGGCTAGTGTGGCTATATATTGTTAATTTTCGAAAGGAGCAGGAGAAAGTCACTGCTTGCAATGCAAGTCGGCATCGCAGTGTAGTAGCACACCGCTGAGCTGTGACCCTTTAAAATGCGATGCCCTACGAGAAATTTTATCAGTGTTTTATCATACTTCATGCTGTTTTGTGTCAGAAATGGGATATAGCGTGATTGCACTCCCCTTGACCGAATGATAAGGCGGTGGTAATGGAGCAACACTGAAAACGCGCCTCTCTGTCGCTAAGCTCCGTCGCTCCGTGCAGTATGCATCAGCGACAACGACAGGCTTTGGCGGTGGCGTCACGTGACGGATCGCTAGGAACTGTCGCCTCATGCGGTTACCGCTTTATACACACGGCAAGAGATGAAAAATACATTTAGAAAGCTGGCTTTGTAATGCGGTTGTGGGATCACCTAGATACCTGTCATCAAAAGAGCCAGTTTCTCGAAGCACCCATTATCAAAGGCTACTATTCTGAGGCTCACAATATAATCATACCATTACCCAACTATGATACAAAAATACAGCATCACAGCCTCCATACAGCCCTACACTTTTTTTTTCTCTTACCCACACAAAGAGAGCTCAAGATAGAAGACATTCACATAACAGAAATGAATAACGACAGTACTATCCATATACAGCAAAGTACAGTACGTAGAGTACTATGCGGACAATAAGACTGAGATGGATGGCAATGCAATTAACATGCACAGACTCTGCTCCACCCCTGTGCTCTCTCACACACAGTGCTAAATGTTTCAGAGAAGCACAAATCGGCAACCTCGGTCCTTGCTCATTTGGTTATCTCAGAAGCAATGCAAATCTATCATGTTCTATGGACAAAGTTCTGTTACACGAAAAGAATGCCAGCCACACAACACCTGCAAAGAACATCTCACTAGTTACAATGCATGATGAGCACTGGTTCAGGCAGGGCAACTTTTTTAAAATTTTTTTTTGCAGAAATGAATGCACACTCACACCGTCCACTAGCTGAGATGTGATATGCGCTCTCAACAACTAAAGGGGCAATCAAGAAATGATTTATTTAAGCTGCCTTACAAGTGGCAGTCCTTAATACCTGTGCAGCCCGAATGCCCAACTTTTAATGTGCAAGTAGCCCGGGAGAAACCAGAGGCTTGTAAACTCAATCACAGCCTCGCTCTCTCAGTTTACGTAGCACGCACGTGCATTGATTAGTTTACATAACATACTGCCCTAAAATGAAAGAGGAAAAAAAAAAAAAAGAACAACAAACGTTTTACACAACTTGGTGAACACACGAACACTGCCTCCAATCCGGGCTTTTTGGTGTAAAATTCGAGCACTAGGCAAAAACAGGAACGCAGCAATAAACACCACCATCAAATTTGGTGGCGCCAATAAAGAGCATAAGAGATACTAAAAAGTGAACACAAAAAGTGAATAAACGACTAAAAGGTAGCAAAAGCAGCTCGCCATGTGCCATAAGAATGAAACGATAGGTTGCAATTAAAAGAAGAAAGAGAGAGAAGAAGAAATTCGCAACAAAGGTGACTTGGGAGGCCAGTTGGTACTTAAAGACTAACCTAGGAATTGCAGCAAAGTTATGGGAAACATTTGCAATTCGGGAGCACGTTCTCACTTCCCCTCTTTGCAGAGGAAACTGCTCTTTCAAACAGGATGTTGAATAGCCTCTCAAGTCTTTCCCAGTCAAAAAACATCAGTGGGTCCAACTGCGACGACCAGTTAGATTGAATTGGTTCTGTCAATCCCAAATGGTTTGCCCAATGGGTTTCTTCAATCCCAATTGGGATGCCCGGTTGGTTTCTTCACTCCCGATTAGGATGCCCAGTTGGTTTCATGACTCCCAATTGGGAGTGAAGAAATCAATGGGGCATCCCGACTGGGATTGAATAACCCCATTGGATTCATTGGGAAGCCCAATGGGCTTCTTGTTGTGGAAAGTTCTTCTGACGCATTAACACTTCAGCGAGACTTAAATTTTATCCAGTACTGGTGCTCAAAATGGCAAATGTCTTTGAACATTTCAAAATGCAAACTCGTCTCATTCACTTGTAAGCGTTCCCCTCTACTGACCTGCTACTCAATAAATAATGTTCCCCTGCAAAAAGTTTTTGAATATAAGTATCTCGGCGTATATTTCACCTCTAACCTTACGTGGACGAGACAAGTTGAGCATATTACATCGAAAGCCTGCAGAATGTTTAATTTTTTAAAGCGTAATTTCAGCAAAGTGCAGTCAAATGTCAAGCAGCTCCTGTATTTCACATACATAAGGCCAATTTTTGAATATGCATGCCCTGTATGGGATCCCCAGTTTATTTACTTATCAGACATGCTCGAACGCGTCCAAAATAATGCTGCCAGATTTGTGTCTAACAATTATAATTTTTCATCTAGTGTCACGTCTATTAAACTTCATCTTGGTTGGGAATCTTTAGCTCACCGCAGAAAACATTTCAGACTGCAGATCATGTATCGCATTTATTTTGGAAAGTTCAGCTTCAACCTCACTTTTTGTCTAGACGACTTGATCATCAGTAGAAGATCCGCGAAATAAAATGCCGGACAGATGTGTATAAAACCTAGTTTTTTCCACTGACGATCAATGAGTGGAACCGGCTGCCAGCTGGCATCACTGAGTGTTGCACTGAACATTTATTTCGGGCTTTTTTATCGGATGTGTGACGTGGCACCCAGTTCTCTTGCGCGTGTTTCCTTCATTACTTTGTTTTTGAGTGTTTTCATCCCTTTGTTCGTCGCGCAATTGCCCCCTTTAGATGCATGTTTCTCATTCTGCATTATCACTTGTGTCGTGTTGTTTTCTTCATTTTTATGTATTTTATCACTGGCGTTCTCAGCAAGATTACTTGTCATCTCCCCCCCCTGAAATAATGCCTTCGGGCGCTGCAGGAACCTGTAATAAATAAATAAATAAATAAAAAAATGGGATGCCCAATTGGTTTCTTTACTTCCACTTGGGAGTCATGAAGCCAATTGGGCTTCCAACTAGGCTTCCCATTGGTTCTAATTGGTCCAAAGGAAACATTCCCAATTGGGAAAGTCAAGTCAGTGATATCCTTGTCTGAGATGTGCACTATATACATACCTCTATAAAAAGACAGTAGTGAAAAATTTAAGTTGTTATAAAAACTATATGCCACTTAATCTTATCAACTGATTTTATCGTGTCCACTGTAAGAGCAGACATAATTAAATAAGTTAACTCAGAATAACAGAGATGCATCATTGGTCCCAGCAGCACTGTTCAACGAATGGAGTATATAAGTCTGCAAAGTATCCTGTGGATATATACATTGAATCTGGTTAGTTCTGTGTGTGTGATTCATGCTTGTCTCTCATGATTTCTGTAAAAACTTGTAATTTCATTCCACCTGTATGAAGATCAGTTTCCCTGTAAATTCTCGATAAAAAACATTGAAATTGCACCGCCATTTTTTTTTTTTTTTCAGCTATGTAAATTCAAACCATTTGGGCTCAATGGGTATGCCATTTGAGTTCAATTAGTGAACCATTTGGTCTTCATAGGTGACCAATTATTTCCAATTGGAAGCACCGATTCGCATAAAGTGGTCAGGCCCAATGGGTGGCAAAAACACAATTGGGTTTTGACCAATTCATTTCAGTTGGGAAATTCCCAATTGGACCCATTGATTTTTTTTTACTGGGTTGTAACTACCACACATGGCAACAGTCTGGAAGTCCAGCATGAAAAGAATCGCACCTACCTCAAGTGTCATACAGTTTATGCAATGCGTCACCAAGCATGCAGCAGAGTCAGCAAAAACAGGGCCTTAAGTACTAAATTGAAAGTTACAGCAATCTGCAAATTCAAGTTCACTCAGAGGATTTGCATCACCCATAATGCTTCATTCATCAACCTACTAAACACAGGTTTCTTCAAATCTCAATAAAAAAAAAGTCAAACAAGTACCCCAAAAGCTTGGACAGCATCACCATGAAGAAAATGCACAAACAAAACGCAGCTAGCATGCTGGCTAAGCATACACATAAAAAAAAAAAGGAAACATTCATGCTCACCAGCATTTTCGTTGTCGCCTAACACACTGAATGACAGAAGACAGACAGAAGCAAGCTGAAATAGTGCTTCAGCCTGTACTGATTTCAGCCTCAGTGTCAGCCCAGCTACAGCCAAACAAAACAAGATGGCATAAAAGCTACAGCAACCACGAGTTATTCAATGTTTTCACAACATTTCCATAGCTCCCTCACAAGCCACATGGTAAAATGTCTTCTCCTTTCACATAAGTGCAGCATGATTGCATAACACAAACATGAATGGACAGTCAAGAGGCAAGCTGTTTTGTTTCCGACCTGGAAAGGATGCTTGCGGTTGTTTCACAACTGCGAAAGAACAATGCCCCTCCGAAGAAGCAACACAGACACCATGGACATAAGGGGAGCTCAACAAAAGCACAGACGCAATTGACGAGCAGCAGCACAATGTGCTACTAGTTTTGTTGAGCTGCAAGCAATGTGATGCTACAAGAAGTTTTACTTTCACCATACTTGCTAGATGCTTGGAAAGGTTTCTGTACTGACTTGTAGACCTGAAGGCGCATCTTCGAGCCTCGAATGGCTAAATTATGACTAAGAACAAGTGTGTAGGGAAGATGCCTTGAGTAAGACATGCATAGCCAATTTTCTTCCATGACCTATCAGGATTTTGTCTGGAATAAAGCTGCAGACCTAAGGAACAGTGTGGTGTGTCATATTTTCATCTTGGGTGAAGGTGATGAGTGTCTAACACGAAGGCATCTAAAAAGAGATGCACTTAATTCAGGCTTCCGCTCCAAGGCGCACACTACCTCAAAAAGATGCCCCGAATATTTTATCCTCGGCAAGTGACCTCATTTTCAGCAAATAAGTGCCTCACTCACTCAGACCCATGTTGACACCAACAGGAGCTACCTCATTACAAAAGCTCCATTACGCTGATGGTTGCAGCTTTGAGAATTGGACAGGCCTGCACAACTGGGAGCAGCATTCTTTTTCCTCTCCCCTAAAAACAAAACGGAACAGAAAATATGTAACAAAAAAAAGGAGGGCAACCTCTGCACCTTTTCAAGTTTTGGAAACAAGCACAGCGCTAACGCCATAAGTACACACCCAACCTTTTTGTACACCATAATTCCACTCTGTTGCACTGACTAGACGGCATAAGAGCATTGTATACTTTGACCCGGGGCAGCATCAGTGCTGTTTCCACGAGGGCAGGGGCAGGACAGGGCAGCCAATCGGTGCACGCTCAGAGCAAGGTCTGGCGTAACCGAGTGGCAATGGCTGGCCGGTTCACCACCTCCACTATGCGCCGCAGAAGCGCCGCTTTCTTGATCTCCACCAGGAGAACCTGCAGAGTTAGAAGTGAAAAACCTGACTGACCCCTTTCCAAGGAGCTTTGGGATAAGTGGCGCATAGCACCGTCACATCATCACCAGCCAGGCTACATCCATAGCACAAAGACAGACTCTCACACACAGATACCAACCCGCAACGGCCACTCTATTCCAGTGAATCACCACAATTCCAACTTTCTACCTGGCCGTGCTTCCTCTTGCACGGCATCTACTTTATCATCCTAATAGAGAACTGGTCCTCTGTAAAATTTTTTCTTTTGCATATAATGATTGTCATGTTTCATCATGTTGAAGCTCTCTTCAATGCACCCTTCGATAAAAAGCAATGCTTCCTTCGCAGCAACGACGATCCAGCTTTTGTCACTAGATGGTGCCCGGGTGTTCTGAACCTGGATGAAACGGAAACCTCGGTGCACTAAAACTTTTGTCAAAGAGGAGTTTATAGGTTGATGGATAAACTTCTGACACACGTATCGCCACGGGTTTGAATCAGGTAAGCTTCACGTATCTCCCGTGTGCACCTTTCATAATATCTTTCCAAAATCTTTGTCTTTTCAAAGGCTGGCACGCAGGAGCATCGTTTACAATGAATGGGCAGGTTGCTGCCTTGGTGGTCTTGAGTGACTATGCATGTTCCATCAGACACTCGTTGATGCATCTTCGAGTTTGTCCAATGTAAGACACGCCACATGATAGCAGTATTTTATATACCACCGAGGAAACACAGGGTTTTAAGTACAGCATTTTGTACTTAATCTTGCACCCACTTTTCTCATGTCACTCTTCCCATAGGAATCATTCCTTGTTGAACCTTTTTATAGCTTTTAAGATTACATCGCTTTTATCTGGCCCTTTACACTGCCCCTGACATTGACTCAGCTGACAGCTTGCCTCGAGAGTATGTAACGTGTGTATACCTTTCGAATAAACTTCAGTTGTAAGTCAGCGCCTGTGTTGTTCATTCCTCTTTTCATCCTGTTTTTGCAATGTTCCCCTTTCTAGCAATGTTAAACCAACTAGCCCGCAACAACACCCTCGTGAATGTTTGTCACTGTGCCATTAACAGACTTCGGTGAGGAAACTGGAATGGATGCTACGTACATAAAAGTGCCTAATATTGTCTGACTGGGGAGATTTATTTATGAATTCATAGTGTCATTTTGGTTGACATGCAATCATCGTCATGCTAAGTGATCACGGTTTGCATCACTGGGATGCATAAACATGGCCTGAAGCTCTGATCGAGAAATTCCCAGTAAAGATCCTCTTACAGTTCCTAGCAAAACCATTGTCAAATCTACTACCTTGGAGAGCAAGCTTACTGACACACCGAAAAAAAATTTGGTGCTGAGGTGTTCGGTTGCATTAAGAATGCTGTTTAGCATGAGTGCCTCTGATGAACAATTAATTTTTGTAGAGAAAGAAAGTGTTCCTTTTACATTTTGCTTCTGCTTGGTAATCAAGGGAGCTGGTGTGTCTGGCGTTTTTTTGCTGGTGATGAGTGACAAATGCAACCACATAAAACTTGGGCGTATTTGCTTCATACATAGACGAAATGGCAGGCAGTGTAAATTGAGCGCTTCCTGTCGACGACCATTGGTTCAGAGAACTTCTAAAGGGGCCACCGAACCTCAGTTGATGTATTTTGTCAGTTGCCAAGACTGGTGGAACCACACTTTTCCTAATAGGGTAGCTTTGTTTTTCGATACCTATGCTTCAATGCACCAAAAAGTAACGCTGAAACAAATGTTTCTTGCCATTCAGAATATGTCTGCTGGATTGTTGCTTTGTTTTAACCAGCATTACTTATTGCTACAACCTAATGTGATACTTCTAGTTATCATAATGCCCCATACGAAATGTTTTAAAAGAACAGTTTGAAAAGACAAAACAAGAGGTCCTCTTATTGGTCCAGATATACAGAGTCTCATACATGTAGGCAGTTTTAGTGCACTGTGCACAGTGCATCTGCTGGTCGGAAAATGAAGTCCAAGGAGAAATTAAGGTGAAGGCAGCTGAAGGGAGGAGAATGTTGCTGCACTCCAGATCGAGGAGTTTTAGTAACCTGTTTTCACGAGCGGCATCTAGCACTGTACACAGAAATTTTGTTCATCTTTTCATGCTTCTTCATGGATATTAAAACAGCTCAATGTGTACTGTTCACTTTTCCGGCAGTTGACACATGCCCACATATCCTCATCTTCCGCATTGTGATGCTAGTAACATACAAAAGTACACTAGTGCACTTTAAGTTAGCTAAATTTCTCTTGAAGAGGAGAAAAATTGGTAACGCTAAGCTTAACCCTCCGGCCGTCACTAACATATTGGTACGTTTTCGCGTTTCGGTGGCTGTTCCCATTCTTCAGAAACCCAGCTTGGATTCCAGCGATGTAGGCAGAAATATTTACGGGTTGTTATACACTGCCAGTTGAAAAAGAAGGGCAAAAGAAAAAAAACATCTGAAAGGTAGGGAACCCTTCGCCTAAAACATTTCATTGGGGAGTGGGAAGGGTCGAGTTCTGGTCCCGAAACATCACCCCTCTGGGTGCGCTCCTGTCTAATTCTGATTCTGAGCACTCTAAAAAGTGCATTTTCCATTATGGTGTTTGCATCATGTGCATAATCAAAAATAAATCGCTATGTTTGTTCACTGGTATTCTCATAATCAAGCCGACACAGGGAGTGCGCCACGGCCAGAATCCCCCGACGCGAAAGGGTTAATAGCTTAGTCAGATTAATTAGTGAAAGCTGACTGGCCTCAGTGGCTGAGAAATCTAGAGAGGCGGGCCTGCTTCAGTTTCACATGTGTGAGCATGGTTGGATGTCTGACAGGCCGGTTTAGGCCTCTCTTCCTCTTGTGCATATTCAGCCTTCTTGTGGGGTCTTCAATTCGATCGCATTCTCAGCACGCTTCACTGGCTTTATACTTGAACGCTGTCGTCACTGTAAAACCGCCCTTTTACCACGTACAGATTTCATATCACTAAACACCAGCAAACGGACTGCCATAACGTGGTAAACAGGTAGGCTGCGGGTTCTCTGTCATGCGAGCAACAAATCGCTTGGACAGTTCTGTGACATTATGCCAAATGTGAATATGTGGCATCTCACTCATGACTCCACAGCTGGATCCAGCGATCATCCTCTACACCTCGTTCAACCACCAAGCTAGCCTCTTCTCTTTCCTAGCCTCTACAATGCTGAGGGTACTTCAGGACATGTGCCAATCACTACAGCTGCTGCACGCCATTAAGATGAAACGATAATGGAAAGCTGTTACTTTGCTACCTGTTCATCCCCTAACCGGCAACATGAGAAGTGAGGTTACTACAAACATTCGCTCTAAAAGGACTCACATGACAGTTAGGAGTAATATGAATGTTATAGCATTGTTATGACTATGCTCAGAGCGCCAGTGGATGCCTGGAAAGTGGTGTCTAGATTGTTGACCGCTTGCTTGTGGAAACTTGCTTGTGCCCACCTTCCCTGGGTTACCAATAAGTGGCTACAGTTTAGAAGTAGCAGAACCCCTTTATAGTAAAGTCACTGGGCAAATATCTTGGCGAGTCAGAGGCTTAGCTATCTTGGAGAAATAGTGAACAAACCTCCGATAGTATGTGCAGAGTCCGAGAAATCCGTTTATCCGTTTATCCACTGGCTTGAGGAATGCAGCTACAGCGGCCGTCTTTTCTGGATCTGGGCTAGCGCCTCGAGCACTGACAATGCAGCTGAGAAACTTGAGCTTCAGCCACCCATCCAAGAGAAAGCGAAATCCCAGAAGTGGCTGAAAGACGCAGGTGGCTCTTGCTGTCGCAGACACGGACGCATTGTTGGGAGTTACTTGTCCAGAGGCCCTGAATGAGAAAGGGGTGCCCCTCCAGGTCGCGTTCGCAGAAAGGTGCGAGCGGTGCAGCACACCAGGAGGCGCTGCTAATCACTAGCGTGTCGGAGCTGCGTTCGGGTGGAGGGGAAAAACCACCGCAAGGCGTAGCAGATTGGGCAGGTGACCTCGGTAGACGGCCGTAATTAGTCTTCAAGGATGTCTTAGCTGGTAAGGGTCAAAAAGGCACTGGGAATGAGCGTCTTGAGGAGTTCCCACGAGATCGGTGAACTGCGAAGGGGAAGCTGACATTGCCGGACAGAAATTATGACCATTGTATGGCGGCGACGACTGGTCAGTAGAGTGCGGCAGATGCCTAATGCCGGGAGACACCCGAGTTAACGAATCTGCGGAAAGCATCGAAATAAACCAGCCTGTCTGCAGGTGTTGTCTCATGTCGCTATTAGCAGAGAGTTTTCTGCTGGATTGGAAGGGCTACCATGTGGGGCCCACAACGTGGTGGGCCAATTCAGTGGCAATCGCCTCTACAGAAATTTGTACATTTGAAGTGAATTCGTTGTTTTTTTTTATGTGTTTTGCACTTTGGGAGAGAGTTGAATACCTTCCCAATATTAAAGAGGCATGTCAGTTGTTGTGAACAAATCGTGTTTCGTTTCCAGTGATTGGGTGTAGCAAAATGTCGGCAGGGCTTAGGTCTCAAAGCCGAGCTTCAGAGCCCGACTAGGCTAGGTTTAGATGCTCTGGATCATCGGCTATGCTGAGAAGGGAATATTCCACAGTTATTCAGATCCAACTAGCACATCTCTTGTAAATATTGTAAATTATCCGTGTATATAAAATCTCTAGTTTCTCATCATAACCATCGTGTTCAAGTCTTCACTATACCGCCTAGGACAGGGAGCTTCTGGTGCAAGCAACTTCCCAGCATGTCAACTGTCCCTGATGGAGCGCCCCATGCGTGAAGGTATCAAGAACAGACATAACACACGGACACATTACTAACGCAAAGTGGCATTTTTGGGGTTTGAGAGAGAGACAGGCAGATCGGATGGCCTCGAAAGTGTTTCAAGTGCTCACTGAAAGTGTCGGAGAAAATCACATCGTTGAGATATATGAGACATGACTGCCACTTCAGGTCAGAGAGCACGGTGTCTACCATTCGTTGGAATGTGGCAGGGGCCGAGCACAGGCCAAACGGGAGCACTTTAAACTCATACAAATCATCTGGCGTAATAAAGACTGTCTTCTCTCTGTCTCACTCATCAACCTCTATTTACCATTACCCACAGCGGAGGTCAACTGACGAAAAGTAAGTGGCATGGCGAAGGCAGTTGAGGGAGTCATCAATACGCGGCATGGGGTACACATCTTTTTTTTGTGACGATGTTGAGGCGTCTATAATCTATGCAGAACCTTAAGGTTCCATCCGTCTACGTAACGAGGACAACAGGCGAAGCCCAGGGCTCGTTGATGGTTAGATAATGTCGTCCTGGAGCATTTCTGTTACTTGGCGGCGGATGGCATTACATTCTTTTGAAGACACCCTGCAAGGACGCTGACATAGTGGCCGTTAGTCGTCGGCAGCTATAATTCGGTGCTTTGTTAGTGGTGTCTGTCGGACCTTGGAGGTTGATGCAAAACAGTCGCGAAAGGAAATGATAAGCTTTTCCAAGCAGCGTTTCTGACCAGCCAAGAGGTGCGGGTTCACATCGGCCTTAATGGCTGTAGGCATCTCATCGTCAAGATCCGACATGTTGGATAAAGTGTACTAGCCTATATACTCTCCAAGTTCTTCAAAATTAGCGACCATCGTGTTCGCCTTCAAACGTTGGGGTTTACACATGAAGTTTGCATTAGGACTTCGGCTCGCCCATGGACAAGTTCGGCGAGGCCCTGAGCTACACAAGTTTGTCAAGTGAGAAACAGTGACATGTTCCCTTCAGCAATGCCACGCATGCCTGTGCTGTGATCACATTCAACTGTGACGAACTTGCTCGTGCATGGAAGGATCGTTATGTGGTCATTACATAAGCACAACATTCCTTTCTGCAAGTCAGTGTTGGTATCAACAGCTCGCTGGGTTGAATACGTTACCATGAGCTCCCGAAGATCGATAACCGCACCATACTCCTGAAGGGAATCCATGCCGAGAATCAGATCTGTTAAGCACATCTGTAATACAGCAAAGGTGCCAGTGAAAGTAAAACCGCGGATCTCTATACGGCAAGTGCACATGCCAATCGGCGTCGTCACATGGCCACCAGCAATGCGCATTATTGGTCCAGGCCAAGGCATCAGAACTTTATGGAGTGTTGTGGCTAGCTGGCTGCTCATGACAGAAAAATCAGCCCCGGTATCCACGAGTGCAGTGGTTCTCACACCATGCCTTGACCAAGCCCTGCAGTGTGAAGTACACGTTCATCAGCTTCCGCTCGTTGTCCCATTGGTTGAATACGGCCACAAGGTCAAAACTGGCCAACCAGTCTTCCACATCCTCGAACCGGTCACCGTGAAATGATGCCAGTGATCGAGGTGCGATAAGGACGAACGGTGGGGCATTGCTGGAGTACTGACTTGTCTGGACGCCCGTAATGGGTTGGAGGCCTCACAGGCGACGGCTCGCTTTATGGACGGGAGTGGTGTCCACGCGTCGGTGAGCAGTGTCACTGATAGGTCCGTTCGATTTAGCTTGCACTGCGTGAATTTCTGGCAGTTCAGAAAAAGTGGCGCACTTATGCAGCGTCAGTTCAGCAGTGCAGGCATAGTGAGATACTAGTGCCAAACTGAAACGAATGCTGAAGTGCAGGTAGTGCAGGCACCGTGGTGCATGCCTTCTGCTAGTCTTGGCGCTTCGCCAGCTGCACATCAACTTTTGTTCACCGATTGATCCTGCCTGCCCGCGGTTAGGCGAAAGTGTTTTGAAGAGTGTACAGGCTGATTGATATGGTGGAAAGCGCTATGGACTGCGGCGCATCATCTGCAGCCATCGTTCAAACAGTTATTGAGCTGATGGACTCTAACAGCGAAGACGAGGAGTTCGACGATGTCACAATTCTGGCACTGAAGCTAACTAGGTAGCAACAAAATAGAATTCCTAAGTACTGTGAAGAAGTCGTGAGTCGCTTCTGTACGCATAGCCATTTTCTTGCCAAACACGGCTTCCACCTTCATTGACAATCGGCGTCAGCTTTGTCGACATGCTGTCTATTGCAACGCAAATGCTGCCGTCGTCTGTTGCCATGGCTGTTGCGCTTCTGCATGACTGGCACTACCTCCCAACACAGTGCAGGATCTGCCTGAACTAGTCCTGCATGATGCCTGCACTTGTTTAAAACGGATGCCGTAGTTAGGAGGGCGCCATGTTGCACTGCCAAAACAAATGGCCGAGTATGGCACTACATGAGCTACTTAGGTAGTACAGGTAAATCGAACGAACATGACATCTTCGTGGTCAACATACACGGGATGTCACCCAGCCCCTCCGTTAAATGTCATCAACAAACGTGACAAGCAGCAGAACAACCCAGTGGTATTTTAATGAGGCGAAGATTGAGAGAGATGAAGACGCTCGGCCACGTGTCAAGATATGGTTCGGCCACTTGGTGGCGCTAGAACAGGGACAGCGGTGTGACAATATCAGGGTCTTATTACTAAGCAGCCGAAAATAGCATTTCGGTCATGCACTGCGCGTTCTTGATCTGATAGAGCACTTAATTCTAATACGCAAAGTCCCCACTGCTCCCAACAGGCAAAAACTCTGGCTCGAGAGCTGCAAGCACATAAATTAGACTATTAACAGTTGACCAGTGAAACGAGGTCAGCGTGCCTTCTAATATCTGCACCTAACGACGAACAGAAGCGCCTGCCGCCGTGTGATTCGAACGTATCTGCAGTCCCAGCTTCAGCTTTCTGTGGTACTTTCCAGTACGTGGACTGTATTTCCAAACATTAAGAGTGTGACTTATCAGCTAAACGGTGCGTACAAAGCCAAAACCAGCCTAGGATCAACTTACAAGCTCACATGCATGCATTGAACGCAAAACCCAACGGCCTGTGCACGGCCGGCTCATGGTGCCCACCGGAAGGACTTTTTGTGCCTCGGAGGGGTTATTTACGCTGCCTATCTGTGTTGTCGTTTCGTGAATTCACTTGCTTTAGCTCAGCTGCGTGTAAAGCTTTCGTAGAGCTACACGAATTCGTGCGACACTCGCCTGGCTATATCGACTGGCAGCGCGCCGAGACGTCGCCCCCGATTGCTGCATGCCGTATAATGCCTGACCGTTGGATTATTTATTGCCTTGGTTTACGTCGTGACAGCCCTAAAGGAATTTTCAGCGCCTCAAATTCTAATTCATACATAATAGAAATTAAAGCAGTGGATCCATACTGACTCCATGCATTCGAATGCAGACGCCGGGGATTTGTACTACCCAGCAGATGCCTAGGGGGCGCTTTTTAGCACAGTTTTCGCGGCGCCCCTGGGCAGCGCAAGGTAAAGTCCCTTGATAATTTGAAAGTAGCGACACTCTCCTTTGCGCCGCGCTTTCCTCCTAGATTCTCCTCGCGTGGCGGCGCTGAGCGCTGCGCACGACACGCTTTTTCTCCTTGGCGCCCGCCGGCCGGCCGCAGCAGTGAGTGAAGCGCGAACTTTTGGGCCAGGTCGGCGCTCCAGGAGTGCACAAAATTTTTGAAAAATTGCGAGAAAAGCATTGAGAATGCCGAAAGTAACGTTTATGAATTGATTGGTTTCTTCTTAGAACTGTTTGAATGGGGAATACTTATAAACAAAGCTTTCAGGCGTGTTCTGTGCTGCAGACACTTTTTAAGTCACATGATAAGGTGTTTTACTTTGTGCACTTAATCTAGTACTGCCTCTGACTTTGTGTTTGTATTTTAGAGCGTGAAATCTGTCACTGCAGTAAAACTTCGGAAAACGATCCAGGCTGGTGCTTTGAACTTCAAGATCAGTGAAGGTCAAAGCAGAACTTAGTCTATTTCGCCACTGTCAAGCTATCTGTCTAAGCATAGTATACGTCCCGTGATCAACCAATGGATTGGATTATTGATTAATTGTACATGTATTTTGATCAATTACTGGGCCAAATTATTGATATTTAGTAAATTGCAATTAAAATCTAAATTTTAGCTGCAGCATCGAACCATATACCGTTGGAAAGCTTAGGCCAAGGCTAGTTAGCGATCCGCAATAATCTGCGTTAATTAGTTAATTTTGTATAAAACCAAACTTTGAGCTGTTCCTTGCTGCTTCGAGGCAAGGAACAGGTTTGTCATGGCGGTCTTGATATGATGCTGATGGAGGAATTAAATAATTTTATGAGTATGCGGCCACTCACTGACTTCGAGCGTGGTTAAAAGACAGCAGGGTACACTGGGAGAAATGGTGAGCCCTATTGCCGACACACTGAAGTTATGGGGCAAGCGTGCTGTGGCCTCATGCGCTATGTAAAAGAGCGTAATTTCATTGAACGCAACGATCAAATAAAAAAAAACAGAGGGCACGTATGTCTTCAACGTGCAGAAATGAGAAAGCATATAACTGCCAATTCATTAACTATCGCTTACCTATCTATCACGATATCTACTAATGCCGTCAAGTGACCTATCATAATTGTCACTATTCGCAACGAACGCTATCACCTCACTATCCGGGCATATTACTATCATTTACTATTAATATCCGCAACAGTCACCATCATTAGCTATCACTATTCATAACCATCACTATTTAATCTGATGTCGTCCCATGACACATTGATATACTTCAATTTTCATTGACTTACGTTGTCAGTCATATCTCTATTACCTCATAATATCTGATGAGACAACTATACATTGACTTTTAATTCTTATAACTTCTTATTTTGTCATAAATGGAGGTGGGAAAAGAGCAAGCCATAGAAATAACTGACTACTATCAGCGCAAGGTTCATGTCTCTGTCGAGGAGGCTTCCTTTGCTTCAGGACAGGTCGGTGAGAGAAAACTGATGTAACTGCGTTGGGCCTGTTTCTTTTTTCGAGTTCGTGTAATCTTGGCGGCTCAAGCCGGTCTTCAGTGAAATGTAACTAGAATTAACATAGAGCGATGAGGTACTAATTACTCAGGCTAGGTGAAAAAAAAAATCTTCTTGCATACAATTGAAATGAGTAATATGTTACAGTGCTAAGACTTGTTGCTCGCAAAATGTTCCCCTGTGTTTACATCATAACTATAATCATTATTGATTGTTTAAGTTTCGTAAATATAGAAAATTGATGCAATGATTCCGGCTGATTTGACATCGATGGGAAAACGTTTCTCGCAGTAAATGAATACACGGAAACGCAGTTTTAAGCTCCAGCTTTCAAAGTGAAGGTAACCTGCCAACGCCTAGTAGTCATGGTCAAAGTGAAGCGTTGGTGGTCATGTGAACACCCCCTGCACATTGGCCGTATCCCTGATAAAACGAACGCATACTTTTTAACCCACACGTGCGTCGAAGCATGGCAAGACACATTCAAGAATTGAAAAAAGAAAATGCCGTACGACCTAACTAGTGCAGATTACCCGCAATACCTCGGGTTTACTTGCAAAAGTTTTTCAGGGCCAGCATTCATTGCTCCTGAGTAACCGACGCACACTACAAGTACAAGCTGGAAAGACTAGCTCCTCTACAAGCCCCAATTTTGATTTTTAGTGAAGGAGGCCAGGGATCCTAGCATAATCGCGAAAAATGCAATCGAGAGACTGTACTTTTCCAGTTATCACTGACAGCAAAAAGCAGATTATAGTGCCGTATTTCTGATTACAGAAGTCAACAGCGTGTGAAATGATGGAGCCTTGGAGCCTCGCAGAATATTCAGCATGCTGCAGAGGAAAACCCCATTTTTATACAATGAACATGTTGCCGCCGCAAAAATAATGAGGAGCAAGCAGGAATAGAAAACGCAGCGTCAGGTGACGCATTATTACGGAGAGTGAGAAAGGCGCATTACGTCGCAAACAACCCTGTTCTTTCTAGGAATAAACTTCTTTCGACTAATCTTGTGAATCCATTGACTCTTGCGCAAGCCGTCACGCTTGCCTTGAGTTATCATGAATACCGCATAACCATATTCAGGCCGCTTGCTGCAGTTGTATGCGCAACAGCACGGCATAGAGCTTGCACGCTGCAATAAAAGCACAGGCACAGCGCGCAATATTCGCTCGCCGCAAATAGGAGAAAAATGGCGCGAAGGAAAAAGAAAACACAAGGAAAACGCCGGACGCGCTTTGGTTTCCAAGGGCAACGGCAGGGAGACCAATCGTCGCTCAGGAAATCGGGCGGAGAGCCGGCCTTCAGCGAAGGGGCGCGCAAGGGGCAAGGAGGAGACGAGGAGGTAGCGCGGCGGCGGCAAAGTTCAATCGTTGGCGTAACTTTCAAAGTATCAAGGGACTTTAGCGCAAGGCTCCTATATGTGCAAATACCCTGCGCATGTTCACAAAATGTCAGCGTTAGTAAGTGCGCAATGCCGCACCATGGCCCATGTAGTTCGAGACATGCGAGCAAAACTCATGTTGGATGGCTGCTCCTGCCAAAGGGTGTACTATACCATACCTGCCTGCCTGCATGCTGCTCTTGCAATACCTGCTGACATTGTCGCCAAACTAGTGAGCCATAATCTGAAATGAAAGAACTAACATGCTTCCAGATAAGACTGGTCCCCTCCTTGCCACTCTCGACAGAAACTTCTGCCGGAAGCATGCACAGCAATGAAGTTCAACCAAAAAAACTATGGGGGCATTTTTGCCAGCCTAAAGTGCACTAGGCGAAAGCCTTTGCTGCGCCACTTCGACTGCCAATCGGTCACTGTTGGCGCTTTCTTTCTGCCTCCCTTGCTTTCGTCCCAGGCGAAGTATTGCGCCATCGCAAACGCTTTCGTTTTGCATCTCTTGTCTTAGTCACAGGAGAAGCCTGGAGCCGCTGTTGATGCATTCGTTCATTGCATCGCAGATGCACACTTTCTTAAGTGTTTCCTAACAAGTTTTTTAGTGAACTTGGCACAGACTTCAGAAAATCTTTTAAATGCCTTCATCTCAACGCACAGTCCGTTAGAAACAAACAACTGGATTTAACAGTACTTTTACAGGAACTAAATACACAGTTTGAAGTGATAATGATTACAGAAACCTGGTGTACAAATGACTCAGAACTTTTTTGTCTTGCAAACTATCAGACGTTCTTTTTAAACCGCAGCGAAAGCCGTGGAGGCGGTGTCTGTATGCTTTTCCAGGAAGGCTGGGAACCAGATCCTTTACCGCAATTTATTTTTTCTGGGCCTGATTACGAAGTGTTATCTTTGGTTTCACAAAACACAGTGTTTGTTGTATGTTACCGCCCACCACGGGGCTCTGTACGCAGCTTTTTTTCGTTTTTTGATTCTCTGTTTTGTTATGTTCGGGACACAGACGCGAAGCTTGTGTGTAGTGGTGATATCAACATCAACATGTTAAGTGATCATAGATACAAAAAAGATATGGATTTATTGCTACACGCTAATGGACTTGTAAATGTAATTAAAGAACCAACGCGAATCGCAACTAGATCATCATCGTTACTAGATGTATTTATTACGAACCTGGACATTAGTGCTGTAAAATCAGGTGTACTTATTTCAGATGTGAGTGACCATCTTCCCATTTTTTTTTTGCTTCAAACAAAAAAAGCAAAAGAAAATTAGTCAGACATTTTCTTTTCAGGATATTACCGAGCATAGCCTCTCTGCATTTAGGAACTCCGTAGCTGATGCGAACTGGAATACTATTCTCTCGGAAAAGGATGCCGAAAAAGCATATGAGACTTTCATGAACACTTTGAAACCCATTTATACTGCCTGTTTTCCAATAAAAACACTGAAACGAACGCGGCGTTGTCGAAAGCCTTGGATTAGAAAGGAACTTGTTACCAAAATAGACACGAAGAATAAGTTATATCATAAGTTTATCAAAACTAAAGATGCAAATGACCTGAAAACTTTTAAATCTTTCAGAAATCGTTTGGATAAAGAATTAAAAAAGGCCAGAAAGGATTACTATACCAGTAAATTTCAATCAACACGTGGTCGTACCGATATTGTGTGGAAAAACTTGAACAGCCTATTAGCCTATAAACAAGAAAAAGAACAAATTTTGGCTATAAATGTAGCCGGGAAATCTTTAACTGGTCAAAAATTAGCCGATGAGTTTAACAGCTTTTTTGTGAACCTCTCTAGAAATATCTGCCCACAGAATAATCTTAACGATATTCCTTGCACACTCGATACTATATTTCTTAGCCCAGTTGATGACTGTGAAATAATGACAACTTTCAACGATCTGAATAGCACAACAGCAACCGACATCGATGGTTTAAAAATGAAACCTATCGCTTACGTCATTGACTTAATCTCGCCCTATGTTTCACATATAATAAACTTATGCATATCTAATGCTGTGTTCCCTCGTCGCATGCAAGTTGCGCGTGTGTCGGTACTTTTTAAAAAAGGAGATAGGAATAATTTTGGTAATTATAGGCCGATATCCGTCTTGCCCATATTTTCAAAGTTGCTAGAAAAAGTTATTCACAAACGTTTAATATCGTTCGAAAATAAACATAGCATACTAACTGCTTCACAATTTGGTTTCCGAAAACACTTATCCACAGAACTTGCACTGCTCGAACAAAAAGAATATGTATTAAGAGAACTAGAACAGAGCCGGATAGTTATCGGTATTTTTATAGATTTCACCAAAGCATTTGATATGATAAACCATGACTTACTACTCCGTAAACTTGATTGCTATGGTATACGTGGGCGTGCTGCATCACTCTTGAAATCATATCTGCGACACCGCAAACAAGCAGTTAGTGTAAACGGTTTTCTTTCTGAAACTCTATCTATCTCCAGTGGTGTTCCGCAAGGAAGTATATTAGGTCCGTTTCTTTTTAATATTTATATTAATGACATCGTCCGCATTGCACCATTCGTAAAATTTATTATTTACGCTGACGACACAAGCATATTTCTATCCGGCGATAGCGTTGACAAGTTAATAGATTCAGCCAATAGCACATTAACTCAGTTAGACTTATGGACACAACGAAATGCACTTGAAATAAATATTACTAAAACGAAAGTTGTAGTTTTCAGAGCTAAGAATAAACAAGTCTATTTTACCAGAGACATATGTTACAGGTCTGTTCCTTTAGAAGTCGTATCATCATTCAAAACATTAGGTGTTATCTTTAACGAAAAAATGAGCTGGGATGATCACGTCGATCACCTTACAACAAAACTATCGCAGGTTATCGGTATAGTCTATCGTAATCGTCATGTGTTACCGACCAATGTGAAGATTATATTATATCGATCCCTGTTCCATTCTCGCCTAAATTATGGAATTTTAATCTGGGGCTCGACAACACAGGAAAATTTGCGAAAACTACATGTGCTACAAAAAAGCTTTTTACGCATAGTTGAACGTGTACCACAGATTCATCACACCAGCCAATTTTTCTTAAAGCACAAAATAATCCCAGTAATAAAGCTACCTGACTACGCGCTATGTCGTGCTTACAAAAGAGAAATTTCCCAAAATACATGTTTTCTTCGCTCACTGGCTAATCTACAAAAACGAGAACAAGCATACGCAATCCGCAATCTAGATCCCTGGAACCTTAACACATACCGGACCACATACGGGCTGCACACATTGGAAAATAGATTGCCCCGCTTACTTAATCAGTTATCGCAAGACAATATTATCCTTTCAGAGGCATCATTTCAAGAATTACTTTCATACTTTCTTTCTTAAAACACAGGTTCATCCCATAATATGTTTTTTTTTTTTTTTTTTTTTTCGTGTGTGTCTTTATTTGCTTGTTTAAAAAAAGAACTGCTTTCAAATGTGAACATTTCTGCCAACGATTTTTCTCTTCTTTCATATGCTTCCGCTATCTATTTCTGTACTATGTATTTCTGCGAATGTATTGCTTGTGTTATGTATTTATTTCCCGTATTCCATAATCCAAAACAATGCATTGTATACATCAGGCAGTGTTGTGCTGTTGTTGTTTTTTTTTTGTTTTTTTTTTGTTTTCAATTCTACCCGCTATTATTTATTATACATTGATTAATTGCTTCCCAAATGTTTTTATCAACTGTGATAAGACCGCTGATGTACCATTGCCAAAGTGGGGAGCTTGAGGCCTTGTCAAGCTGCCGTAAGGCAGCTTTTACTCCAGGCTCCCGCCATCATGTAAACGTTGATGGTAAATAAAGTTATTATTATTATTATTATTAATCTTCTGCCGTTTGGTGTTGGGGCCATCCGCCTTCCTGCACTCATCCGGAATCACTGAGCCGCTTGGGAGCCATCCGACTCACTTACTCGACTCCAACGACACATCTAGCGAAGGAGTGCTGTCGCAGCATGTACTTGCGCCGCCTGCCAGTGCAGGTAACGTCACTGCTGCTATGCACAGCTGCGCATGCGCTTCAGCGCTGCCACCTGTCGCCGAGGAGCGAGGAGGGTGTGTGCCTTTTGCCTAGCAACTTGCTATTGTCGTTCCTCTCTACCAGGGCGGCAACTACAGTGTTGTTGTTACGGTTAAACCTCTATATAACGAAGTCGGTAAAATTGGCACTTGAATTCGTTACATTGAAATTTTGTTATGTCGAAATTAGGCTCGTAATATGCAAATAAAATTCTTAAATGGTGTTGCTGGTGCGAAGCACACACGGAAGAACTTTTATTTGTGGGCAAAGTAGTCTGTCACTTTCTTTTGAGTCTTCTTTGCATTCAACAACGGCATTAAGCAACCTTCATAGGCCCACAACGACCGCATAGTCTCTTCCTCTTCTGTAGAGCCCGCGAAACGCCTCAGTATGTCAATCACATCGGCTATTTCACCGGAGGTGAGGACGTCATCACACTCGTCCTGATTTTCCGTTTCGTCATCCATCTCACCTTGCAATTCTTGAACCACATCATTCAGGATGGATTCCGTGGTCACCTCTTTTGTCGCGAGGAGATAGAAATCACACCCTGCCGACGGGAATGTTTTATGCCCGGGTTGACATGAACCACTTGAAAACGGCTTTATCCATGTCTTCATAGGTCGCTGCCTTCAACCTTTTCCGTTGGCTGCTTGTCCCCTTTTTTAAGGAGTCGATGATGGATTCCTTGAGGGCTCAAAATTGTGGAGAGTGAACTTTGCGGTATCCCGAACTTTGCGGCGACATCTTTCTTCTTTTCGCCCTTCGCGACGGCATCCAGTATGCTAGCCTTCACTTCTAGAGAGAGCACTTTTTGTTTGCCACTCATGCTGCTGGAACGGAGCCGCCAGAAGAGCCGACTATGACAATGACGAGGGACAGGTCAACAGTCAAGCGACAATGCGACAACAAACAAATGCACACACGCTGCACGATCCCGTGCGCTGTGCAAAAAATAGGCATAAACTGCGTAGGAAGCCTGCATGCTGCACCGCGGCGCCTAAACTGGGTTGATGCTCGTGCCGCCTAGTGGAGTTACTCAACGCCATGTCTGCGTCTAACGCGCACTAGTACATCAGAAGCCGCAGCGTATGCCATGCCATATCATCATCATCACCGTCGTCACATTTTTAAGCGCGCTCGGCTCTGCTGTGCCGCCGCGCCAAGGTCAACCTACCTTGGCCGCGCTGTGCTTGTTTTCAGGCTGCGTGCGCTTTGATGGGCACTGCTCTCAACCTTCGTTCAGGCATTGAGCCTTCAACTAAATTTCGTTACATTGAAAGTTCGGCAAAATTTACTTCGTTATAGGGGGGCTAAAAATGCTTGTGTTCTATGCGCCCGAAGTTATAGAAACTGAACTACTTCGTTACATCGGGGATTTCATTAAATTGTAGTTCGTTACATCGAGGTTGTACTGTGTTATCACCAGCAGTTTTTCTCCTTATTCCTCATCTCTTTTCTTGTTTTTCCAGCCTCTGGATGTAATGGACAGACGGTCACTGCGAGTATGAGTGCATAAAGGCTCTCGCCTTAATTGTATCAAGCTGTGCATGCTCCTTTCACTCCCAAGGCAATGAATGCCATGGGTGCTCACCTGGCCATTGCGTGAGACGACCATCAGCCCGCAGGTGGGGGTGATGGAGGCAGCGAAGGTGATGTCGGGGCACACCACGTGCAGGCAGAGGGGTGTCACTGTCTCCAGGTCACACAGGTGCACCACACCGCACTTGGTGAGCACGTATACCAGCCCCTGGCTACTGGACACCTGCCAACAAAGAAGGTCAACTGCTGTACGGGGCTTGACACGGGCTGAATAAATTGTACAACGGGTCATTTCGCGGAACTGGTGCAGCGACATCGTGGATGACCACTTTTAGTCGCATGCGACCTGAACACCACTAAATCTTGCCTACATACACGCCGAAATTTCCATTTATGTGGACAAAATAAAATGCATTAAACCTGGAAAAGTTTTGTGCCTAAAGCAATGAGAAATTGCTCTCTTTTTATTTAATAGATTGCTCTGTGCTTTACAGTAGCTCTCACATGGCTGTAGCATGATTGCGACCGACCTGCAACCCGATTCTGTCGACATGCTCTACAAGCTGTTACTTTCATATAGCGACTCTTTTTTATTTTGGGGCCCGACCTCTTGGCCAAACATCTGTTGTAGCACACCGCATTGACACAGACGATGCTGCTCCTGTTCACAAGCAACCATATCACGTCTCTCTTTCCGAGCGCCAGGTGATTCAACGTGAAGTCGACAAGATGCAGACTGCTTGTCCCGCCACCCTGTCGATCCTCCAAGCTCTATGGCCTGTGACATTGACGCATGTGTCTTGTCTTTATTGGCCTTTCCCCGCATAGCCGACGAACAGCACTTGGACTCCGCACTCCGGCCTATTATCGACCGTCTGACTACCGGCCAGTCTCATCCCGCCCTCGCCAGGTTCGTACTCTAAGGGGACGCACTATACCATCGCAATATGCAACCTGATGGCGCTGAGCTCTTGCTCGTCGTTCCGCAACATCTGCGCTCCACCATCTTGGAACAATTTCATGATGCTCCCACCGCTGGACATCTTGGCATGTCCCGCATGTATGACAGCATGCGCCGACGATTTTACTGGCCGGGTCTCTATCGCTCAGTTCAGCATTATGTGGCCGCATGTGAGCTTTGCAGCGTAGAAAAAGCCATCCGTATTGCCATCAGGACACCTGCAGCCGATATCCATCCCGACTGACCCGTTTTTCCATGTTGGTGTTGATTTGCTTGGACCCTTCCCGGTCTCTGCATCGGGTAACAAATGGATCGACGCAGCGACCGACTATGCTACGCGTTACGCCATTACCCGTGCAATCCCGACTAGCTGCGCTACAGATGTCACTAATTTCCTCCTCCACGACTTGATATTACAACACTGTGCACCTCGTGAACTACTCACGGATCGTGGTCGCTGCTTCCTCTCCAAAGTGGTTGACGAGCTACTTCGTGTGTGCACCGTCCACCACAAATTTACCACTGCCTATCACCCTCAGGCCAACGGTCTCACAGAACGCCTCAACCGTACGCTCACAGATATGTTATCTTATCAATGTATGTATCCGGCGACCATCGGGACTGGGACATTAATCTACCCTTTGTAATATTTGCCTATAACTCTTCTTGTCATGATACCGCTGGCTTCTCTCCCTTTTACCCTTTTACCTGCTCTTTGGCCGACACCCATTACTCCCCTTTGATACATCGCTAGCCACTACTCACGCCACCACTAGTACTTAGCTCGTGATGCCATATCCCGCGCTAATAATGCTCGTCACATTGCACGCGACAGGCACTTTGCCTCCCAAAGCTCCCAGCAATCCCATTATAACAGTTGCCATCGCGATGTCCACTACGCCCCAGGCTCTCTCGTTCTGCTCTGGCTCCCATCACGCCAGGTGGGCTTGTGCGAAAAACTTCTACAACACTACACAGGCCCGTACCGTATCTTGCGCCGAGTCACCGGCGTCACATACGAAGTCGAACCTTTGAACCCGAAGTTTTCTGCACTACGAGCTTCCGACATTGTGCACGTGACACGACTCAAGCCATATTATTCACGCCCTGCTTTGTTTACCTAGAGTGCACCAGGACTGTGCTTCTGCGGCGGGGGTAATGTTATGTGGTGTACAGTGCTGGCATTCACCAAGTGAAGAAAGAAGTGTCTGGGTGTGTGGACGAAGACGACGCTCAGTGTTGAGTTGTGCGGCTAAGCAGTGCCCATCAATTTCAGAGTGGTGTTACCCATCGGTGTGTGATTTCCACTTGTAACAATACATATATATATATATATATATGTATATATATATATATATATATAGACAAACAGACACAAACAAACACTTATTTATATTTTTTCTTAGGTCTTGGTGACATATATTCATCACTGCTGCAGTATGCCAGAGCTCAATCACCACTAACATCTGACTGCGGTGCAGTGTGATGGCCCAACAAAGACGCATGTCAATGAGGAAAAACTGAAAAGGATATGGAATTGCCAGAGGCATAACTGAGCCGAGTATTTTTGTTGCAGCAGTATTTGCATCGCCTTGCCAGTGCCCTAAATGGGTGGCAGAAAACAAGCTGAGCTTGTTGTTTCCAATGTGCGAGAGACCATAACCGGTTCCAGTGAATGGGGGTGCATTAATGCACAAAGAAAATGCTTTCTCCAAAAGTGGCCTGGCAATGTTTGAAGACACAAAATAATAGTAATGGCAGTAAATTAACACTGCTCCGCACTTGCAGACAACTTGAGGTATGCCCACCGGTTCACATCATTACTGTTCGAAATATATTAAGGTGCCACGACAGAAGATGTACCCCACCTCGCTAATGGGAACAGTGAAAAGCTGACAAGGCATAAGACGACAACACACATTGTGAGAACTGGCCGTACGTACTGCTCCCTCCAATGATGCCGTCAAGTTACCAAATTGTCAAACTTGCATTTTGAACGAGACGACAACACACATTGTGAGAACTGGCCATACGTACTGCTCCCTCCAATGATGCCGTCAAGTTACCAAATTGTCAAACTTGCATTTTGAACGAGCTTCTTCTAAAGAAAAACGGCCCAGCATTAGTGGTACCTGCACACAGACGGGGAAGTCGAACTTGTCGAGTGGGTCGAAGAACTCGAGTGTTTCAGCAATGGGCCCCCGGAGGGCACCACCCGTGGCCGGGGGCGGCCCCAGCTCAGTCAGGTGCAGGCGTCCCTCAGGCCTCTGCCCTGCGGGGCCCCGGTCGGCCAGCAGCAGCAGCTGTGACGGGTGCATTTGCCCCGTGAACTGGTGGCGGCACAGGTGGGCGCACTGGCCAGGCAGCAGCTGGCCCACCCGCCGCTCCACACTGTACAGCTGCACCAGCCCAGACACCACCTGCTCCTGCACGCCGTCGGGAGAAGTGTGAACGAGAGCATGCACCGATACACACTGTTGGAAAAGCAAGACGATACACTGCGGAAGCTTGACAATACAGGACAGGCAGTGCAACTGCACAGACAAGAAATCAGCAAGGCTGATGTGAAATGTTCAAGGTTTTCTTTGAGCCACAGGAGTTCCTAGAACACTACAGAACCTCTTATGACGAGGGCAGTCACAGTGTCCGCTTGGTCAAAGTTAAATAGGGAAAGTGGGGGAAAATTGCCAGTGCCACGCTATACTTCTCAAACTTGAAAGGAATCGACTGATCGCAGGTTCACCGATGACCACTCAAATCTCAAGGGCCCTTGAAAGTAACCCCACGCTATTAAAATGTGCACATACCATTAGGATCCATGCATTTTTGTTACATTAATATGGACAGTCATGAAAACCAAATCGTTACACTGCTTCAAAGATAATTTCTCTTCTAGATTTTGTTAAACGTAGTGCCAATGAGTGATTGATTGCCCTTTTCGCTCATCGTTTCATGTTTTACACTGAGAAGTTGCACAGTCGATGTACGTTAAAATTTTTTGTGTTGCGTGAATTCACTTGAACAAAACTATGACAGCAGCTTGCACCTCGCAGAAAGTTAGATTCAGTAACTTTCAGCCAACTGAATGCCGATACACAGCAGGGGTTTGTGGGAGATGAAAAGTAGAAGTCATTTGTTATTGAAACGCCATCGAGAACAATATGTAACTGCATCACCTTCAATTGCATCGCATTTGAAGCATAACGGTGACTCGGATAATGCTCTTGTAGCTCCTAATGCTAACTTCGCTGGCCTGCATTATGCTCTAAAGCAGACCTTATCTTTAGAGTCTTTTTTATTTTTTTAGAAGAAAAACTTCTGATTCATTATTATGGACGATTCAATTTATGGACAGTTGTGTGCGGAAACCAAAGTGTCCATATGAACGAGGCACGACTGTATAGCCTCCAATTAATCTTGTGCAACCAGTGTTTCAGTCATGAAACCTAACCTTAATTTACCCGATTTAAAGATTTATAAATTTCATGTCTATGCCGTTTTTCTACAGTATTCTTTCATAATCCTTTCCTGAAATGCAAACTTATAGCTCAGCCTACATATGTATTATATCACACAGACAACCACCATAAAGTTTTCATTTCTTATTGTCGAACAAATCTCCTTTTTGGTTCTTGCTTACCCAATGTAGTGCAGCATGGTATCCATCACATCGATTGAAAACAGATTGTCATTTATATTGGCTTTTAGTAACCATTTTACCATTTTACGTAACTCTTTAGCAATTTCTTTTGTTTCCTTGTGTGACACGATTTTCACCTTTATACTTGCACTGTGTTCTTATTGTTATCATTCTTTAACATTGTTTGAATCTGTTCTGATGTAAGATACAATGCCCACCCAGTCTGTAATGCCCATGGGCACTGTTGGTAATATAATGAATATATACAACTATAAAAAATCAATAAGAAAACTTGAAACAATGAAAATATTATTACCCATTCGAAGAGTAATTTTTCACTGAGTACACAAGAAAGCCCCTCACACTGCCAGATTTAAACAAGCTGACTCTACTGATGCTGCTCTTGTGTCCTTGGCCAGCTACAACATATCTTGATGTGTTTCGCTCTTTCTTTGCACCTCAGGGCAAGAAACTGCCCACAAGCGCTGCAGTGACAGTACCCATAAATACAATAAAGGCGGTTAATGAAAAATGAATGGTTCTGAGGCTAGCTTTTATCAGCGTTGAAGCCCAGCTTCAGTGCTGTCTGTGAATTGTGCGAAGTACTATGCAAAAAGCTTTTTCTAAACAAGCTTTCAATTAAGAACAACACTTCAACATGCAACTGGTGGTTTATATTTTCACAACTTCATTTTGTTTTACTAATGACAATGGTTAGTGTGTAGCAGTGGGGCTTTTTTTTAGAATGGCTGAGAATTTCATAAATGCTCAAGCATTTCTGCGCCTATGAGATTGCATACCTACTGAACATTCTGAGCATGGAAATTCAGTGTGGCAGCGAAACATCTGAAATTTTAGCGGCCAACAATTCGATGAACACCGAGATTTCTTTCACAAGACCATTTTTCTTCAGTGTCTCTGACTGCCCAGCTAAAGTCTGGCAAAGAAAGGTCACAAGATAGATACTCACTTCTTGGAAAAGTCCCGTGACTGCCAGCCACTTGAGACCTGGGTCTGCGATGTAGCTCACCAGTTCGGTGTTGCGTATCCGCTCATGAAGAGTGAACATGAACACTGGCTGCGTTGGGGCTGGAACAAGGAGAACACCACCAAATCACGAGCACGCCTCAAGCAAGGACCGGTATTCAAAGCCTGCGTATATATATATATATATATATATATATATATATATATATACTGCACAAGCAACTGAACAAACTAGGTTTCGTCACAGCCTGAAAATGTACCATAAGGAGTAGACTTCAGTCTGTACAACACACCCCCTGTCACAAATATAGTAGAATCCCGCTAAAGTAAAGTAGAGTATAATAGAAACTTATATATGGTAAACTGAAAGTGCAGTCCCAGTTCATCTTCTATAGAAGACTGTATGTTCCTTTTTTTTGCAGTAGACATTTTTAATAAAACCCAGATATATTAATGTCCATCTCACCGTGCGAACACAGTTCCAACAAAATGACATGGCGGCACACATGCAACCTTGAATCACAACACAAATATTTATTTTTTATGAAAATAACGCTAAAAAGGCAGGTTTTTTCTTTCTTTTTTCTTTTAAGATGGCTTAACCAATAGGCGAAGCCAGCTTCATGTGGGCCCTGGAGTTATGAGGCACGGAGCATGGAGCACGCAAGACAAAAAGATTATAATAAATTTGTTGGCTAGGAATGTGGAAAGAAGGCGACACGGTCAGCTGAGAGAGTAAAAGAAGCAGGAGCGGGTTTGCAGCATTGGGCAGCACGAAGAACAGCGTGCGGAATTTTTCCGTGCTTGACTGCTTCGTGTTTTAAATGACATGGAGACAGCAGAAGACAGTGGTAAGCATTGGTTTTCACATGAAATCCAAGTCCCTTTGTATTCGTGATTATGCCTTCATGCCAAAGCAGTATTTTCACAAGCTGTAAATGAAATTGAAAACCTGACTGCATAAAATCTGGTAATTGAGAAAAAAAAGTTGTATAATACAAGATAATAAGAGAAGAATAGAAGGTGTTTGTGAGTGTTTGTTATAAACTAAAAAGATGCGTTTAATAAGTAGCTATTTATTTACCAAAGAGCATCTTCAGTGCCACGTCATTAGCAGCAACTGATGTAGTAAAGACCCTGACATAGCAAAGATTTTTGCCAGTCCAAGTGACTTTACTATAGAGGGCTTGTAAGTCATGGACTTTACTTGAAGTTCACCAATTACACAAATGGTTGAGTCAGTCAATTTCTGATTATGAAATAAGCTTGCTTATTAGGAATAGATTAGTAGTACAATCCAAGAACTACTGTGTCATAACACTGAATTATGTGTGCAACTTCTTCGCACTCCAGAAAAGTATGGAGTTTTACCGAGAAGCAGAAGCTGCACTAAGGACACTCCTTAAAGGTTGAAGAAAATCCGGCTCTGCTTTCCTTTTCTGTAATGACACACGAGATACTGTTGACCATAAATCACCATATTCAATTCAACCACACCCAGTCTATAATTTAACTGATATTTTTCTCTCATGTTGTTTAGCTTTGGTTTCAGCGGCCTATGATGGCAATGTTGTCAGAGTAGGTCATGTGAGGCATACAAAAACAGCAATATTGAATCGTCAGTCACAGCCATCGGACTTTTCGGCAGGCTGGTGTCAGAATCGCAGTAAATAAAAACTAAGATGTAGTGATTTATATTGCAGATTTTTTTAAGCCTCAGGCAACCAGAATTGAGCATTGTCACGATCACTCAGCAGTAAAAACTAAACAGAAACAATATGAGGAAGAAAGTTAATTTAATTTTACATTATCTACCAGCCATAAGAGAATTCCAGATGTTGGTATGGGCTTTAAACATTCCCAGAAAATGCAACAACTAAAATTTCGGGGGCTATACTTCTTTCAAGAGCCCTAATAGACCACCATACTTTCACATGAGAATCAGCAAAAATTTAACACTAGAGCTGACAGCTGGTAAACATGACTCAAAGTTCGCCATAAGAGATGACAGCCTCCGAACCCAGTGACGCACCAGAGGAGCAGTCCCAGTGGAAGACGGCATCTCTGGTGACGAGGCCCAGCGTGGAGGGGCTGACCCAGGACCAGTAGACCAGATCCCGTTCCAGGCGGCTCTTGTGCAGCAGTTTCTTGGTGCGCGTGCTGTATAGGTACAGCGCTGACTGATCTGCACCAACATCACCACGACAGGGGAAGCAATGCAGGCCTTATAAGGATGCACAGCTCACTGGATATAGGGTGCAGGAATTACAAAGCTCAGCACCTGGTACTGAGCAGACTTCAAAGCATGATGGTCCTGCTATCCTAGCTCCATTAACTTAAAAAGATTGCAGCATGCTGAAAAATGTCACCAAAGAACTGAATTGGCAAACAAAGAAGCCATCGTCACTGCAAACATTTTCCATCTGCTCTTTTTCATTTTCTTCACATTCAGTTTAACATTCAGATAAAAAAAAAATCATGCGTGCACTCATGATCAGGCTGTGGTTTTTCTTGAATTTGAGTAAAAGCCATAATGTTAAATTTCTATTATGTATATTCCATTTATGCTAGACATTTCATCCAGACAGCTAAAAAATGCACAAATAAAAGTTTTTAACATGTGCAACCAGCTTTCTGTAGTATGTGCTGAATGTGACACCCCGTCAAGAGAGGACATACCGAAGAAAATTCAGATACTAACTGCACAAGAACTACAACATAGTGCTGTTCTCACGTCAAGATTTATATTATAGTATGAAGTGCAGAATGCCTACAAAAATGCAGGAAAAATTTAAACAAAGTGAAAAAACATCTAGTACAGACAGTGTCTATGAATCATGACAAAATATAAAAACATTCATGTTCAACTGTATTGACACTGCTCCTTTAAAAATTAAAATTGTACATGGAGTTTTTTTCTCAACACAGGCTTGATAGTGTTGCACATGTACTACACGAGGAAAATATTGTATTTTCTTTATTATTTTCTGTTCTCATATCCTTCATAATGCCTATTTTTTCTCGACTTTTCCCTCCATATTGTTTCAACTGGAGTTTCGTCTTGCTGGTATGACTCCAATTTGGGGTTTCTCCTTTTACATGCCCACACAGTGAAGAACGTCCCATACAGCTGAACTATTTCTTTTTATGACAAGTGTGCTCCTATATAATAGAATATCTGGCAACTACAGACACGATTTTGCCGTATGATGTGCTTGGTCGCAACAGAAGGTGTGCCGACATATGACTGGGCCAAACATGGGGGTACATGACAGGGTGTTGTGCCCGGGTGAGCCGCCCAGATTCCCCTCCACCAAACATCAAGCTTCTCCACGTAGCATCCCCTTCGCAAGCCTCGATGCTGTTCCGCAAGACAGCGGCGCATTGCCAGGAAGCATCAGCAAGATTCAGGCTTCAATATGCCCGGAATTCCAGATGAGATGATGCCAGTCCCTTAGCGACGAGTCGCCTTCGCGCCGTAGCAGATTTGAAGCAAGCGATCAGCGCGCTCGCTGATTGGAACTCTCAGGCCGCTGTCTCGTGCTGCCTCCGGATTGGACAATTTGAGTGCTAACGTCTTTTCCAGACTATATAAGCGAGCACACAGCCTCTGGAGACTGAGACCTTCAAGAGCGTTCATCGAGTGCTGTGCCGCTCACAAGGAGGGAATGCATCATATTCTCTCCGGCCGTCGCTGTGCGACTACAGTTGAGTCTAGCTTGTAGTCCTTGGCCACATTGGTGGCAGTGGCGGGATGTTGTAGGCGTGACCGTGGCGCAACAGTGGTTGGCGGCGGTATGATGTCCCAGGTGTGACCGTGCAACTGGCTGGCACTAGTGATCTTTCAATGCTGGATGGAAGCTGCGGATTGACTGGCATCACGCACGTCGGCACGGTGAATACCTGATATTTCCCTTACCCTGAAACGCCAGACTTTCTCTGACTCAGGTTATGATAGTTAGAGAAAGGTTTGGGTGCAGCATTGGTTAACCTTGTGTGTTTCAAGCCAAGTGAAAAGTGTTTGAAAACCAAGGCATGCTAAAATGGCAAACAAGGTGCTGTGTGAAATACTTGCGCGCGTTTTGCTGGAGTGAGTTAGCAAACATCAAGCATATTCTAAAAAAGGGCAAATAGCAAGAGGCCGGTGTGAAAGATTGAGAGTTACAAGGTCAGAGAACTCCTCCAAATTTGTGATGAGTTGGACATTGATTTGGGCTCAACAAAAAGAGAAAAAAGGAAATGCCACCGAAAGAGAGTGGAGATCTGAAAGTAACTGAACCACCTCTCGAGACAAAAGCACAAGCTGGTGCAGAGCATGACGAAGATGTAGCCAGGCTAGAAGGTGACCAATTGACAATTTCCATTTCCGAAATCAGCTTCATCACAGAGCATGAAACACAGAAAGCTGAAGTGACATTTATGGAAATTCTGCCGTCAACAAGTTTTGATCCGCAAAAGGCAGACCCATGATGAGTACACATACGCTGTAGAAAGTCAGACTTCTGAAGCTGGCAGCAAGCGACTAGAGAGGAGTCTGGATTTTTCGTGCACTGACACGCTCAGCTGCATTCACGAAAGCAACAGCCATAGTACAAATGATGACGTGGCATACATGGCCCTTACGCGATCTGAGGCGCCCCGGCTATCGGACAAACTGGATCTTGGGTCAGCGTTGAGCGATGTGGCACACCGGTGGATCAGGGTAACTTGAGTGACAGGCCGGAACAGCAAATGTCTAGCTCGGGGTTGGCGTGAGAGAGTGAGCGAGCCTTATTTGAAAATGACTGAGAGTGAGGCGTATGCTGCTAGTGGTGATGTAGACGCGGCGCCGCACTTGTATGACGCCAGCAGCGCATCACTTGCTCCGGTTACCGCAAGCTGGCAAGAGCGGGCTGCAGTCCAAAAAGAAAACAAACAGAGCTGCACGGTAGTGTTCACATTAGTGCCTGTAGAAACCAAGGTGCTAGTTGACACTGAAGAGAAAGGATTCACAGACGTTGCCGATGCAATTGCAGCCAAGAAAGGTCTGCACCAAAGGGTGCTTAGAGACACTAAGGAAGAAAGTAAACATAAGCCACCTAGGCAATGCATCACAGACATACTCACAGATACGTCATGTGACAATGATGATGAAGTTGTCAGAGAATCGAGGCCATGGCCTAGTGAAAACCAGCGCTACGAGCGGCAAAGAAGAAAATGAGCACCAAAGTGCCACCACCGAAAAGAGTGGAAAGGCAGGCATAAGAGAGAATGCATACATCAAGAGGAGAAAAAGCTCAAATCAACATGAAATAAAAGAAGCGACGATCCCAACAGCAGAAATGTGCCCGTGCAAAGAAAAAGCGCAATTGGTGCGCAAAGCGTAATGAAAGGGACAGGTCGTTCAGCAAAGCGAGTAACTCGTGCTCGCATGTTTCTTCGCACAGAAACAGGAGGGAAAGGTTGTTCAGGAAAACCCAGAGCTTCAAACTTCTCCGCCTAACACCCCCTTTGCAAGCCCCGATACTGCTCCGCAAGGCAGCGGCGCATTGCCAGGAAGCATCAGCGAGATTCATGCTTCAATACGCAAGGAATTCCAGACAAGAATGCGCCAGTCTCCTAGCGGCGAGTCCCCTTCGCGCCACGGCATATTTGAAGCGAGCAATCAGCGTGCTCGCTGACTGGACCTCTCGGGCCGCCGTCTCGTGCTGCCTTTGGATAGGACAATTTGAGTGCCAATGTCTTTTCCAGGCTTTATAAGCAAGCGCACAGCCTCCGGAAAAAGAGATCTTCATGAGCACTCATTGAGTGCCTTGCCGCTCGCAAGGGGGGGGCATGTCATAGTCTCCCCAGCCATCGCTGTGCGACTACAGTTGCATCTAGCTTGTAGACCTCGGCCCCCTTGCTGCCCTACGGCACAACAAGGGGCACAAGTGCAGCAGCACAGATTTGCCAGACTGCCTTCACACGAGAGCAATGGGACAGAGTATTAGGTGATGATGCAGTAACAAGGAGGTCCTGGTTGGTACTTACACCATTACTGCCACCCTACTGGATATGCACTTGAAGCACTTGAAGACAACAGCACCAATGAAGATACAGTAAGAGGCTAAAAGCATCTACAACACCAAGCATCAATGATTAGCCTCTGTACATCATTCTTGGCACATTTTAAAAACATGAATGCTTTTTGACAACACATATTTCAGGTTGTCATTTCTCCCGCGTTAAGAAGAGTATTACTGAGTCTTTAGAGCATTCCTTCAGTAATGTACACTACTAATGTTTTAACTGATTAGAGGACCTGTTCTCAAACTTTTATCTCTTCTGACAGACCTGCCTGGGCAAAAGGGACACAAGCTGGGATACGGGCATAGGATTTTCAATCAGGAATATTCCTATTTTTAGAAGCAAAAGCCTTTAATGCCTCACTGTCGTCGACAGAAGGTTGTCAGCAGAGGTGTCACACTTTTAAGAGCGAGTGTTAAAAATAAATTAATAAACCTTGTCTTTACCGGAAATCGAACCTCCATCCCTTGGACTCCCAGCGCAGTGCTTCACCAACTGCGCCACGCCCCGGAGCGTGAAACGCTCTTCATAATTCCCCTTGTCTACCGTGAGGATGAAAGCGGAATTCTGCATGTGACAAATATTGCACCTTTCCTTTCTTGTAAATGAATTATAAAACGCCTGTGAACTTTGATGCTTTCAATGAAATGCTGGTTGTGTTCGACAAGGGGCGCGCAATGCACCGTCACAACAGGTCATGACGTCACCAGGCGATTCATGCATATATGAAGCTGACCCCACCGGGCATCCGATCCAGGCGTCCGTGCGACTCCTTTCATTTGCCACTTCCTCGAACGCCGCACCACACAGCAAACAGAAGCAGACTCAGATGTCTAGGAGGTGTTAGTACAGCAGGCATCAGCGGCGTTTCAAATTTATTTACAGGATAGAAAAGGCACAGCATCCATCACACCGTAAAGCAAGGGAGAAAAGTAGGAGTGAAAGAAGAGAGGGAAATAGAGGTGCCGTAATGGAGGGCTATGATCCACCGCACTATAATGGCTTTCGCCTCATCGCACTTTAGTGGCCCAAAGTGCCCTCTAGAATTTTCTTTTTTTTTTCTTCTTAAAGTTTTCTGTTTCATTCTCACTGCTGCACAGCTACCCTGCTTGTGCACCTAGGCACAGCTGTTTAAATATTATCATCTTATTATATTATTTGCTAACATTTGTACCTTACAGAAAATTATCCTATCAAAATGCTGTTTCATACTGCAGCCTATGCAGCTGACATTCTCTCACTAACAGATTACAGATGTCATGTAGCACTTACACCAACCACTCAGACAAGCTTAAAATTAAATTCCAGAATGAATTCAAAACAGTGTTACTTTAGCTAGGTAGGAGTAATTACTGCAGTGCCCCTTTCTGCTGACCTACATGGCTTTTTGTCATGCTTTCGTCTCATTCTAAGTGCTCTAGTGACATACAATGTTTTTTCTCATCTTGCCAGTTCACTGCTTTACTGCTCTCATTGTTGTCCATAATGAACAGTTGTTCTAAATAGTTTTGTGACTGGTGCAATAATAATATGACCTTCGTGTTGCTCCTGGGCACCCGAAATAAAGATTGAGTAAGATTATTGTTATTATTGATGTAAAAATATTATTGGTGATATATTAATAGGCATTTTCATGCTTTTAATGATACATGTAAGTTGCGTCACTCAATAATGCCTTAACCGTAAACAAATAAACGGCAAAATGTTTCTGCTTCTTTCTGCATGGGTTCTATGACATTAAAAAGGACAGTAAAGCTGTCCTTTTTCATTTAGTCACAATGTTGCATCTGTGAATATTTTTGTTTTTGCAAAAACAGATAGAAAGTCAATCAGCAGTGTGAAGTTTTAACTTTTATTTTTATATGAATAATTTTCTGGCGCAAAATAGACCCCCTAGAGCAAGACTATAATTGGTGCTTAATTCATTAAATACTCTAGGAATACACAGACAACCAAATGGCATCTTACGAAGTATAAGAGCTGTACGACCTATGTTGCGACACCAGCGATTAATGTGCACCAAGGAAATTTATTTTCGCTCTATGACAGTTCTAAGGTTCTAAGCCAAGAGTCTCAAATTCATATAAAAATTTCGTCCTCGTAGACCATAAGCCAGCAAATATAACAATTGAACCTAGTCAAAACAACAAAATAAATATCTACCGAAACTGCCTGGTTACCCCATCATACCCTCCTATTCTTCATGCAAAAGATAACAGTGTATGCTCTTTTCTGCCTAAGTGCCAGAAGGTCGGCACTTCAAGATGACCGAGAACGTTACTGAAAGGGCACAATGATTAATACCATGGTCACCTATCTTCATGAGGAAAAAAAAGACTTCAAGATGATAGTGAGGGTGGGTTTTCTGATGCGCCACTCTTGAAGGCAGCTGACATCCAACCGAATTTCACGCTGGCAACGGGACTAGTGCCTCCCTTCGATCCTACAAAGAATGCATGTCATGTAGCAATGATGCCCTTCAGTTGACTTTAGTTGAAAAATGAGGCTGGTGGTAAAGCTGCGTGAAGCTGGCTTGCATTTTCAGAACAAAGACTAAAATTTTTGGAGCCACTGGGCCGCATCACAAAGCTCTGCAGGCCATACGTGGCCCGCATGTCCCTTGCAATCTTCCAATGGAGATCAGCAAGGCTGTTGCTTGGGCTGCACTTCAGGCTTTGCCAAAATGAGCAAGTTCTAGTGGAGACTTCCTAGAAACAGTACTTAAAAAGGCTAACAATGTTATCCGACAACATCGTGTTGACTGACAAGAGCAGTGCAGCACTTATGTGTACTAGGATCTTACCCATCAGCTTGCTGCTTCCCTAATCGTTCAGAGTAAAAGGTATACGGTGCTGCTTCGGTGGCCAAGTCACTCCTCCCCGAGCACACACAATCTGTGGTGCAATGCAGGAACCCACAGCTAAATGGCTAGAGCCAGAGCAGCACCTCTTTTCCATCAAACAGCAGCATGGATCATGGAGAAGACTAATGCAATCTGCCAGCAATCACAAAATACCCCGCGCAGGCAAAGACAAATTAAACAAGGCTGACGACTAGGCGAGATGGTAATCATTCATTTTAGTCTCCAGTAAAATGACTAAAACAGCAGACCATGCTTTAGACACCCCTCTCACAGTCTCACAACTTTTACTTGTAAGAGTGCACAACATAGTCACGTCAGTGCAAAGTAACAACCAACATTTACACCAATGCACAGCTGATGTTAGCTATATTTGTGCAGTGTATTCTTCTCAGTTCAGAAAATAGTAATTTTGATTTCTTTCTTTTTTTTTTTGTAGTGTGAAGAAGAAAAAATGTTAACTATTATCCAAAAGCCCTAAATAGCCTCCAACTGCAGGCCTAAAAGTGCTGCATATTTGTGCAGTGAAGGATGACATAGTTTTTAACAAGGGAAATAAATTTGAGCTGAAGCACATTTCATAAACCATCAAAATTTTACCACCACAAAGGGTCAACCTCAGAGAATCCACACAAACCGGGAACTTCTTCAGTGCAATCTGTACCATTCCAGTTATTGATGATAAAAAAATTGTTGCTGAGAGCTTCCAACTAAATAAACACTGTTACAGCCACAGCAAGGTGCTCGCAACAGCTCTGTCCAGTGGGTGTGCTTAATATGTATTCCCTTTTATCCAGTGTGCCCAACCCAGCTACTACCACATGGCTCACCAAACTCCCTCAGCAATGCTTTCACTACGCTCCTTCTCATTGGTACCTACTGTTTGACATTGAATAGATGTGCACAGCTTGACTGCTGCTTTCTAAACACTCTGACATGATACCAAATGATAACTCATAGAATAAAGGGCCACAATTTTAAAAGAGGAAAATAATGAAAAATAACTTCTGCAGCACGGTTTAACGGTATTCTGCTGTGCGTAGAATAGCAATGCTTGGCTCTGATGTTCACTGGGGCACGATCATATGAATGGGAGGGTTTACTTGCCAAATTCTTAAAGCAGCCAAGGGCTCATTCACCGGGCCTTACATTTCCTGCACATGCATGGCAACGAGGAGACAAAGTGGCAAAATGCCATATGCTACACTGACAATCGTAACAGCTAAGGAACCGTCATTTTTGAAGCTCGGGTGGTTACCCTAAAAAAGAAAAAGAATAGAAGAGAAACACTAACTTCAAATATACTATACACACCAGTTTTATGCTTCCAAGTTGCACTTAAATGTTAAACAATGACATGGTCTTCACCTGTGATTGCTACTTGCTTTGGTTTAGTTGAGAGTAAGCATATTAACTTTTCTCCTTTCTCGATATGCGTACAGTTTGCCCTCTCTTTATATAGACCCTATCTCCCTTCAGTCCCTCTCACTTCCACAACTGTCATGCAGTTCACACTGCAAAGTGAATGTGCCTCTGGTGATACCATCACTAATTCAGTGATCACAAAGACGTAAAAGGTAACGCTCACCTGTGATGGCTAAAAGAGGCTTGTCTGGGTTCAGCTTGGCACAGCGTGCCTCGACCTTGTATGTCTGCGGCACAGACCGCTGCGGGTTGAAAACGGTCACCACAGAGCATCTGTCGGCACTGGTGGATGCACTGCTGCGGACAACAGCCAAGTGGCAATGGGAGGCTCAGTCAGTCTGAATAGCCCATACATGAAAACCGGCCACTTGAATACTTATTGATTACTGGCACAAGGGACGTGCCTATTCAAAATTCAATTGAATCTTTCCCGAGTGAAGGCAGAGTATTTCTGCTGTTGTAAACGTCTGCATGTGAAAAGAGGAGTGAAGAACGGTGGTGGGCAAGGATGAGCATGTTTGGTACTACTCGAAACTGATACAGGACTATCCTCAAAGTCCTTGCTATTTGAGCCAGTGTGCTGATTAATGTGTAAGGATTATTTCCCTGGCATATAACACCTAAACAACAAACGGCCACAGAAATATGGGCGCTGTTGCAAGCATATTCCATTCCAGAAACCCACAAAAGTCGAAGTTTCGGCATTTCGCTGCAGCAAGCTATAAACGCCTTGAATTTGGACGCAAGCCAGATATGTCACAAATGTAGACACACGGTCGCTCCGGTGCTGTCGATAGACTCAGAATGCGCGCGCTCGCCAGCTGTGAACAAGGTAACTCACTTTCGGCAGGTCATGGTGTGGCGTATACAGAGCCACTGGCTCGGGGTGATCGTCACTCGGGGCCATGTGACGTGCTCTAGCGGAATACCCAGCTGTGTCAACTGCAATCCAAGGAGGATAGAGATGCAGCTGTCAAGACCCAATATCGGCGCCACGGTCAACGGAGCCCGCCAACACCACGGGCGTGTCAAGTAAATGCCGCCTCGAAGACCGGACAGATATATGCGATGTTAAATAGGAACTCGGAGGAGCGCTTGTAAGATGATTACCTGAACGAGTTCCGTGACGCAAAGAGACGGTCCGATGCTTTTTGGGTCGACGGTCGACTTTTTCCTGACGGCGGACATCGTGGGCCGCTGTCATCGGATGGACGTTGCGTTGGGCAGCGAGTTCGTGGAAAGGCCGGCAACCGGACATGGAGGCATCGAGCGGCGCCTTAGGTCAACGCGAACCGCGGCGGTGCCGACCGCGGGACGCCCCAAGCAGCGAGAAACGAGACAAGACGCACGTAAACACCCGCAATAACTTTCCGGGCCACTGATGATGGCGATGGCCATGGCGACATGCGCAGAGAGCACCAGCCGGTACTGCTGCAGCACATAGCCGCTCTGGCTGCATGCAAAGGTGTCATTTCTGCCGTCGCGCAGAATGTCTGCCTTGACACCTAGCACTGACACCTAGCATTGCACTGTGCGCTGAAAAACGTGCAACTGTCGACAACCCGGACCCGAGCAAATTTTTCGCGCCGAGACCTGCCTGAGCTCCCAGAGATTGAACGGCACAACGCTTCTCAAAAACATTCTGCACGAGTGACACTTTATTCGGATGAATGAAACAGGGCTTTTTGTTTAGCTCGCAGATGCAAAACAAATAGGTCCACGATGACACACTGCACAAGAACGTTTTCGGCGCCAGCTAGCTTGCCGGGCCGCACGGAACGCAAGCAACAACTCGCACGGACAAGCTAGTTAGTAATCGTCGTGGGTGATCTCGACGTGATAGTGAAGCCCCCGGTCTTTCATGGCCTTGGCCCTTTGCTTCTCGAGCTCCTGTTTAGCGTCTGCCTCGATTCGCTGCACCTCGAGTATGTCCTCGACGCTCACTTCCTCTAGGTCGACATCCTTCTCCTTTTCTTCGTCGATTTCGCCCAGCAGCACTACGTTGTCGCCGCGTATGACGAATATACCCCGTGGAATGTCACCGTACTGCTTGCCCACATGTATCCTTTCAATCGTTTGATGCAAAACCAAGTTGGCGAACTGGTCAATGCTCCGAAGGTAGCCGATGAGGGTGCGACCGTCACGTAGGAACACGAGCAACTTCTTGTCAAGCTCCTCCAGGAGGCTCGCCGTACCGGGTAAGTAGAACAGCGTCATGGCCTTGGTTGACGTGCCCAAATTCAGTCTTTATTCGAGCCACATATGAACTGATGAACTGTTTATACTCAGGCTCGCTGGACCATCAGTAGATCATGGTATCCATATCCATACCCATACCGTATTCGCAGATTCGCAATCACGTGTTGAAGGCAGCTGAAAATGTGATTGGGCGCAGACTATAAACTATAATGCTTTCCTGTTCATTAATTGCGCTAATAAGAGAATATGTATACAATAAAGTAGCTGTTTTTTTATAGGGTATTTAAACGTTTTTAAAGAAAAATAAAAATGTGAAATTACATTTTGCGCTGCCGCGAACGCGCTCTTGAGCAGACGATGCCGCAGCACCGCGGCAATGAGTAAAAGTGCCGTCAAACCCCAACCAATTACATTCTAGCTTTCTTGAAACGCGTATTGTCGCTTAACTGGGCCTGCATTATTTAACGTGCACGTAGGTGTTTCTCCACACCTGAACCGGGCCGTAAGGGGAGGGAGAAAGGTGGGAGTGAAAGCGGAAAAAGAGAAAGGGATGCCTTAGTGAAGGGCTCTGCAGCAATGGACCTTTTTCCAGTAGCGCACCCTTCTTGAGGCCGCCAGGCGAAGTACGAATGACGGGACGGGTTACCGAGAATTTGTGCAGAAATTCGTTCCCAGTACCGGGGTTGGCTTTTCATTATGCAGAGATTCTTGTGTCATCTGTATACATACCAAACACATTGATGCACTAAAATTACCCCCCCCCCCCTCCCCCTGTTAAACCATGACAATGGCAACAGGAAGCAGGCGAACCTGGTCCTTTCTTCCCCTTTGAGGCAAGCTGCGGGAGGTGGGGACAATATAATGCCTCTGTCCCGAATTCGGCCAAGAAGATACTAGCACTGCACGCAATTATTGTGCAACAGTTTGTCGAGCCATTGAAGCGAGGGGTATCGTTTCCTGGAAAAGCACGTGCACTAAGTCCTCCCCCCTAATTCTAATTCCGCTTGGCATCTCCGGCGAAAATGGCGGCCAAGGAGGCTTCGCGCATGCGCAGTAGCGCTACTGAAAAAAAAAAAGGTCCATTTCGACCACCTGGGGATCATTAGCGTGCACTGACGTCGCACATCATAAGGAAGCCTCTCCATCCCGCCACTATCTAAATGTAGCCGCCGGCGATCGGGATCGATAGAAATGCAGCCGTTGACAAATGCGCAGTGCAAACAGACCCTTCGCTACTCCTACAAGGGTTGTAAAAGCAAAACCTGACACAACCAACTCGGCCGAGAAGCAGTCAGTTAACTACATTATGTGAATCACTTTTCATACTAAGGCTGCGCACCCACAAAATACTCATTATAAGTGGACTTTTGATGCATGCAAATCTCCCATTATAGCTGCATATTTTGGCAAGATGAGTGCTAATAAAAAAGTGTGAGCAAGCGGAATTAGATCGCAAAGCTGAAAAAAGTATAGTGCTGCTTTTCAAAAAGGAATTAATGACTACATACCATGTGCATCCAAGCCAAATTTTCTTGAATGACGTGAGTGAAATGTGCCAGTCACATTTCACTGTTGGTTGTCTGATGGCTCACAATATTGCCCGCCATCAACTTCTTGTAGAAATCGGATGAGAGGCATCTGGACCCCATTTGAAGAAAGGCAAGTAGAGAGTTGCAGTAAAACAAAAAAAGCATGCAGAATAGGTCTGGATGTCATGATCGAGGGCCGACTTGTTTAGCAATCATATCACAAACCTATCACGAACCAGTCAATTAGTCTCTGCTTCAATTGGTTGACATGTCCGCCACGCAGAATCTACCAATAGGAGCGAGGCTATTTAACTGACTTGTGACAGATCTGAGACAGTTGCGATTCTTCAGTAACATTGCCCAAAATCAGGCGCAGTGAAATACAACCAACACAATTCCAGCCTTTATTGAAGGTAACATATGTCCCACTTTCCACCAGTGGATGCAATCTGTCAGGAATGAGGTTCCAGTGTTCAAAGAGTTACCAGTATAGACAGAAATGTAAATTCATAAAAATCTGAACTACAAGCACAGTAAAGTATGAAAAAATAGCAAAAGAACAATGGTTATTGTGAGCATAGGTCAAAACCACCTCCATAATCGTAGTCAACCATTATCCTTCAAACATCTCTCTTATATAGCACGCAGATGCTTTATTGGGCTTAATCATTTTGAACTTCAGTATTCCTTGTCAACATATTCTATATGCATCACTGTTATGCTATGTACCAACTGCTAGGTAAGGCACTGGCAGGTAGTTCAGTGTTGGCATATGACACATCAAAATAATAATTAAAAGCATAAACGTTTCATTTATGAGAAAAATGCATCTTCAGCACTGGATAAATAGTGTGTAAAAGGCACAATGTAAAAAACACTGTCGCATATCACATGACTACCAAAAAAACTAAGCATGCATAAAGAGGCCCAGCCCCCTTCGGAGTTGGAATGAAATGGTACTGTGAAGTTGTTTGCCATTCAAAAGTTGGGCAAAGAACATACCTTCACCTCAAAATGCATAGAAATGTGATTACATGTGAAAACCACCACAGTAAACTCCCCAAACAAGAAAACAAACAAACAATATAATAAACAGGACAATGAGTGTGTGCAAATAAATGAACAAATGCTAATCACTGGGCAGACAGGCCAACAGGATTCTGATGTACAAAAGAGCACCCCAGTTGCTACTTCACTTCCCTTCATTCAGTCCCTCAAGGCGACAGAAGTCTGTACCCAAGCCAAATTCCGAGAAAGTATGCAAACACTGTTGTGTGCGTTGACAACTTGTACAGCGACATGTCCCTACTACTCAATCACATGTGCTGCGGATATTGAGTAGCAAGAGTTTCAAGTTCTCACCGGTGCATGAAAGCACTCAAACTGCTTCTACTACTAAAAGAAATAAAGTTATCCTCACGCAATGCTAACCACAAGCCGCATGTCTGCAACTAAGGATGACCCCTCTCACGGCACAGGTCCACAGCATATGACACATGGTTGCCTTCATCAAAACTTTTAGCAGTATAATCAACTCAACTCGTCTTGTTAACCATTCACTTCTTCCATTTCACCAGAAAAGCTCATAAGAAAAGCCCATATTTGTGACCAAAAACAAACAGTGCTGCATTTGAATGCACGGTGTGGAGTACACATTGAATAACTTCGCCTTAGATCTGCTTGAAGAATTCTGGATACAGAAAAATCTCGCTAATTTCACCTTCAAAGGACTATGCAAAGGACACAATGCTCAGTCCTTGGAGCCTGTGAGGTGATATGAATAAATATGAATAAAAGTGTTTAATTTAATGGAAAGTTCGAATTACTGAATAGCACTAAAAAGTGCCAGAAACCATTTGCACTGCAGTAATGTACACTGTATGGTGCCTGTCTGCATTTGAAATGAAACCCAAGTGAGAAGGATAGTTTTTTTTCCAGTTCCGTTAAGTGCTTTGCTTTGTGCAAATGTCAGGAATGCTGAAATACTGCTCGAAAATTGCAAAGGCCTCCGCAACCCTTTTCATCACGGATCAACACAGCAGCACACCTCTTTACAAAAGCCATGTCAGTCTGCGCACCCCGTCCCCAATCCCCAATCAATAAACGGAAGCAGCCTGAAGTCACAAGGCTGCCTTCAACAACAACAACATTGTCTGCAGATGCAATCCAGCGAAATATGCATAGGAGCTAGAACAGCATGATGACATTTCAAAATAAAAATAGAACAGAGACGCGCAAAGCAGCATCCGAAACAGCGTCACTGGCTGGTCAATCTGCCTGATCACAGCTGTAAGATGGCATAAAGTTGAGGAAAGTGAAACTGAAACAATACAACTGAGCTATATTTCGGAAATGGGGGACTTGATCAGTGTCGTGCCTGCTACAGTGTGCAGATGTCGCTGTTACATGCACTTCAGGCTCTGGAATGTCTATTTCTGCGATCATTGGCTGTACAATATGTACCTCGACGCAACCCTCCTCTGAATTATTAACTAATGCCAGCCTGCCCATACTCAAATAATAAAAGAGCAAATGATGCCATAAACTTAAAAGGACGTCAGCAGGGACTGAGCTACTAGTTCAAGTTTGTGAATAAACAAGGTTTTACTGTAATATGAAAAAGACAGCGTCACCCTGCAGTAAAACCAAAAAGAACACCTCAAAACTGCCCTTTGAGAACTCATTTAGTATTCAACAAGCCTGTATGAATCTGTAGGCAAAATGAAGCGAAAGTGCATGTCAAATAACCAAGATGATGTTTCAGAACCCTAAGTGGTTTGCTCACTGTCCACACATCAGCAAGAAATTTCATTTCAATCCGATATGCGTTCTGGATGGAAGAAATTCCATCAAATCCTTGATTATGAATGCTGGAAGTAGTCAAACCCATGAGTGCGTGCTCCCACAGAACTGAGGGCAGCATCTGGGAAGATGAAGTAATGCAGAAATAATGGGCTTCCTCATCCTTAAGGGCCCCTGAAATGGTACTTCCTCCAATATTCTAGTGAAAGACATCCATAAACGTGGTTTCCGTGAGTATTTAATCCGAATTTAAAAATTTGCGTGGCGCCAATAATTTACAAATATTTTTACTGCTCGCAATCGATTAGGGCAACAAGTTTCCCCCGCCGTCACTGGGGCTTGCTGGATGCCACTCATTGGGCGGTCCCACGTGATGTGGGCAGAACGGAGCTTGGTGGGGCGCCGTTGCGGCTCGTTTTCTTCCGCACTGCTATGCATTGAGCTGAGAGGGGAAAGGAGGAGCGTCATTTGCGATCGCCAATATTTTCGGTGTTCGTAACGCTACCTTAGCAATTTTTGCTTTGAAGAGGAGACTGACAGGATACCTATTACTAATGTGCGTTTCCTAGTTCTGCGTAAATAGCATTTCGTGGGCCCTTTAATGCAAACTCTATGCGATACAACGAAATGAAGCAGGGAGGGCCCCTTCCTTCTCCCTAGCCAGGAAACTGGATGGACTTGTAGTAGGAGACTGAGCGCTGAACAGCTTCATCAGGCGTCACGTTGGGGTAGTAGTTGAGGCGGAGCGTGGCCTTGGTTCGGTTGAAGAAGAGCGAGGTGCAGATGTAGGTGACGGCTGAAGGCGGGGGCACGTAGGCACGTGGCCGGTACAGGGGCCGCACCAGGCGCAGCACCAGTGCCAGCAGCATGAGCACCAGGATGGCCAGCAGGTAGGGCACCGTGTAGTCCGACAGCCGGCAGCCCTGGCATTCGACGAAGGGCCGCAAGAACTCGTAGATGTCCTCCAGGGGCGTGTCGTCCGTCACGTAGAACACCTCGCCCGCCACTGACTCGTCCACGGCCAGTTTCTCCATGGCACGCAGGTGTGCCAGGGCTGCATTACCCACGTACGTCACCTGCCAACGCAGCAGCAGAATTAGCATAATAAGGTGTGACGTTGCATGATAAGCTGATCCTACAGGTAGCATTGCACTGTGCCTGGAATGGATAGCGTTTAGCAGTGTTCGGCACAATGCCAGGGATAAGTGCAAATCCCAACATTAGGAATTAATACCGCTGCCACACGGGCACAAAAAATGACATTAGGCACCTAATGCCCTAAACTGCTTAATGCCATTACTTTCATAGCCAGTGCTACACGCAAAGATCTAATTCTATTTAACTTCTTGATGATGATGATCTAAAGTTATCATAAATATTTTGCAAAGAATATAACACTTTTTTATTCGTTGTAATTGTCTGCAGTGTTAGAAAGATATAAGAATAAAGGTATTTTTTTAGCAAATGGTTATTAATTTTAGCAAACCGAGAACTAGTACTAGCGGCACTATCCAGTAAGGGCCGTATGTATGGCCAAATACAGACTGTAAACAAAATGGCGCCTGTGCTGTCGCGGTCAACGTTACTAGACAGGGTCAGTTTCAAAACTCCGCTGTCTCCCCATGCATCAACGGCGTCTCTATTTCTGCACCTGGCGCCAGGTGGCGGAACCTTCACATCCGGCTCCATGGCTCCAGCCGAGTGCTGCTCACCGCCGTGCGTGACCGTACGTTGGTGTCGTGCTGCTGACGCGCGCTTACCTTTTAGAGTTACAGAGGTAACAAAGCATCTTATTTCGCAGGCTGTAAATCTTAATCGTGCTGCTTACCATAAATACCACATTTGTTATAATTCCGCATGCCACTGCAGCATGGCAGAAAAAAAAAAGGTGCACCTCTTCCATGCGCATAGCGCGCTTTGCCCGACGCAGCTATTTACATTTTCATTATTTGTGCCTTGTTGGGGAAATATGTGGTTGGAATGCAATAACTGTTACTTACTGTTATGCTAGAAAAGTACATAATGTTTTTTTTTCTTATTCAAATTATATTGAACTCATCTTGCTCACATTTAGGCTAAAATGCCTCTTAAGCAATTTTGCTTTCTTCCTTGCTGCCTTCACTTGCACGCTCTGGTTCTTTTGCTGCTTTAGAAACTTTGCATAAAAATGCATGCGTGCAACGAGATAAAACACTAGGCAGTCCTTTAAAGGATGTTTGGACTGTTACCAGGGCTGTTTGATTATAATCATACTCGCATGGCACACCTGAAATAATCTGGTTTAAGCAGCTACACGTTGGTAGTGCAATCAGCTTCATGCTGCGCAACAAATTGTATGCCTTAGGACTAGCGATGCGTAGCAAAAGGCAATTCATGACCCACACTCGTGTGTATCTTATCTCCTGCGGTCGTTTTGCTTCAACTTGCCTTAAAAAAATTTTCATAGGCCACTTGCTGCAGTGGAGGTAACAAGTTCAATGCTTTATTCATCACCTCATAACGCTCATTCTTCTGCTGCTCCTTTAAAGTGTTTATATTCTTCACAAAGGAAGCTCTGGCAGCTTCTAGCTCTCAGGGCCTTTTTGTGAAGATTCTTGATCTTCTTCTTCCTGAACGCAAGGCGCTCTTTCTTCTGGCACATTTCCTTAACTTTCCTGTTTGTGTGCGGCATCGAACACGCACTTGCCGTGGCCGCATTATCTTCACCCACAGGAACACACTTCAGTGTGGGCGTGGCACCGGCCGTACCGTGAAGCCGGATTCGACGGCAGCGCCACTAAAATGCGAACCGGCGGTGGTCGTACCATGAAGCCGGATTCGACGGCAGCGCCACTAAAATGCGAACCGGCGGTGGTCGTACCGTGAAGCCGGATTCGACGGCAGCGCCACTAAAATGCGAACCGGCGGTGGTTCCACGCAACACAGCAGAGTTTTGAAACTGACCCTATCTAGCAACGTTGGCCGCGGTTGCAGGTTGCAATGCATCAACAAAGTTGAAAGAAGTTACTTGTATAGATGCCGATTTAAACTAATGTATTAAGAATGTGTCAGTTTTTAGTTAATATATAAATTTTTATATGCAAAATGTACGCTAACTGGCATAAGCACTGGACACGAGAGTATTCATTCCATCATCGAACGCAGGCCGAATGAGTTGTGGCGAACTCATTACATTGCGAATGGCATTAGGAGGAATGCCATTAGTTTTTGCTTGTGTGGCACTATGCAAATGGAAAAGGGCTTGCAATGTAAGGCATGAAAGAAGCAGCATCATGCACTGCTGCCTATCCATTACACCGACTAAATTGTGTGTTTGTCCTGTTAGCATAGCTTTACCAGGTAAGAGGGCAGCCTCAGACGGCACCTACCATTGCTTTGGAAAATATAACACTGGTCAGTTCTGTGACATCTCAGACCTCAAACAAGCCGTGAAGAAAAAGCTACAAGATATTGCTAAAAGCGTGCGTAAGTTCTGACGTTCTTTGAGGACCGAAAGTATCAAATACAGAGTAAATGCGGTCTTTCTTCTTTTCCAGATTAAAGAAAGACGCATGCGCAGGTGCAATTAAGATCAAGCTTGCCACGCATTATGTTAACCGTGCTCTTGTTGTGCAACTTGCCGTGAAGCCAGCGATGTGTAGGGCTAACAGGCAATCTTTGTTAAGCAAAAAGGTTATGTGAACGTGAGTCGTTGCCAGAAAGCGTCCATACAATGTAACTTGCAATGCTAATGGTTAGAGCGCCCGTCTCGGCTGCGGGAGGTGGTTAGTTCGAAACCCACCGCCGGACACCCACCGGTAAAAATGGGTACAAGCGTCCCCCGGCCTGGCGCTCGGCTTTTCCAGGGGTGTGCGTTTGGGAGAAGCTCCGTAAACCCCGCTGCGCGCCCCTCCTCCGCAGTGGGCCCAAACCCAGTTTCGAACCTCGCAGCCTGCATAGGTGGTTCTGTTTGTCTTTCAAAGGTACTTCCTTTGACCCCTCACCTGAAGTGCTCCCTTAGAGCCTCAGCTGCAGCAGTCCTAAAAAAAAAAGGGCCACATAATGGGCTGTTGCCGCGCAAGGCGGACTTATTGTTGTCCGATGGCGGAACGAATCACTGCCACATCGGCGCAACTATTTGGGCCGTGACCCCTTTTCCCAAGCATTTCACCCCAGAAGAGCCGAGCACCAGGCCGGGGGATAGCTTGTACCCATTTTATAACCGGTGGGTACCCGGCGGCACCAGGGATCGAACCCGGTACCTCCCGAATGCGAGGCGGATGCTCTACCACAAGGCCACCGCTTCGGTCCTGCATTGTGCACGTTACACACGTGCACAATGCAGGACATTGCGATCGTATGCCTATAGTAGTGGCTAGCCGTCATAACCAGAGAGTGTACAAGATAACCAAAGTGTTCAACATTATAAAAATACATCAGCCTTTGCATAAAACCTCAGCATTAGTGGCTCTTCCTCATGCACAAGTTTCTTTTTTTCACACTGATAACATGTCCCTTGTATTAGACGTCCCTTCCTCTTGCACTTCGTCACTTACTTCTCATTCTTAGGAATTTTTTCCAAGCTGGAGAACATTTATACTTATGCGTACATACAGTTGTAGGCAATATAAAACGAAACAAATTGCAAGCATCCATTTACTGATTATGACATAATTTTGTGTGACAAACACAGCTCTGTCTAAAATCCAGAAGTAATTCTTAAATTAAGTGAAGAAATAACTAGAAAATGTGCACCGTGCATGAAGAATTTCTTCCTACAAATACTGCTAACAACACCTTCAAATAAATTTAGCTAAGAATCAAGCATTTGTACAGAGTCAACACTTCCCATCTCTGACTTGACCCACTGTTTTCTTTGTGAATTTAACCCATTTTGAACAGCTTATGAGTTACTAGGCCTAAAACAAAAATGACCCGAGTGTTCAGCATAAAAAGTGTAGAAGAGTTTAAAATCTGCCAGCAAAGTCATATCAAAGCACAAAGGTGGTGCTAAAATGACACTTATAGCAGTATGGGTCATTCAGTTACAAGGGGACCACTAGCATTGTTTTTACAGCTGCTGGTAATTAAAGCAGAGGAGCTATGGCAAGCTCCCTTGAGTGAAATTCCACTGAATATTGTAACGAGCAGAAGGGGGAAATCTCTGAACAGATCAGTTTCACACACTCAGCTTCATATTTTTTTTTTTTTTTCGGTTCCGAGAGGCACGCGGCATTGCTTCGTCCTCTTTTTCCTCGGTTCTGAAAGGCACGTGGCAATATTGAACAATAAGTAAGCAAGTATGCTGTTTTGGGATCTGACGATGTGCTTTTTCCAACTGTTCACAGGGACACTCAATGACCAGAAAATGTGCATCTCAAGGCAAGGAACCAGTGCACTGGAACTCTTTGCTGTATAAGTCAGTACAAGTGCCCAAAGGTAAAATGGAGTATGTGATTAATGTAAAATTTCATCATGGTGCACTCTAGCAGCTGATCCACATGCTGAGTACAGCAAGAATACATGTGGAATACCCAGCTGACCAGTGTTACACTTCTACGTTTCCTTTGCCAGTGGCCAGGGCAAGCAGCGCCATGTTTTCACAACTCTCACACTGTGTTTTACTGTCCTGTATGAATCACTACGCAGGTCTATGAGAACCAGTAGGCGACAATACAGTAAAGTGTCGTTGGTATGTTAAGGAAACAAAATGCAGGTGAGATGCTCACCAGCTGAGGAAACACAATCTAAAGCCACCAAGTTTTTAAAAAACGTGACTGGTCTAAATGGTTTAAGGAACAATTCCCAGTTGATACCAGTTACAATTTTTGCCTGGGTTAGGAGTATGTACAGAGGTATTTATTGCACTTGCATTTTCTACAAAGGTGAAGTTTAAAAATACTGACAGTTGAGTGAGTTGGTTAACTGATGATGAAGAATAGCGCGCAAAGAGACATACATGAGCAATGAGGACAAGCACAACAAATGTCTACAAAGGTCAAGCTGCCCATACTGGCACAACATACAAACCTTTGCCTGCCTTTTCACTCTCTTCTCCCCGCCGCACTTACGCATTGCGGCCGTGTGGTACCATGCTTCTTCATATTCCACACACCCCCACATTTACCTTGTTCATATGCTAACACACTCATATTATGAATAAGTTCTGACGAAAACATAAATCCACCGACAGTGGTCAGGGAGAACATGGAGTTGTGGCTAGTACCTGGAAGCGCTCGTCCACGCTACGGATCTTGGTCAGAGTGTTCTTGGAAGACTTGGCTACACGCAGGAACTGCACCACAAAGTGCTGGTCCTGTTCGCCGTACATGGCCGTCGGTCGCAGCACCAGCGTACTAAATTTGGTGTGGCCTGCACACACAGAGCGCACAGAGTTAAGAAGAGGCACGGCTCACGTCCCTCGCAAGGCTCAAATCCACTCAAATTATTCACGCAATTACAGAAACAAATAACCCGTTTCCAATCTGTATGCTTAAAATTCTGTCTCGAAATACTAGAACCACCACTAAGCAGAATTTTTATGTGCTTGTATTTTGCAATCTACACAGAAAAAAAAAACAAGAGCCCGTAGAACTTACTGGGGTACTTGCCTGAAAGTCACTGCCAGTACTCAAAAAGCAAGCTTTTATTTTAAAGCAGCAGTCACAATGTATTCTTCGAAAAATGTTTCCAATTTAGCACTTAAATGCGAGCATTCCTCAACATTTCTGCAATCAGAAACAAATTGACCTTTCTCAAGTGGTCATCTAACAAAACATACTTTACATTCCATTTATGCATGATACTAGACTGCTCCCACTCGCCCAAGAATAGTTCAGTACAGTGATATTTTGGCTTGCTATGCAAGTTATTGACGTGCTCGACATGTCATAGGCTGTATCTGATGTGTAATTCCCGTTTTTTAATCTGCTGCAGCTTAACTTTGAGACTACGAAATTTTGTATGGCCCCATGGCTGTGGGTCCAATAACTGCTTTGCATTTTGCTAGACACGTTACAAATAATAATAAGAAAAATGAAATGAAGATGAAATTACTATTTTTCTTCTTCCGTGCAAGCAAATTCGAGACACTCGACCAAAAGTATGACAGGGCTTGCTGTAATGAATACTAGTTAGCGTCAACAATCAATTTTTCAGCCTCCCGTCAGCTCATATTTCACCTTGCACTACGAAGAATGAAAACACTAGTTTGTTCAGCCGTACCCATATGGGTATACATGTGCAATATCAGAGCAATACACTCCACCTTGTTGCAGCAATACACACAGGCCTCAATGAAGTACACAACCACAACCTAAAAAAGAGCCCAATCGATATGCTAATCTGTTACATTGTTACAGTGGTTGTATCAAATTCAACTGGAACTCTGGTCAAAATCTGTTTCAGGCCTTTCGGGTTTAACTTATCCAGAGAATACTGCATTCTTATCTGTAGGTGTACTGAGAATGATTCCTGTAACTAAGGCCCCATATTAAATCTTCAGTTTTCTCAAAATCAAACTGTTAAAAAAATCAAAAAAGAGGTAACCTTATCTGCTTTTACCAGCACTCATGCGAGTATCTGCTGCACTTCCTGTCTGATGACTTCCACACTCTTACATCTCCCCTCCCCATGGGTGAAAAGCTGACAACAGGAACTGAAAGCAGTAACTCAGAGACACAATCATTTCAAGGCCCTGAAGTGCAGTGCTATTGTTGATTTTTATCCTGAAGGCTTTCAAGAATTTTTCTCCCTGAACCGAGTCAGCAGTGAAACTGCACAAGGAGCTTGCATGTTACAGTAACGTTTGTCTCACAAACTCGTAATCGTGTGCACCAAGATACCAAAGACCATCAATGCCGGGCTGCTGTCAAAGGACAGTGGTGTCACTAAATGTCCTCTACAGAAGGCCCGTACACTTTGCAATGCTTGCCTCAGTGTCTTTTGTGTTTGTATTCCGAGTCTGCAGACGCTTTGCTATCTCCCTGATCTCCAACTGGTGGAAACACCAGGACCGGACATCACCACCACTTCCGATTCCGGCATTTCCACCAATCAAATGACTCGAGGTCAGGGAGATAACACTTCTGGAAACAACACAAATTTGGAATACGAACCCTGGTGCTCTTCTTCCCAAACAAAGGCCACTGCCACTTTTCAGCAGTGATCTGGCATTGGCAATTTCAGTCCCTCAGACTCTGCACAGGTAATTAATTACAAGTTTATATTACATGCACCCAAACCAGGCAAGAACCATTGTCACACTTATTAAGAGACTAATTTCACAGAAATGTGCAAGCTCCATACATAATTGTTAGCGGATGAGGTGAAACATTTTTGAAAGTTTCACAGTTAAACAGAATACCATAACTATGACTTAGGTTAAGATAGGTAACACTGCCACTGGCCAGCACTGAAAGAGTCCCTGGTGCAGTCTTTGCTATCAGAATTTTCTTTATGACTATGCTTCATTATTGTGCTAAAACACCACAGCACCTCCTCACATCGATTGCACTCCACGAACCTCTCTTTGCCTATTCTGATCTCCTACTACACCTTCTAGTTCAATCAATGTGATCAACTTAGTTCATTTTTTAGTTCACTTCATTTAAGTTAGTTCACTTAGGTGTGCCACACAATCTAGGAGGGGGGAGTGCATTCAAACAAACTCAATGTCGTACTTGGCCCGTGTTCCGATATCCTTTCCTTTGTTCGCAACATTTTCACTTCTTCCATTTCTCATTTGACATATCCTCCTCGCCCTCATACATACTGTGTAATTCTTGCCTTGTTGTCTTTTGTGTCTTGGGTTCCTGTGAATTTCTCACCTGTTCTGATCTACCGCTTCTTTTTCAGGGTGCCTTCATCATTACCATGCCCTCCTCAAATGACATTTCCTGCTCACCTCTTACGTGTAATGATCAATACAATGCCACGAAGCCCATGGATTGGGCATTTAACAGCTGCATAGCATAAGCAGAGAGATTCCTAGTGCTCCTGGAGCACATCATCTGCCCACTGATTTCTTTCCCATGCATACTTCTATGGATTCATCGATGATTTGCTCATTCTTACAAACCAAGGGAACTTGAAGGAAAGCGCGCGCGCGCGCACACACACACACACACACAAAATGGCTGGGGCTTAGCTCTGGTTAAGCCTGGTAGATTGCAAAAGCAATATATCTTAGCTACGCCTTAGCACGGCTTGCGGTTCTTCACTGGTGAATGAACATGTGGATACAGAGTCAGCTTCGCTGTTCAGAGCATCCATCATGCTCCAGTCTGGATTATCATCAGATGAGCAGGATTCACGAGAAGATCAACGTGCCCGCCTAGCTGCATCTTGAGCACGCCGCCGAGCGAGACGCTCTTCACGCTCTTCATCTGTCTCCGTAGCTCGCCGTTGCTTCCTAGCAGCAGCGAGGCGACGAGTCTTCTCTTGCGGAGGCATGGCGATTGACTTGGCAGACGGTGGACGCGAGCACAGCGCCTCCAACAGAAGGAACGCAATGTGCCAAGTCTTCACGCGCTGCTACCGGCCGCTGCTACGCGACGACTTCACTTGCTAGCCCATCTCTCGCTCTTGGTACGACGTCAGAGGTCTAGCACGCAGCGCCTCTAGCAGGAGGAGCACGGCGCGCCGTGGCTACCGGCCGCCGCTATGCGACGACTCGACTTGGTAGCCCGTCTCTCATCCTGATATGACGTCAGGGGTCATTCTAAAGATCAAACGTGGTTACCGGCTACTGCTACGCGAAAGGCCGTTCATGAGCGTAGTATTGCTTTCGCAATAAAACACAGTAAGAGATGACAGAGTCCATCTACTGACCATCAGCCAGCACCCGCTGATTGGCCTGCAGCACAAGCTGCTCGGCACGATGCTTTGTCTCAGCGTAGGGCCCCATGAGGAAGTGCTTGGGAGTGAACGTAGTGTTCTCAGCGCCAAAGAAGATGTGGTTGCTGCTCACAACAACATCCACTGTGCTCGTGAACACCAGGTACGGAACATTCTGCCGGATGCACGCGTCGATCACTGTCCTTGTGCCTGTGAGGAAGAAGTGCAAAAGGAAAGATTTTCATTAGCTATCTGCTCTTAAGAATCCAAACATCTTCCATGAATCCACTACCCTACTGCAAACCTACATGGCAAATTACATAGCACATCACGCTAGAAAAACTACGCAAATTGATCTTCAAAGTCACATTCTTTCTCTGTCCACTTTGCTGTAAACCGATATTGAAAGAAGCAGCTTCCCAATATAAGCAAAAGGAAAAACTGGAATATATGGTGTGTTATACTGGGTATTCAAAGCATTACTTACGGCATTCTGTGTCACAATCGAAGGCAGTATGCAAAGGTGCTACAACACAGGAGTACAAGTCCTGTTTACGCCGTGCATGCCAAGACTACTGCCAGATTTTCCCATCAAACAAATTATTAAAGAAAAAAAAAAGTATGTTTGCATTTAGAGTACTAGTATCTTAGGGATGACAGAACTACAGGAGGCATGCCTACGTCTGCTAAATTTATTGTGGCCTTCTGTTTTGATTTGATGGGCATACATGAATAGAGCATACATAAATGCTGGAAAAGTCCTAACGGCGAGACTAAAAATGAAATTGACTTCATACTGCGGTCAACCCTTGCCGTTATGCAGGATGTAGAGGTACTCGGGAAAGTGCGATGCAGTGACCACAGGATGGTGAGGTCCCAAATTAGCCTAAATCTGAAGAAGGAACGCAACAGGTTAGTAAGAAAGAAACCCATCAACGAATTAGTGGTGAGGAGGAGGGCAGAAGAGTTCAGGATCTCGCTACAGAATAGATATTCAGCTCTAACCGAGGATGGCGACATTACCCTAGAAGCAATGAACAATAATCTCAGAGATATCATTACTGAGTGCGCTTAGAAGTAGGCGGTAGGATAGTTAGAGAGGATACCGATAAGCTGTCTAAGGAGACGAAAGATTTGATTAAGAAACGCTAGAGTATGAAAGCTTCCAATCCATCCAAAAAAACAGCGCGAACAAACAAGGACGACAGGAAGAAACAACAGGAACAAGCGCTTCTTCCTGTCGTCCCCGTTTGTTCGCGCTGTGTTTTTTTGGATGATGTATCACCAACTTGCCCGCTTAACTATCCTGTTGACTTCCAATCCAACAGACCAGATAGAATTGGCCGAGATATCAAAGCTAATCAATAAGCGCAAGGTGGCCGATATAAGGAAGTATAACATGGAGAAAATTGAGCATGCTGTAAAGAACGGGGGAAGCCTTAAAGCGGTAAAGAAGAAATTGGGCATAGGCAAAAACCAGATGTATGCGCTAAGGGACAAGGCAGGCAATGTCATCACTAATATGGACAAGATAGTCAAAGTAGCCAGGACCGTAATGAGATCGGCGGCAGGGAAAACAGTCAGACGTTCCACCAGTGACAAAGGACGAGGTCAAGAAAGCATTAAAAACTACGAAAAGGGAGAAATTAACTGAAGAGAATCAGATAACTACAGATTTGTTGAAGGACGGGGGGGGATATCGTGCTGGAAAAACTGGCCACCCTGTATACGCAATGCCTGGTGTCATCGACGGTACCGGATCCGTGGAAGAATGCAAACATTATCCTCATTTATAAGAAAGGGGATGCTAAAGACCTTAAAAATTACAGACCAATCAGCTTACTGTCTGTTACGTATAAGGTATTTACTAAGGTAATCGCTAATAGAATCAGGACAACCTTAGACTGCAATCAAGCAAAGGATCAAGCAGGTTTTCGAAAACAGTACTCTATTGTCGATCATATTCATACCATCAACCAGATGATTGAAAAATGCTCGGAATATAACCAGCCCTTATACATAGCATTCATTGATTACGAAAAAGCATTTGACTCAGTTCAAACCTCGGCGGTGATGCAGGCATTGCGAAATCAGGGGGTAGACGAGCCGTACGTGAAAGTGCTGGAAGATATATATTAGTGGCTGCACAGCAACCATAGTTCTGCATAAAGAAATTAACAAAATTCCCATAAAAAAAGGTGTTAGGCAAGGAGGCACAATCTCCCCAGTACTATCCACAGCTTGCTTACAGGAAATATTCAGGGACTTGGAATGGGAGCAGTTAGGGATAAGGGTAGATGGAGATTACCACAGTAATCTGAGATTTGCTGATGACATTGCCTTGCTAAGTAACTCGGGGGATGAACTGCAAATAATGATTGATGACCTAGACAGGAAAAGTAGAAAGGTAGGCTTGAAAATCAATATACAGAAGACTAAGGTAATGTTAAACAGCCTCGGGAAGGAACAGCAGTTTACGTTAGGTAGTGAAGCACTGGAAGCAGTAGGCGAATATGTCTACTTAGGACAGGTAGTAACCGCAGATCCAGACCATGAAAAGGAAATAACAAGAAGAATAAGATTGGGATGGAGCGCATTTGGCAGGCACTCACAGATTATGACTAGCAGCTTACCGGTATCACTCAAGAGGAAAGTATACAACAGTTGCATCTTACCTGTACTCACCTATGGGGCTGAAACGTGGAGGCTAACCAATAGGGTTCTACTTAAGTTGAGGACAACGCAGAGGGCTATGGAACGAAAAATGGTAAGGGTAACATTAAGAGATAGGAAGCGTGCAGAGTGGGTCAGAGAAATAACTCAAGTTACTGACATTCGAGTGGAAATCAAGAAGAAGAAATGGGCATGGGCAGGACATGTAGTGCGAAGAGAGGATAACTGAGGGCCGCTTAGGGTAACAAACTAAATTCCAAGAGAAGGAAAGCGCAGCAGGGGGCGACAGAAAGTTAGGTGGGCGGATGAGGTTAAGAAGTTCGCAGGGGTCAAGTGGATGCAGCTAGCACAGAACCGGGTTAATTGGAGAAATATGGCAGAGGGCTTCGCCCTGCAGTGGATATAGTCAGGCTGATGATGATGATGAAATGCTAGAGAGCTCATGCGCTCACAAAACAGCGCTGCGTCCAGTGGCCCATAGTCCGCAACAAGCTGCACAGTCACAGGCGTAACTTCTACACTACATTGCTGTGCTTGGGCATGTCCCTGAATTTGACTCTGCAATGTTGTCACTGCCCTACAGGAAGCAGTTGACTCTATCCCCATGGATACAAATATACTGCGGAAGGTCATTAATAGTGAACATCAATGATCTGAATTTCAAATAATTCAAGCGTTTAATCTCGCCCTGTGAAGTTGGAATTAACAAGCTTTTACTGTACTTCATGTTTGCTTTTTCAGCATGTGAGCAAGCATTCATTCACCACTGCAAGTGAATGTATACCCCAGCTTAGTACACATTTATCTCTCATTCCTGCCCAGTTTGCATGAGCAAAATTCTGCCGCATGTACAAAGTCAGTAACAAGCCCCGTGTCTACGAGCCTTAGCAGCAGCTTGCAGGTAGGTTCAGTACTCGAACTGAGGAGTATCAAAGGCCTTGGGCACACCACATGGCAGCTGAATTCAAAGCCACACACAAACACCTGAAGCGATTTTAAATCGACTCAGCTTTATTTATTTCAAAATTCTAAAACTAAGCGCATAATTGCCAGAACATGACTGTATATTGCCTTGGCTTTCTGAATATCGGTTTTGTAAGCTAGTCAAGGGTTCTATGACTTCATCAGCGCTCCGATCTGTGTAATCCTTTCGTCGGCCTCGTCCACTGGATGAGCACGGCGCGTCGTGCTTAGTACACATTTATCCTGCATTCCTGCCCAGTTTGCATGAGCGAAATTCTGCCGCATCTACAAAATCAGTAAATGTACAAGCCCCATGTCTATGAGACTTAGCAGCAGCTTGCAGGTAGGTTCAGTACTCGAATTGAGGAGTCTCCTTAAAAGGCCTTCGGCACAATAACCCCTTCCTCCACATGACAGCTAAATTCAAAGCCACACACACACACACACAAAAAAAAAGCATTGAATGTAAAATTCTTGCAGTCTAGCTGACAGCTATTCTTACAGGATATTTAATGCGAGGGCACTACAGCCAACTGGAAACAGCTGCTTCTTTTCAGGCATGTTTCCAGTAAGCAATGTACATTTACATAACTGCCCCTCACTGCTGCATCATACCTTCCACATTGACAGCCTCCATGGCTTCAGCATCGGGGAAGATGGTGAGGTCGACCAGGGCCGCAGTGTGAATGACACAGTCGACACCCGCGAATGCCTCCTGCACTGCCTTGGCATTGCAGATGTCCCCCACAGTCACCTTCATGGGCTTCTCAGTGCTGTGCTCTGCAGTGCAAGGAAATGTGTGCGCAGCCACAATGAGACTCTTCAATGCTATGAATCTATGGCAAAATACTATCAGAATTTATAATGGACACTGAATCTTTCGGATAATGAATAAATTTTACCAGATGGCCACAATGTTTCATAAAGTTTGACATCAATAACAGAGACTGTACCTTTGTCCAAGTCAGCTCAATGGGAGTCTCTAAGTCATATGAACTCACTGCTAACAGTGCCATAACATCCTCCAGAGCAAGAACTGAATTGGATGCTACTGTAAACTGAAAATGTCCAATTATTTTTGGGCAGGTGGAACTTATTTCAATTTTCAACATATCACTTTTGCCTATGTGCGATTACAATTTCCATCAAAATGTTCAACCTCTCAGCCCCCATAGCTGCTGTGCTTTAAATTACGATCATGCACGCTGATCACTGTTTCTAGCATCAGACTACCAAAAAAAAAAAAAGCTGGTGCACTGGTCGAAAAGTTCTCACGAAAAATGTTCTATGGAGTTTTTTACAAAACTGCTGCGGAATTGACCACTTTAGTTAGACAGCAAGCTTTCCACTGTACCAAAACGTAGGATGCTTAAAACCCAGAGCTTGGTCTTATTAAAAACTGGCCTTAGCAAAATTTTACAGCCTTTTACTCTGCACATGGCTTATACTGTGCAATCACTAGAAACATCCTCTTGAGTTTTACAGCAAGGTTTGCAATTCACCCCTAGAAAGGAAGAGCAGCCAATGCCTAAGCACGCTGTGTTTGAAGAGGCACGTGCAAGGAGAGAGATTCACCCACTGAGATTGTTCTCATAGGCCTTGATGTCGAACAGGCGGATCTCCTTCACATTCTTGTCATGTTCCTGGAGGAGCTTGACTACGTGCTGTCCCAGGAAGCCACTCGAACCGGTGACAAGAACCACCTCCACTTTTCGTTTGTCCCTGGAAGAAGGAAGGAACCACACAAGTCAGGGGTTAGGATAAATGCACTGCTGCGTCCCATCACCACTGCACGCTATGGTCAAAGCAACTGGTTTGCATCGGTTTCTGGGGTTTAACGTCCCAAAGCGATTTAGGCTATGACAGACACCGCAGTGGAGGACTCCGGAAAGTTCGACCATCTGGGGTTCTTTAGCTTGCACTGACATCGCAGAGTACACGGGTGCCTTGCGTTTTGCCACCATTGAAAAGTGGCCACCGTGGCTGGGATTCAGGTCACAGCAACTGAGAAACCAAAGGATCGCTACCATTGTCATGAACAGCAAATGCGAGAATAATGCACAACAAAAACTCTCGCCTAGTGGTCCCAGTTACCCAACACACCCGCATCCCTCAAATACGCTTCTCTTCCTTGGCAACAGCTGGAAATGCTGGCTACTCTTGTCAGAGTGCCTTGGTTCTTTTTGTGCGCATCTTCCTGTGTCTCAGTTGAAAGCTCTACAATTTCTGTTGGGTCAGTGGTCTTGACACACCGTTAAGAAACCCGAGCACTGCTGTAAAGATTTCCAGTCTTCTAGTCTTATTGACACCTGTATATAGTATTTATATGCTAGAGTGTGTAAATAGCTTTGCCAGGCAAATAAATATATCACTCATGGCAGTACTGCCTGCCAAGCGTGACGCACCTGGCCATGGAAATGGACCACAACTGGCTTTGCTATCTAACATGGCACAACTGCCAAAAACTTTTTTGTAGAGTCTATATCAAAAGCATAACTGGCACATTCAAACTTTATGGGGCAGAATTGCAAACAAATGACAAAAATACACCGATCAGAATTATCAACCGTGACAGCATACTTTACAAGGTCTCATTATATGAATACTTTGGACTGTATTATATTTCATAAGTGAGTAACAATGCAGTTACTTCACTGCATACATTGCAGCAGTTAGTGCTGTAACTGTCACACCATTAAGTGCTATTTGTTCTGTTGAAATAATAACTAGTGCCTTACTGTTCATACACGTTCTAATGCCTGCATACTGTTTGTAGTAAGGGGTGTTGGGGGCAGAGAAGCTGATCTAGACACCTCCTTTAGAATCTGTACAAGAATTCACCTAATTTTATTCCAGACCGTGAAGGACTTCGCAGTTGTTCAGACATTTTATTTTCAAGCTTGTTGCACCGCATGTACCTTTTCAAGACTGCAAGTGTCATGCTGCTGTCATACTGCATAACGATACAACTAGGCGAGGTGGTATTGTGTCATGCTCTTGGCAAACACAGCAAGAGGGTAACAAGCAATTTCCCAGCACAAAGCCAGTGCTTTTCTCACCACTACTCCATCACTTCTTACAACATAGGTAGTGCTCTCATGAGCTTCTGTAGAAAGCTAGCTAACAGTATGGTGCAAACGCTAAACGAGATGCCAGAAAGAAGTTGGCACCTAAAAATAACAACTGATGACAGAAGCCTGCTTAAGACAAGGGAACAAGACTACCCATGTGTGCAGCAATTTAATCCATTTTTAAAGGATCCCAATAATAATTATGAGAAATATAATAACTCTGCATAGTCACAAAATACATATCGCCTAGCATAACACATGTCCCTTGTACAACACTGGTTGCAAAAGGGGAAAAGGGGAAGGCGAATTCCTCTGAGAGTCAAAGAAAACTAAAGGCAGAAGACAAAAGGGCAGGCGACGACAGCTGGAGCACTAATCAAGTCCAGAAGAATGCCAGGACATAAAGATAATAAAGCAAGGGCGGCTAAAAGTCTCTTGTCCCTACATTCTATTCACGGCCCCACTGCACGTGGACAGAAATAATGAGGTTGGCCACTGCCCTCGCATGACGTTCTGCAGCCATAACAGTTGCTTCCTTACCATGACTGCAATGCCTTTTTTGCTTGTTTTTTTTTCTCTGTCACGGGGCCAGTCAAGAAAAAATAAAAACTCAACAAGGAAATGCAGTGACCTTCAAAAGTTTCCTTGAAAATTTTCTCTTTATTTTTCAGCTTCTCACAGGCGCAGACATTCTTATCTCAAGGAAGCTGTTCGTATGCAGCAAGCTAGTACCCCAGAAACTGCACCTGAGAAGCCTGCACCTTTGTATGTTAACGTGGCAAGGGAACTGCGTAAGCATACAAAAAAAGAAATTCAGCTTTGAGCAGCCAGACATGCAGAGAAAGCTCCAATTGTTTTACCTGAGCCTGATATACAATCTGGGCAGCTCAACAGGAAATGCCAGTGACGTTAGAGTCACTCAGAACAAGTGTCATACCACAGGAGATGACATCAGCCTGTGTTTTCCATGCAGTAATATATAGTTTTTTTTTCTGTCAACGCTAAGGCAGATTTATGGTTTATCGGACTGGGAGGAAGTGATTCTATTTGTCTCTGCCGTTGGCTTAGAGTGGCTTGAAGTGACATGAGCTATGAGGAATTACAAAGTGGAAGGTTCCAGAAATTTCAGCCGCCTACGGTTCTTCAACGTGCACAGACATCACGCAGTATACAGGCACCTTGATTTTTGTGCTATCGAAGCACAGATAGGAATGAGCCTCCTCCCTCTGGTCGGCAGTCAAGTGCTCTAACTACTGAGCCACTTCGACAGGGTTCTTTGCCTTTCCTAATTAACAAAACGAACTTTCTTCTTGTTTTTTTTCATAGATAATTTATTTGCCGGACTGGCCTAAATCTACCCCTGCATCAACATGCACAGCTGTGATGTCACGCATCAAAAAAAATTTTGAAAGTTATGATCCCGAGAATAATTTAAAAGGAAATAGAATTCTTGCCAAGGAAAAGGTGAGAAGGTTTTTTTTTTCTTTAAAAAATAAATGTGTGTCAAAGTTCAGCCACAAAGCATGGCATTCTTTTCAACCTTTCCTTTTCAGCTTTTGTGGCCCAGGCCAGCTTTCTCCAAAAGAACTATTCTCAAAGGAAGACCAGTAAGTCTGTAGTGACGCAAACTAGGTCAGGCAAAATACAAAAATGCTCAAATTATTTGCCACGCTGGCACTAAGAAAAGTGCCCATGCTAGCAATGAATGCGAACAGCGAATCTTACATGATTCAGTACCAACTTTATAATTTACACAGTGCACCTAATGACTAACCATAAAGTCATTAGGGCAGATTGTACAGCCATGCTGACAATGTCTTCTAGCACATTTTAAAATATTTTTTCAAATTCTTAGCAAATATAGGCAGAGTGTACAATCATAGGCAAAAAGGACGTAAATTCACAGAAAATAATTTATTTGCACATTGCCCTGCAAACCATTCTGTTAGTACTTGCTACAGTCTGTAGAACACGTACATCCCATCCTGCTCCTATGCTTTTCATCGACCTGCATCTATTATATTTCTGTATGTCTTCTTCAGCCAAAATCTGAACATACCTGCCCCTCCGAGACAAATCAAGAGTTAGATCTGCAACCTGAGAACCAATGACAGGTGTTGCCCATTGCTGTGCAAACACTTCTCTTGATTAACTGGTCTGCACCTCTTATCACAGGTGCAGCTGAACTCACAGGGCAGACGGCAAAGGATGGGCTTGCATTGCTCAACACAGATAGCGGCATGGACATAGAGTGGCCCTTCAAAGCAGCCTTCAATGACCTGCTGCTAGATATATTTTTTTCCTAAAAAAAGAAAGCAAGATAAACACCTACATAAGGGAGGGAGAAGCTGGGACAAGATATGTTTATCAGTGAGCCTGTTCCTCCTTTTAGCAGTGACACTGAATAAACACAGGGAGAAGTAGCTGCACCCTGCTGCTGAGTGCTGGCCCTTTAAAAACTTGAAACATCACTTTTAAACTAGGGCTCGACAGCAGAAAATGAAGCTCCAAGCTACAGGTCAATGCCACGCCTGACCCTTGGTGAAAGAAGAAGACGTTTAGCTCTGCCAGTGTTCCTACTGCTAAATGTACAGCCGGTTTCGAGTATAGACTTTTGAGCCGGTTCAAGACAGACCACCACACCCTACAGCTTGGAAGCAAATAATGATGCATACCATTTTTGTTTTTAATGCCTAGAATGTATGCTCAAACACAAATAATAAAGAAAATGGATTATGTGGCTCAAACTAGCAGTCAGGTGCATATTTAGGACCAGACCATTGAAGAATTAGCAAAACAACATCCTGATACTGATATCCCAAGACCATCTCAAGCCGTCAGCACTCCCATCAATACAATCTCGTCCACTTCAGTTAAGAAAGGAGCACCAATCAGGTTTACGAGTTTTGTTCCTTGAAAGAAAAACGAAGTTAATTCTACCAAGTCAAACTTTATGGTGCAAATGCCAGCTGTAGGTGCAAACATATTCCAAATCAACAAAGTCAAATATCCAGCAAGCTAAAATCCTCTGAGTTTTCCACAGTATCAAGGTTGTTCAATATGCTTTACCGCCTGACAATCTCTTTTTATCAAGCAATGGAACCAAAAATTTTTACATTGACATGAAAGCTAATAATGTCCACTTCCTTGGCAGCAAATTACTTTTCTATGTAGTGCCCATCATCTGAGATACACCTCCACAGCTAGTTTGTCCGTCTCTCCAGCCATCCCAAAAAATAACAAAAGTCACTGACATGCTGCATCTTGAGTCCAGATCTCACAAGTCATCAAACTTCTGGCAGCTTCCGAACGTGTAGGTAGACTAGAAGAGTGCGTGCATTGTGCTTGAAAAATGGTTACTACCGCTGTTGACACCATCATGCACATTCATTTCTCAGTCAAAAAGCCGATACTGCATTAGCAACTGAGGTGAAGTGGGCATTGCAGCTGGTTGAGACCACTTCATAAACTGACCCTGAGAAAGAGGGAATTCTTAACTTTCGTTTCATTGTGACAGCTTCTGATACAGTTTTTTTTTTTTTTTTAAAGAAGTTATAGCCGAGGAGACAGAACTTGTTGATCACTGCTTGTGCTCAATATTCCAAGCATTCACTAAGCCTAGGAGCTCTTGCATCAGCATGGCACCCACTCTGTGCTGATGCAATATAGACCCTGGCTGCAATAAGGGGACAATTCCACAACACCATCCACCCAAGTGCAGCTATATGGCTACAAAGGAATACTATGCAAGTTGCTTACAAAAACTTCACAAGTGAAAAAAAAAAAAAAAGTGCAGGAATCGAACTAAAATCTATCTGCTAAGTTTAGTGTATCAGTACTGCTCAACAGTTTGGAATAGGTACAATGCTATGTATATTTCGATGTGTTTTGCACAGCACAGAGGTGTTCATGAAAAAAAACAAAACAAAAATGGTACTTATTCTCTCTCCTTGGTCCACCACTCTGGGCTGTAACTCCGTCAACTGCATCAGGCACAGGATCTACAAGCTAGGCTAGCCAGCACAACTAAGAGACGACAGGACAAGGTCAGACTGTTTAGTGTGCCTGCATTTATTAACAAGCTGAAGTTTGGAATGTCTTACTCCAATGTGTTTAGGGAGCTCCCACAAAGTATTAAGTGCTCAAAGAAGCTGAAACCCGTGGATAAATTTCTTGAAAGTTCTGTTACAAGAGCTTCTATTCATGGCATTGTCGCACACTCTTTACTTCCTGAACAGCCCTAAACTGTGCAGCCAAAAAAGCTACAAAAGAAGTGCATAAGCCACTCACCCTGATGGTGCTGCCCAAGGGGAGTCCACATCTTCAAGCTCTGGACTCTCGTTGCCATTAGTACTGCTACGCTCAGCATCAAATGACATTGTTGCTCCCTTTGCTTTTTAGCTGGCCTGCAGGACATCACGACACAGCTCATCAAGTTTCTAGTTGCATGTTTAAAAGGATGACCACTGCACAAGCACAGCTAGCTTTATTTGTTTCTGCAATTATAGCTTTTGCAAAGATAATCCTCTTAATTCATAACGCTACATACCTTCCATACAGGAAACCAAGTTAAGAAATAAAATCTGCCCGTGCATGAGAACATTTCTATGGTGAAAGCTGATCAAGTCTGCTCGCCGGCATTTGGGCTCTCATGCATGGTGCGTACTACCTTCCGCCGTTCTATAAGCAAAGTGGGCATGTCAGCCGGCAGCGCTCGCCTGGGAAGCGGCTCGACACGCAACCTCCCGTGTCCACTCGTGCGCGATTGTGAGTAACCATGTGAAATAACAGATCTGACGCAATGAACAGAAACTTTAAGTGGACACCGCGGTATCCTGAGAACGCCGTGAAATTCTAAAACGCATCGCGACCGTGACGGGCTATATACCTGATAAAGTAGTTGTGGTTCGCGGCCAGTCCGTGTGATGATACGTGTAGCACCAGCGTTTACGGACGCCTAGCTACCGCAAAGGGAAGGAGCGGCGCAACGATGACCACGCAGCAGTCGCCTTGCACAACTCGAGACGATTGGCCGTGGCGCAACGCGGACAGAATCAAACGCGAAGACCGTCCGTCCGGGCCTTCCGCTTTCCTCTCCGCTTGCCCGAAGACCGGCGATTACATCGCCCACGTGAAGGTCGATTGTAATGGAAGCCACGCGAGACGTTGCAGCTATCACGGGGTCCACATTATCCTTCCCCCGTTGCCGTAGGCGCATGTAACAAGCTTCAAGGCGCATGACAAAATCGTGCAGAAAGGGGAGATCTTGCGAACTTTCTCCATAGGATGCTGTGCGCCGGTAAGAACAGGATTTAAAGGGCGCCCACAGCGACGTCCGAAAAAGTTCAAGGTTGATCGAGATACGACAGTGGATAAAACACCCTATCTCCCGTGTGCCAGCTATTAGTACGTCAAACTCTGCCGGCTCTGCTTATCTCTTCGTCTTTACCCCGCCGACACTGCAGTCCTTAAAGATTATATCTGTGCCAAACCAGGACCACTTCCAGCTCACCTTCGTTGACGTATGTGTTCCTCACGGCAGCGGATACACGCTTGTTTCGCAGTGACGCCGGCGACGCACGGATGCTCGAACCGTAGCCAGCTACACCTGCAGGGTTAGCGCATTCAACGCCGCTGCAATAGTCTCGGTACGCAGAAATCAACAAACTCGATTGAACTCTGCAAGAGCTGCTCCTAAACATACAAAAACAACCGGATAAACGAGCCTCCCATCCGCCGTCTCTCCGACAAACACGAACCAAACTTGCAGGCGCCCGCCGCGCTGCTGATGAAATGAGAGAGAGAGTAACGTTTACGAGAGAAAGGAGGTTACCTTTTGTACTATGCTTTTGTACAAGGAAAAACGAAACTACGGGTAATTGATCTTCAACGAATGCAGAATGGTCTTCGTATAAAAAAGATCACTTGCGTGGCCACAAATATAGAACAATTACCTTAGATCCTTCGAACTACTGCTACTACTACTACTACTGCTACTGATATTCCATAGCTGCACGACAAAAAATTGCAGGTTTTTATTGTTAAACCAAGATTTAGTGCATCGTTTACTGCATTCAGAACAGAAGTTAACTCTACCAGAGCGTACTAACACAAAAAAACTTAGAAACTAATATTCATGTTTTTTGACAAAACTTGGAAGGGAAAAAAATCTCACGTCTGTTCACCATGGGCAAAACCAAAACCAAAACAAAACGCGTGGGCGGTTCAGTGTCGGCGAGCTTTCAGTGCGCTTTGTTGATCTGCGGACGAGTGACATCGTCTGCTAGCAATGGTCGTCTGCACGGCATCGGCACCGGGGAAGACCATAATTCACGGCGAGCACGCTGTAGTGTTCGGCAAGGTGAGCTACACTGCTGAACAAAGCCACGTCCAATGCGCTTGCAAAGTTTGCCCAAGCTTCACCGCCACGCTGAAGCTGCAGTTTTCCTGGATAGACGAGTCAACAGAACCGAAGCTCGCTCGTGCGTGTAGCGCGTACATTTCCGTCCCGGTTAGGAAGACAAACGCACTCCTTTTTTTCTTTCCTTCTCCTGCTCGATATTCGTTGCCTGGCCTGGTTTTTCCTTAAGTTTCGTGTGACGTAGCTTTGAAGGTATATGAAATCGGCGATATCGTACGTGCCGATCATGCTGCGATGGAACCTGCGTATATATGTATTTTGATACGTACGGTTATTGAACGCATATGTCATTTTTCTCTCATTCCACTCCCCTCCCTAGGCCGCAGTTGCAGCGAGCGTTGACCTGAGGACCTGCGTTAGTTGCAGCGAGCACGAGTCGCTTGTGGTGTTGGAGGCAACGGATCTCGCCTTTGTCGCAACTTGGCCCGTCAGCAAGTTCGAAGTTTTCTCTGTTCCTGAAGAAGGTGCGCATCGCACCTATTGTGCAGGTTTTTATCTCCGATCAGGAAACTTGCGAAGAAAAACACGAAACTCTAGCCGGTACAACTAGATCATGAAATATTCTACGCAGGCTACGCATCCACTGTGATACCATCAGCCAGCCTCGTGCCAGAGATCTGCAGCAGTTTTGAAGTGGATCCAGACTCGACAGACCGTGCAGACCGGAGCAAGCTCGCTTTCCTTTTTCTCTACGTTGGTATTGCACTCAGGCACAACAACGGGTAACTGCATGACTGCACATATGCTCATCTTATTTATATGCATATATATGCTTCCACAGCATGTATGTGTACCATAATGCCCCGTTTCTGACTACACCATATTCTTCATTCTGGCTTCACAACCTTCTGCAGTAGTGAAACAATGTACCATATTATAACCATATTAAAATGAGGGTGAAATATATGCAAGGCAAGTTCTCAACAAGGAACAGTACAGGGACAATATTGAAAACGCAGGGGACACAAAGGAAGCTAGCTCGAACTAGTAAAACAAAAATGTCTTTTTCCTTCTTTCTTCTTGTGCTTCTCGTATTCTTACATCACGTCCCTGCATTGTTTGTTCTTTCCAATTTACACATATATTGTCTGCAATTGATGCTTTAAATTTGGTGGGTATTAATGATTGCCATTTATGAATCCTTTTCCTAAACAGCAGAAGCTTGACGTTGTGAGAATTTATCATTCAATGCTACAACAGTCGTACCAGTGCCAGTGCTGGGAATTAAGCTTTGTGCTGAAAAATGTAAAATTTAGAAATTTGTCATTTTCAGCCACCTACGGAAGGCACACTTCCCATTGGCCACAGTTGCCCACAATTGTTGGCTGGAAAGGCCAATACATTAGGATTATGTAAGTTATCCTCAGTACAGGGAAGCCAGCAAACATGCAGGTAACAGAGGAAGAATACATAAATGCTGGAAAGCAATGGCTGAGAAAGAAATAAAAGCCTCTGCTTCAAAGTATTTGGCGAGTTCAAGCCTGCTTCTGCTTAAAACTATAGAATATTGTGACTGGGCATACCACTTGGGTATAGATAGTATGCAACATTCATTTCTGTCATGTCATCGCTCACGAATTGCAGCTTCCTCTAGAATTGTGGGCAAAAAATGGTGATGTCATTTAAACCAATACATTTTACCAAACTGGAAAATAATCTGTGCAGCTGTCTTTCCTTCTCCCCCTGTTATATGCTTCTTGGTGGCCATGTATGGTGAAAGTGTCAGCAAGTAGGGCTATAAAAAAGTATGTGTTCAAATGCTGACTGTGTGAAGAACACAAGCTGACCAGTGGCCGCGAGCAAATTTTGAAAAATAAAGCATAAAACAAATAAGTCCTTTTCTGTAGCATAAGTACAACAGCAACACAATTCACTCTAGATCAGTGGTGTCACCTGCTGAAACCAAAACTTCCCCTACCAAGGCCCAAAGATTGCTTTTTTTGGTCACATTATCCCTACAGCAGTTTGGAAAAATCTGCATTTGCTTCCAGGTTCTTCTTTTTTTTTTTTTTTTTTCAGTGCTCTTTGCTGCTGTTTGATATTAATGAAAGGTCGAGTGGGCTATTTGCTTTTTCTTTTCTGAGCAAGCAGGAGGCCATGTGGAAGAAGTGTTGGTGACTACCGTCACTTCACAAGGCGCACATGATAAACTTTTCACGACTGCAGTTGTAGCAACTGTTGTAGTTCAAGTTCGAAAGTAAGCAGGATGAAATATTTTCAATGATACTTTCGTATGCGTTGTGCTGTTCTCTCCCTTTTTTTTGTGGGACCTGTAGCCACAGGTTTGCACCTTGCCTAGATTGACATGAACTTCATCATCAACCAGAAACTGTCTAGCTGAAAAATTCCCTTTATTTTCCTGCTAATTTGTAAACTACCCTGAAAACTTCCAAGTATTCCTTTTTCCCTTTAGGTTTGAGCCTAGCCAGAAAATTCCCTAATGAGGGACTCTGGAAAACTGCCCAAATTTAACGTCGCTGATTTCGGAAACTTGAACTGAAATGGGACAGAAAATCAAAGGGAAATATATGGAGTTAAATTTACAGGGTGTGGTGATGTTGATGAGGGAACAGAGCACCAGTTAACTTTTAGTAAGTTAGAACTGCTGTAGTGTAAGAGACTCTGATGTCAATCACAGCCAAGCGAGGGTAACATATGCTTTTGGGAGAACAACTGGGGAAACCTGACATTGAGAAGTGGAGAAAAATTTCATTTGTATGACTCTTGCACAAAAGGAAGCAAACATATAAAACTCAAACTGTATGAGAAGCAGTATGTCAATGTTTTCTTGAAAAATTGCCGGCATTACCTTATATCATTCATTCACTGTACTGTCAAGGCAATGCACACCTCTATCAAATAATTGGCCATTTAATGACATTCTCATCAACCCATTCCAGGGGTTTTCCCAGGAGTTGAAATTGGAGGGAGTGCCTAAATTTTTAGTGGGCGAGGGCACTGATGGTAGAATAGAAGTGATTGAGGGTCATTAGTGGTAGTCATCAACTTAAAAAAAGTATTCATCATAAATTCAGTCAGTTCAGTCGTGTCCGACTCTTCGTGACGCTATGGACCATATCACGCCACGCTTTCCGGTCTCTCACTATCTTCCTAACATCACATAACTTAGGGAGGTGTATTCAGAAAAACAAGGAGAATGCACAGGGAAATCGATTTGGTTTGGTTTATGGGGTTTAACGTCCCAAAGAGACTCGAGCTATGTGACGCCGTAGTGGAGGACTACAGATGTTTCAGCCACCGGAGGTTCCTTAACCTGCACTGACATCGCACAGCACACGGATGCCTTGCTTTTCGCCTCCATTAGAAAGCTGCCACCACAGTTGGAAGTAAATCTGTAGGGAAATCATTTAGGCTTGTAAACCTTTTCAATAATCGGTGGTTGGGCGCCGCCATAGTACTCGCTGGACTGCATTCTGTGCGTGTCGCTAGCACAGTGGTGGAAACCGCAGCGGAATCGGTTTTTCTGCAGTCCAGAGAGGAGGCTTTTTGACATCTCCCCCACCTGATGAAAAGGTCTATACTATGTCACTTTTCCATGGAGACATGACTGATTGTGGGGATGGCCTGTATGTCATTCAAACTATATTTGTGCACAGGTGCTTTTCCCCAGCCAAGTTCACTGTCAAGTCGAGGCTTCCCCTGGGGGCTGGCCTTGGTTCTTCGGCCTCGTACAGCACAGCCTTGGCAGCTGTGGCCCTGGCACAGTGCCATGCCGTGCAGCACCCACTCACCAACGATGACCGCGAGCTAATCTCCTTGTGGGCCTTCCAGGCAGAGTGCTTCCTTCATGGGCGGCCTTCAGGCATTGACAATGCCATCTGCGCTCATGGTGTGTTACTCCCCACTCCCCCTTTCCCACCACAGCTACAGCTTTTGTTAACAGCTGCTGAATGCCATCTCAAGGACTTGGGGAACACTTTTACTAAACAAATATTTGATGAGAAATGTTCATCTATCTAGCCACAGTAGGTGCGCATTGGAAAGTCATGTTAACGGGGTGGCTGCGACCGGTGTGTGACAGGGTTAAATTAGAGGTGATTTAGGGAGGTCCTTTTTTTTTTTTTTTTTGTAGCAGATGTAACCAGTTGGCGATGATGATGGTCATGCAGGAATGAGTATGCATGCTAGCTGTGACCAGTGGGAGCTCTTATCAATAGGATCAGAAAGAATAGTCCTCTCTTTCCAGGAGGTGCCCTTCTTTTCAAGGGAGGGAAAATATGCGATACTCTGAAGAGGTGAGTGCTACCGGTTTGGTGTTTCATTTCTGCAACAGGCAATAGTGACTGAGCTGTAGTGATGATAGATGCTTAGCCAAGTCGTAAGTAATGCTAGTGCTTACAGTAGTATACATGCTTTACACTGCAGAATCATAAAACAAAGGAAGAGAAGGTAGACAAGAATGCTATCCGATTTTGTTTGCATCAATCTAATTCATCGTCTCCACTGTTTTTTTTCATTGCTCTTCCACATTGCAGCTGAAAATTTTATTATTTAGGCCCCAAAACATCCCATTTCAGTGTCTTCCTGAACAAGCTTGAAATCTCCGTTAATTAAAAAAAAAAGAAAAGATGATACTAGTTGTTAAAGTTCCCTGATAATAAAAAAAAAAGTACTTTACGCAGTTTTAGATGAAAGCCTTACTATCCTCATTAGACGAAATTCCGTCAGTGATTGTTGTTGTTGAGGGCAAGAGATGGTCACAAGTGCAATGATGGCATGCCTCAACCAACCCCTGTATTCCCAGCGCTGAAGGGCTGAGAGGAGCCATCTTCTCTCATAGCCTCCAGTATAGTGTACTGGAATTGTAGTATACCATATGCCTGGCTCGCCATTCGCCCGAACGGCATAACTGGCAGCCCTAAATGTGGCATCAGTTTTTCCGTGTCCCCATTCCCCATTCAGTGACTTTTGCGTGACATCACAATTTCTAGTTGCGTAAAGTATACATCTTACTCAAGTTGGAGGCTAGCATGATGCAGGGATTTCAACTGATGACATATAAACACAAAATAAAAAAAAAAGACAATAAAAACTGGTTTTTAGGAAAGGAAAGAACAAATATACATTTCTTTTTGGACATCTAAACCGCACCTTGAGAAAAAGGAAGAAGATAGAAGGGAATAAGAAAGAAAGAGGTGCTGTATTGTCCGGATGCGGTATAATTAGACTGCCTGGGGCAATGGTGGCATAGAGGTAGAACGTCTGCCTTGTGTGCAAGAGGACCGTGGTTCGAATCACTGTGCCGCACAATTCTCCACCAGATAAAAAGGCAAAATCCGCGTTTGGGGTACAACCTAATGCCAGTGATCACCTCCGGAAACGCACTCCCTCGCCACAACAGGATTTGGTCACCCTAATGTAGTAATTGGCTGCAACCTCCTATGATTGCTATAAATGCCCCCCCGGTCCTCAGTCACCAGCGGCTGCGGAGCGACTGACCACAGCAGCTGTCAGACCTGCAACGCAGCAAAGTGTGCTAAGAATGTCTGGCTCTGGCCAGGCACCCATTGGAAACTGAACCTGACAATATTTAACACTAAAACCCTAGCTAGTGAGGCTAGTTTAGCAGTCTTCTTCGAGGAACTAGCATGCATGAAATGGGATGTCATAGGGCTTAATATGGTTAGGAGGTCAAATGATGTATATACTGTACTCAAAAGTGGGTATGTATTGTGTTATTGAGGTTTATCGGAGAGACAAGGCCTAGGAGTAGGGCTCCTCCTCAATAAGAACACAGCTGGTAACATAGATGAATTATAGCATTAACGAGCAGGTGGCAGGCATCGTAATTAAGCCTAATAAGCATTACAATCAGAAGGTTGTGAAGGCCTACGCACCTACATGTAGTCATGATGACGACGCAGTTGAAAGCTTCTACGAAGATGTAGAATTGGCAATGGGTAAAGTAAAAACACAGCGTACTATACTGATGGAAGACTTCAATGCCAGAGTAGGCAAGAAGCAGGCTAGAGTGGGTGAACACGGCATTGACTCTATGAATAGCAGAGGGGAGTTATTTGTTCAGTGTGCAGAGCACAATAACATAAGAAGCATGAGTACCTTCTTCAGCAGACAAAACAACTGGAATGGACATGGAAAAGTCCTAAAGGAAAGACTGTACAATACTGAAGGACGGACATGTATTGTGTTATAGAGGTTCACCGAAGAGGCAAGAACTATGAGCAGGGTTCCTTGTCAATAAGAATTCTATAGCATGAATGAGAGGGTGGCAGACATCATAATTAAGCTTAATAAACAGTATAAACTCAAGGTTGTACAGGCCTATGCGCTTACATGTAGTCATGACGACCAGGTAGTCGTAAGCTTCTACGAAGATATAGAACCTGCAATGAGGACAGTAAAAATGCAGTATGCTATATCGATGGGCAACTTAAAAAAAAAAAAAAAGTCTGAGACTAGGCAGTGGGTGAATCAGACATTGGCTCTAGGAACAGCAGAGGGGAGCTATTAGTTGAGTTTGCAGAGAGCAATAACGTAAGAAGCATGGATACGTTGTTCAGCAAATGAAATGACCGGAAGTGGACATGGAAAAGTCCTAAAGTCAAACTGACTTCATAATGTGTTCTAATCTTGACATTGTGCAGCATGTACATAGAGATAATCAGAAAGGTGTGATCTAAATCTGAAAAGGGAATGAAACAGATTAGTAAGGACGAAGTCCATCAACGAATTAGCAGTGAGAGGGAAGGTAGAATTCAGGATCTCGCTGCAGAATAGATATTAAGGTTTAACTGCAGAAGACAGATTTATTGCATAAGCAATGAACACCTTCAAAGATATCATTACTGAGAGAACAGCAGAGGTAGGTGGTAGCATAGTTAGAGAGGATACCGGTAAATTATCTAGGCAGAAGGAAGATTTGATTAAGAAATGCCAAAATATGAAAGCCTCAAACACAACAGACAGGATAGAACTGGTAGAGCTATCAAAGCTAATCAACATGGAGAAAATCGAGCATCCTCTAAATAATGGTGGCAGCCTTAAAGTGATGAAGGTAAAATTAGGCATAGGCAAAAATCAGATTTATGCGTTAAGGGGCAAGGTGGGAAATGTCATCACTAATATGGACACAATAGTTAAAGTAGTGGAGGAGTTTTATATTGACCTATATAGTAGCCGAAGTAGTCAGGACAATGAGATTGGCATTATTGAAGGGCAATCAGACGTTCTGCCAGTAACGAAGGAAAAGGTTAAGAAAGCTTTAGAACCTATGAAAAGGAGGAAAGCAGCTGGGGAAGATCAGGTGACTGCAGATTTGTTGAAGGACACAGGGGATATCGTGCTAGAAAAATGCCTGGTAATATCGACAGTACTAGAATGATAGAAGAATGCAAATATATTATTTTAATTCATAAGAAAGGGGACGCAAAGGAGTTTAAAAATTATAGACTAATCAACTTATTATCTGTTATGTACAAGGTATTTGCTAAGTAATCATTAATAGAATCAGGATAACCTTAGACTTCAGTCAACCAAAAGATTTCGGAAAATATGCTCTACTATCGATCATATCCATACTATTTTTTCACCAGCCTGACTATACCCACTGCAGGGCGAAGGCCTCTCCCATATTTCTCCACTTAACCCGGTTCTGTGCTAGCTGCATCCACTTGACCCCTGCGAACTTCTTAATCTCATCCGCCCACCTAACTTTCTGCCGCCCCCTGCTACGCTTTCCTTCCCTTGGAATCCAGTTTGTTACCCTCAGCGACCATCGGTTATCCTCTCTTTGCACTACATGTCCTGCCCATGTCCATTTCTTCTTCTTAATTTCTACTAGAATGTCGGTAACTTGAGTTATTTCTCTGACCCACTCTGCACGCTTTCTATCTCTTAATGTTACCCCTACCATTTTTCGTTCCACAGCCCTCTGGGTTGTCCTCAACTTAAGTAGAACTCTCTTGGTTAGCCTCCACGTTTCAGCCCCATAGGTGAGTACAGGCGAGATGCAACTGTTGTATACTTTCCTTTTGAGCGATACCGGTAAGCTGCTAGTCATAATCTGCGAGTGCTTGCCAAATGCGCTCCATCCCAATCTTATTCTTCTAGTTATTTCCTTTTCATGGTCGCCTACTACTTCCAGCATTTCGCTACCTAATGTAAACTGCTGTTTCTTCCTGAGGCTGTTGAACATTACCTTAGTCTTCTGCATATTGATTTTCAAGCCTACCTTTCTACTTTCCCTGTCTAGGCCATCAATCATTATTTGCAGTTCATCCCCTGAGTTGCTTAGCAGGACAATGTCATCAGCAAATCGCAGATTACTAAGGTATTCTCCATCTACCCTTATCCCTACCTGCTCCCATTCCAAGTCTCTGAATACTTCCTCTAAACAAGCTGTGAATAGTACTGGGGAGATTGTGTCTCCTTGCCTAACACCTTTCTTTATGGGAATTTTGCTACTTTCTTTATGCAGAACTATGGTTGCTGTGCAGCCACTATATACACCTTCCAGCACTTTCACGTACGGTTCGCCTGCATCACCGCCGAGGTTTCAACTGAGTCAAATGCTTTTTCGTAATCAATGAATGCTATGTATAAGGGCTGGTTATATTCCGAGCATTTTTCTATCACCTGATTGATGGTATGGATATGATCGATAGTAGAGTATCGTTTCCGAAACCCTGCTTGATCCCTTGCTTGATTGCAGTCTAAGATTGTCCTGATTCTATTAGCGATTACCTTAGTAAATACCTTATACGTAACAGACAGTAAGCTGATTGGTCTGTAATTTTTAAGGTCCTTAGAGTCCCCTTTCTTGTGAATGAGGATAATGTTTGCATTCTTCCATGGTTCCGGCACCGTCGATGACACCAGGCACTGCGTATACAGGGTGGCCAGTTTTTCTAGCACGATATCCCCCCCCCCCCCCCCCCCGTCCTTCAGCAAATCTGTAGTTATCTGATCCTCTCCAGCTGATTTCCCCCTTTTCATAGTTTCCAGTGCTTCCTTGACCTCGTCCTTCGTCACTGGTTTATGGAGCTTATCATAGGAGGTTGCGGCCAATTACTGCACCAGGGTGGCCAACTCCTGTTCTGGTGAGGGAGTGCGTTGCCGGAGGTGTTCACCGGCATCAGGTCGCACCCCAAACCTGTGTATGCAATTCCATCGACACGCGGATTTTTTTTTTTTTTTTTCATCCGGTGGAGAATTGCGCGGCACCGGGATTTGAACCTCGGTCCTCTTGCATGCGAGGCGGATGTTCTACCGCTACGCCACCGCTGCAATCCATACTATAAAGCAGGTTAAACCAGGTGATAGAAAAAAGCTCGAAATATAACCAACCTCTATACATAGCATTAACTAATCACAAAGTATTTGACACAGTTGAAACCTCTGCAGTCATGCAGGCATTGTGAAATCAGGGTGTAGATGAGCCGTATGTGTAAGTATTGTAAGATATCTATAGTGGCTGCACAATAACCATAGCTGTGCATAAAGAAAGTAATAAAATTCTTATAAGGAAAGTTTTCAGGCAAGAAGACACAATCTCCCCACGGTTATTTACAGCTTGCTTGGATAGTGTATTAAAAGGCATGGAATAGGAGCACTTGGGCATCAGAGTCGATGGAGAATATCTCAGTAATCTGCAATTCGCTGATGAGATTGCCTTGCAGGCAATTCATGGGATGAGCTGCAAAGAATGATGGATGACCTAGACAAGAAAAGCAGGAAGGTAGGCTTTAAAATCAATATGCAGAAGACTAAGGTAATGTTCAACAGCCTCGGGAAGGAACAGCAGTTTAAAATATGCAGCGAAGCACTGCAAGCAGTAAGCGAATATGCCTACTTAGGACAGATAGTAACCACAGATCTGCATCATGAAAGGGAAATAACTAAGAGAATTAAATTAGGATGAAGCGCACTTGGCAAGAACTCGTCGCAGATTATAACTAGCAGTTTACTGGTATAGCTCAAGAGGAAAATTATATAACAGTTTCATCTTGCCTGTATTTACCTGTTTGGCTGAAATGTGGAGGCTAATGAAAATAATTCTATTTAAAATGAGGGCAACACAGAGAGCTACGGAACAAAAAATGGTAGGGGTAGCATTAAGAGATAGGAAGCGTACAGAGTGGGTTAGAGAAATAGCTTAATGGCATTCTAGTGGAAATCAAGTAGAACAAATGGGCATGGAAAAGGCGTGTAGTGTGAAGAGAGGATAACCAATGGTCACTAATAACAACAAATTGGATTCCAAGGGAAGGAAAGCATAGCAGGGGGCAGCAGAAAGTTAGGCGGGCAGGTGAGGTTAAGAAGTTTGCAGGGTTCAAGTGGATGCAGCTAGCACAGGACTGGGTTAGTTGGAGTAATATGGGAGAGGCGTTCAACCTGCAGTGGGTATAACCCAGCTGATGATGATAATGGGACCTTTACCGCAAAGACATCGCACATAAGATGGACACATTTTGAGTTTCACTTAGATTGAAACATGGCCGTTGTGGCCAGGTTTGAAGCTGGATACTGTGGCTCAGCAGCTGAGCATCCTAACTACAAAATCATCGCAACGGTGACATATTCACGCCTTCGCACAGCACGTAAGCAGTCGTAATGCCCTCCATACCTTTTACTTCTCAACCTCCCTCCAAAGAAAGCAAAACTTCCCAAATGAAACATCACCGTTTCTTGCCTGTGTAAACCCAAGTTGCTTATGCTTAAACAAAGCCAGACAGCTTCTGAAGCAAAGTTATAACTGAAGGCACTCCGAAGTGCAGGATGCAATGCAATGACACTTGTCTTTTAAGTTTGTCTGTTTGGGGACACGTTTGTCTGCAGCATGCCCGCCTACAAGGTGCTGCTCATCAACACCCAAGTTCCCAGAAATACCAAAGCTCTGGTGGCCATGGTCAAGAAGAGGCATGACCAGGTGACGCCCATTCTGACATGTCGCACTAGAGACTATGAACAAATGCTCCGCAGCAGCTCTTGGCAGATGAGTGAGCAGCACGGCAATGCTGATGTAGCTTGCAACACCAGAGGAGAAAGCTATCTTTTGATCAATTAATAATAATAATAATAATAAGTATAGTTGATTCAGTACCATGTGTGATGATAAATCAATGGTTGGCCATGCACTATGTTTTATGCTGCTTGGGGTTTCACGTTCAAAAGGAGCACACGCAGGCTATGAAGGATGCCACAGTTGATATGGGGTTGCTGATTACTTTCAACCATTCGCATTTTTTTTTTTAATGTGCACTGACACTGCACAGCACACAGGCAGCTTTGCATTTTGACTCCTTCATGGCTACGCAACGGGTCAGTCTCAGAATCAACCTTGCTCTCAGCAAGCATAGCCACTAAGCCACCACAGTGGGTGCTGTGAACATCGCAACGCTTTGGGAAGCAGGCATGCATATTCCTGCTCGAATATCGAATAGCAGAGGCATTTCATCCTGCCTTTTATCTTTTTGTTTGGCAGCAGCGCAGTGGCTTTTTGCAACGAAGCCAATCCAAGTATGCCATTCTCTGTGTTGATATCAGTCTGTGGGAGCAATTTTGCACTAAAAGCCACGGCAGCAATGTCCTTTCCTGACAAAGAAGAAGACATCCATGAAAATTTAACTTAGTAATAGATGGCATTTTCATGCCTTCATTGAAAGGCCCTGCTGTCATAACGTAGGATCATCACTGATAGCACCATACTTGGATTTGTTTTGTCAATAAGTTGCAGGTGCTGTTTAAGATATCTCAGAATTCCAGGCACCTTCAAATTTTCAGTACAAGCAAGTCAGCAGCTTATTTGGGAAGAGCATTAATTCCTATCCTCCGAAGTGATGTCAAATGCATCATTTTTACTCTTCTCCCAAGTTAAACTGCAGGGTTGGGAAATAGCACGTATTTGAGCAGCCACACTGTAAATAATGCAAATGCCCCACACAGGAAAGTGCAGATAAGTGAAGAATGTTTGCAAAACACTGCATCACCTTGAGTTGGCATTGTTCACTGTGCTCACAATTATTGCCTGGCTGACTCACGGCAACATGTCTTTGGCTGCAGTGATCTTGTTAAGAATTACTAATTCAGAGATATGAACTCGCGTTACCATACTTGCGACATCAGGAGCATGCTGAAAGCATTATTTCTAGAGGTGTGCGAATACTGAAATTTTCGAACATGAATCACATACGAATATAGGGGGAAAATGCTTTTGCATAACAAAGATCTATTCAGTGAAAAGAAAAAGAACAATTAAAAAAACAGCAAACATTCATGGACCTGGTTAGTTCAGAATTCACACAATATTTGCAAATAAATTTAGACTAGAACTGCATGAAACTGTATGTCCTACTGAATAATCCAGTGTATATAATTTATGCAGAATTCTGTACACCATATTATTTTTTCTACGGGAAGGACCTACATGAAACCAGATGGAAGTGTTATAGTATCACTGCTGAATACAGTAAACTCATTAATTGAAGGCCGAATTAACCTAAAGCTGAGATTATTGAATCAACTTGAGAAAACTGCTGAAAACTGTTCACTTCACAGTAATTGTCTGATGAACACCTGTACGATGGTTTTCTGGATTTGAAATGAAACTGAAGCCAGAATGGCATTTTTTTCCTGGTTTCTCTTCGCAAGGCACTCTTCGCAAAATGCCCTCAGCGCGTTTTGAGAATGCTTCATTGCTCAGTCCATGTGGTCAAACATTGCAGGAAGCGTGCAGTGCAGTGAAACTGTGGCGAATTGGAAAGTTCTCGGCGCATTCAGTAATTTTCAAACATTTGGAAAATTCTGAAAATCAATTTTTCTAATATTCACACACCTGTAGAACATAATTCACGACCCCATCCATGCAGTCAATTTCCCGAGTGAACGTAAATTCCTTTCTTGTCATTAGTTTCCAGAAATTATCAAGCCTGTCCTGGAGTCCATCGAGGCAATTTCTGAGAACTTCTGGAAGCTTCTCAAGAGTTCAAATGAGCTAAATGGAAACAACATTTTTTCTAAAGCATCGGTGAGTGCCTTTTGCTGGTTCAATACGTTAGATTTGCACCAACTAGCCCAAATGGTCACCATGTTAAAGTATGTTGTCTTCATGTTCTAAAATCATGTAGTAAATTTAAAAGTTGAGTGCCTTGTTTCATCACTGCATTTTTTGCCAGTTTATATGTAGACGGAGAAAGCATAATAGGTGAGGAACAAGAAACGAAGCACCTGAGGCATGGTAGTCTTCCATATGATATAATGTGCGCGTGTATACATATATATATATATATATATATATATATATATATATATATAGTGAAAATGAAGACCGTTTGAAACAATTTATTAATGTTTCAGCTCTGGAACACCCTTTGTCAGACATTCTGATGTCGAAACGGCAATAATTTGTTTCTAACGTTGGTCTTTCTTTTCACCATTCACAGTGCCTAAGATTTCCTTTTCAATGTGTATATATATTCCGGTATGTATGTATATATATTACTTTTTTAATATCTTGGTTACATTTAACTGGGACACCCGGTATGTATGTATGTGTGTACACATGCATACATACCGGGTGTCCCAGTTAAATGTAACCAAGATATTAAAAAAGTAATATGGGCCCTAGCCCAGTGAAATGATTCCAGAGCTGTTCAAAGTCACCTATGCTAATCTGCAGCATTTTTTTCATTCACCAAAGTTAATTAGTAAAGATTAATTAGCTGTTTCCTAGATTATTTCCTTGAGAGAAAAAAGTATCAATACAGAAGTTGTAGATCTTCTCGAGAAATGGCTGGTTATGTTGTTTCCACCATGCTATGACTTGCACTGCTCCATTTTTAAGCCTTCAAAAAATGCTGTCAAGCGGCCAGCTGTTATTTCAAATCATTCACCAAGCCTTCAAAAAATGCTGTCATGCGACCAGCTGTTATTTCAAATCAATCACCAAGTGCGTACAACTAGCTTCATCGTAGAGAGCACGGCAGGGCTTAAACATTTACATGCTATCTCAGCTTTTTTCCGAGCCCTGGGTGCCTCAGCTGTAGCGGGCTTGAACAACTGCGGGCACGTTGTAATCATAATGTACAAACTTTTTATTTTTGTGAGGCCTCAAACTCCTGCCCCTTGCAAGTACCATATATCCTAGAGTACTCTAAATGTATACGAGAACAAAAAAATTGCTGTGAAACAAAAACAAAACGCTTTTTTTTTTTCACGTAGAATAGAGATTTGCTAATTTCAGAGAGCAAACTGCATTCAATGCCTAATCTTGATGCCATGGGCTGCTGGTCTCATTTTTCGAGGCAGAAGCTCCAGTGGTCCATGACCACACACGCAGGCACAAAAAAAGTGCTGTGCTGTGTGTAGTCTCTTTTTTTTAGTCACTGTTCAACATAAAAATTTCCAGAAAAACTTCTTTAAGTCTCATGAACGGCTGCATAGGTCGCGCCGCACTCTGGAGGAGCCTGAGCGCGACCCCATCAAAAGTCACACACAACATCTACTGGGTGCCAGGACACACCGACATAGTGGGGAACGAACGCGCCGACGAGGTAGCTCGAGGGTACACGAGCCGAGCTTCCTTTCAATCGGACGATCTACCCGAGCGAGTCGGCCCTATGTACTCAGACATTCTGAACTACTATAAAGGGGTATGGATCCGCTATCCGCCGTCTCATCGGGACCTAAAACAACAAGAGGCAGTGTACTGGCGAAGACTGCAGACAGGAACATTCCCTAACCTGCATATCCTAAGCAAGATTTACCTGTCACAATATCGGGACACCTGCCCATGGTGTGGTAGCAAACCTTCATTATACCACATCACGTGGCAATGTAGAAATAACGATAGCTTTCGAAAAGACCAGAGTGCAGAACAGTGGGAGAACCGGCTCTCCAGCGGCGATCTGATTGCCAACTAGGTCTGATCCAGCACGCCCAGCGAGCAGCGAAGCTCAGCGAAGCCCTGGAATAGGGGCACCAACCCTGTGAGAAGACAGAAGATGGACCTCTTCTGCTACTAGCACAAGACCTTCCTAGAGAAATTAACGTATATCCTATTCTATCCTATCCTATCCTATCCTTAAGTCTCAAACAGAGCTTTCAACAATTTAGGTTCCATGTATACACAAGCCCTTCTCACACACAGGGAAAGTGCTATTTCTACATTACAAAAAAAAAAGTGCAGCAATTGCCTAACAACAGTACACTGACATTATGATATAATTTAATGAAGACAAGTCATCATCAAAGCAAGTGTTCCGCAAGGTGTCAAGATGAGTAACAGCACAGAGTGCAAACAAATAAATCTTATGTGCAGTTTTATGCATGCTACAGGGACTTATGCGTGATGCAGTTGTACATTGCGCTCATCGCACTTATAGCATTATTTATTTTGCAACATCAGCTGAGAAAATTAATAGCTCTTGCCACGTGTTGCAGGTATTCCACAGGTTAAACACACCTACGAAGCTTTCTAATTCATCCTTTCTACATATAGTATATATCTCTGAAAACTATGCATAAAACCAATCAGATGGCAGCTATATTGTAGTGAGCATCTTGTAGTGTAGTGGGCGGTTGATGCACAAGTTGATGCACTAGTGAACAGCAGTACCAGTTATTGCCATTACGCTGCTGCAGTGGTTAAGCGTCCCTTGCACACGTGCCTGGTGCAGGAGCTGGTGCAGATGAACCAGAGCCTGCTCAACTGCCTTGGAGTAGGACATCCACAGCTAGACAGAGTCGCTGCGGTGGCTGCCTCACACGGGCTCATGGCAAAGCTTACGGGGGCCGGAGGTGGTGGCTGTGCACTGGTATTATGCCCTGTCGGCACTGCGGATGCTGTAGGTATGTGTATGGGAGGTACCCACAGGGCACCCTTGGCAGCAGATGGGGTGATTGGTTTGTTAAAAAAAGAACAAACAGAATATGCATCGCATTGGAGCAAGCATGCAGAAACCCTTTTGAGGCGCTGAAGTGCTTTGTGAGAGTTAGACGACATTCAAGGATTCAAATTGGCCTGTAATGAAGCATTCCAAGTTTCTTTAAAGCGCTAGCATTTAAAACGGTGATGCAGTTTCTGGATAACACTGTGATGACATGCAGCTGATGACTTCATGTTGAAGAAGTTCCTGGACCTCTGATGCCTCTGCCCTCCCATATCTGTGTCTTACGGAGTGCCGCCAAGCAATGCTTGTCGATTTCTTGTTTCAAACAAGCTTTCCATCCAGCCACGTTAGTGTCACTGGCATAACACACACAGTGCTGTGCACTAATACCAATCAGTCAATGGAGTAACATCGTGCATAACATGAGAACACTCCCAACTGAGCAGTCAGAGTAGAGCGATGTCACGACAGATGTCAATCACCAATTTCTCCGAACATGATGATGTCACTGTCACTGTGTAAGCACTTTGCCAACAGCATTTTGCACCACCCCAGCTGCCGCCAAGATTCACATAACTATGATGACATATGTCTGGTCAGTTTTTTGCACCTAGAGGGCGCTTGATGATGGTGATGTTACAGAGTGAGTATTGCAAAGCTCACAAAACTGTTGCTAGTGGCAGCTCTGCCCATATTTTGTATTGAACGGGAGTAGTGTTGTAGCTCTATTACCAGAACTCCAGAAGGGCCCTGCTGAATTCAGTCGCCTCAATTTGGCTCACAGTTTATCAGACCTGGGGCAATACAACATAAAAGAAAAACACCAAGCCTCGAAGTCTCTGCCAGTGGTGGTTGAAATGCTGCCGGAAATGAGAGAAAAATTAAATTTAAAATCAGGCAGGATCAGTTGCAAACTTTGTTGCAGAGGAAGCATAGTCAAGTGTTGTAGTGTCCCTGTGCAGCCACCAGCTGACAGTGCCAAAAAGTAAACACTCAACCAAAATCCACGAAGAAAGGAAAGTGGGTCTTAAGTTTGGTACCAGGTGCCACCTCTTATGCTGGAGTTTTGTGCTCAGGAGTGAACAGAATGATTTCAGTGACACAAAGCACAGCTTCACAAGAACTGGCTTGTGTTCATTCTAAGCGGCAACACTGGCTGAAGGCAAGGATAAGTGCACTATACGTTCTTGATGCAAAACAGTCTGCTTTACTGCTACACTGAAAAGGTGAAAGTAAGGGTCAAAATAGAAACTTCACTGGGGTAGAATTGCAAGTGATAAATAACTGTGCTGAGAATAGACTAAATATATAATCGCTCGGTGTCGGTGCACCCAACTTTTACCAGCAGTCTGGTTACGCCACCAATGCTTTCAATTTAGACTCCGCACTGCTTGCATAAAATCTGCCCAGCTGTTCCAATCACACAGGTTGTACAACTAATATTAAAAAATTAATGCTACCAAGTTAATATACTGCGTTAACATGCTTATCTCGAAATAATTGAATCTGTGCAGGTCCAAGTGGTGAAGTTACTTCGCTCGCCGTACTCAAGCAGCTCGAACAGGAGGGCTTCCAGTCTTTTGAGGTGGACCTGGGCTGCCCTGGGGTGTCACTAGACTGACCACCATTCCACGTGTGGGCTCAGATATGCACCGATGAGGCAACGTGGTGCTGAGATGTCTTCACCTTGCTACTCAGAGCCTGTCAATAATCCTGAGCCCTCTAGGTTATGGCTGGGCTGTGCCACTAACAGTAGTGCAGCAGAAGATACAGGGCCGAGCAGAAAAGTGCAGGTAGCGCTGCATGGGAGATCCAACAATTCCTTTCCACTGGCATTTAATACAGGAAAGTGTCTAAAGTTGTCAAAACACGGTAAATGCCCGTTATGAGAACACTGTGAAGGCAGTCAAATGTGGCAATGCACGCTGTCGGTACCATTGCCCTCAGATTGTGAGAATAACTTCAGATTCACATTTTAACTCTTTCCTTATTGTGGGAAAGGTGGGTACTTTGAGTTGGTTCATTTTATGTTACCTAAAAATTATGCATTATATATGTTAACATGCAGCAGATGAAAATGATGCTGGATGATTTTGTTGGGTTCAAGAGGTTTAACGTCCCAACGCAACTCCGAAAATTTAGACCACCTGGGATTCTCTAACGTGCACTGTCATCACACAGCACACAGGCATCTTGCTTTTCACCTAAATCAAAAAGCGGCTGCCACGGCCGGTATCCGAGCCCGGACCCTTGGGCACAGCACTCAGGTGCCCTAACCACTGCACCACTACAGCGTCGTCCTGCCATGACTCAGGCTATGCGGAATGCCACCAAAGTAGTGCTCCAAATAATTTCAATCACCTGCGGCTCTTAACGCACACCAAAACGCACAGTACATGGGCACCTTGCATTTCACCTCCACCGAAACATGGTTGCCATGGCTGGGATCAAACTCAAGTTCCTGGTTCAGCAGTCGAGCACCCCAACCACTGCACCACCGCAGCACGGTACATGATAAGAAAAGTTGAACACAACACTTTTTGGCCTTGCACCAAAAGTGAGTGTTCTATTGTCTATACATTACACAGTAAGTGAAAGTGCCCTAATTATATAGAAACTACACAGACAGCTTTCTATCTGCAGGTCAGTGGTGACTTATGCTCAATGGGGACAGTAAGGAAGAAGTTAATGTAAATGAAGCAACACAAAAAACTAAAAGAACTAGTTGTAAATCATTCTCCAATTATTACAAATTCAGCCTGCATGACCATCAAAAAAACACCACTGAGCTATAATTTTGCACAACGACAAGAAAAGGCCTTCCGAGGTCAAGTGCACAGCTCTAAGCACTGTTCTGCACTTTTTCAAATAGCCAACTCGCGAGCCAGTTGTAAAGAGATTATGCGACGAAAAACAACCCAGCCATGTGTGGTCCTTAAAAGGGTTGTAAAGAGATAAGTGAGCAGAAATGTGCGTTTGCATGGTATTTTACCCTTTCAGTGCAGGCCAGTTTCAGTATAGATAATGATGCGTGACAGCACAGTGTAAGATGAGTTATAGTCGCGGCTTGTCTGATGAATAGTGACAGGCCAAACTTCGTTACCGTGCTTCCTTGCATATAGGTCGACCTGTTTTATTTTTTATTTAGAACTGCACTCTACTCAGGGAGGGGGGGGGGGTCAACCAATATGAAAATCACAGGCACAGAAAAGCTACGACGCACAAAACAAGGGGAGAAAACAGTGTCAGTGATGTCAGTGGAGAAAGCCTTGCATCATAATGCATAACGCACAACGTCTTAACAATGCACAAAAATCACCTCCACTGTGCAGTGGTATCATCATGAGCCCATCTTTTTTTTTACGAGAATTGGACAGGAGATTTCCAGGTAGTGCCAATACAATAATGAACAATCATGAACAAGTGCAGTGGCTTCAGTTGGAGTCCTTGGTAGCGTTTCACTGAGCCATTGTCTTACTTGTGCTAGCATTGAGGTTGATGAGAAAGTGCACCATGCAGATGTAATGGAAACTGACCCTGGCAACGTTTAATGCTAGAACCCTAGATAGTCAAGCTAGTTTAGCAATGCTCATTGAGGAACTTGCGGGCATGAAATGGGAGATCATAGGGATTAGTGAGGCATGTACAATACTGAAGGACGGACATGTATTGTGTCATCGAGGTTTACCGAAGAGACAAGACCTATGAGCAGGGTTCCTTGTCAATAAGAATTCTATAGCATGAATGAGAGGGTGGCAGACATCATAATTAAGCTTAATAAGCGGTATAAACTCAAGGTTGTACAGGACTACGCGCCTACATGTAGTCATGACGACCAGGTAGTCGTAAGCTTCTACGAAGATCTAGAACCTGCAATGAGGACAGTAAAAATGCAGTATGCTATATGGATGGGCAACCTGCAAAAAAAAAAAAAAAAAAAAAAAGCCTGAGACCAGGCAGTGGGTGAATCAGGCATTGGCTCTAGGAACAGCAGAGGGGAGCTATTAGTTGGGTTTGCAGAGAGCAATAACGCAAGAAGCATGAATATGTTGTTCAGCAAACGAAATGACCGGAAGTGGACATGGAAAAGTCCTAAAGGAAAGACAAAGTCAAACTGACTTCATAATGTGTTCTAATCTTGGCATTGTACAGGATGTAGAGGTAATCAGAAAGGTGTGATCTAAATCTGAAAAGGGAATGAAACAGATTAGTAAGGACGAAGTCCATCAATGAATTAGCGGTGAGAGGGAAGGGAGAAGAAGTCAGGATCTCGCTGCAGAATAGATATTCAGCTTGAACTGCGGAAGACAGATTTATTGCATAAGCAATGAACACCTTCAAAGGTATGATTACTGAGAGCACAGCAGATGTAGGTGGTAGTATAGTTAGAGAGGGTACCGGTAAGCTGTCTAAGGAGACTAAAGATTTGATTAGAAACGCAAAAATATGAAAGCCTCCAACCCAACAGACAGGATAGAACTGGTAGAGCTATCAAAGCTAATCAATAGGTGCAAAGTGTCTGATATAAGGAAGTACATATAGCATGGAGAAAATCGAGCATCCTCTAAAGAATGGTGGCAGCCTTAAGGGGGGACGCGGGTCTTAAATTGGTCAAAAATGGGCGAAAAATTGATTTTGAGAAAAATGCATTTTCGGAATGTCTGTACCTTTGAGCACTAGCCTTCAAAATATCAACACTGAATTCGATCGGGAAATGCGGTAAAATCGACTTTTAAAACGCCACGGGAGCCTCGAAATGGCCAAAAAAGGGGTGAAAATTGTTCGAACTTCCCGCGCGCGCCGCGGGTGAAGCAGCCGGCTGGCCGCCGCCATCTTGGACTTGTTTTGAAGATTTTGCGACATCTCCAAATGACTTCGCTCAAACAGAACGACCACCGTCGCGGGTTTTCCGAAAGCCGTTTCCGGTCCGCTGATTGGCTGGAGCGCGCGCTAGCGAAGCGAGCCCCTCGTCTCGCGCTTCCCATTGGCCAGCGCGACTGACGCCATTTTTTTTTGTTTGTTTTTAACGTTCTTCGTCGCGGGTGCTGCTTCGCTCGTTTATGATGCGTTTTCGCGATCGTTATCAGTCGTTCCAGAAGCTGGTGCTGGTCTTTAGACGTAGCTCGGTAGACGTAGCCGTATCAGGAGTGTATTGAAAACGGAAGCGCCTAGCGAGTGCGCGTCGAAGAACGAGTGCGGCGGCGCGCTGCCAGGGTCGCGCGGCGTGTGCTCGACCTAGCTGCAGCACGTCCGGCGGCATATAATCGTTTGCGAGCGGTTCAGAGGCATCAAAGATAGCATCGATATATTTAACTGTTCAGCTGATACTCATGGTCCTCACCGACGCTACCACTTCGTTGCTTTTTTATCGCGTCGCCTCAGACGACAGGCGAGCCTGACATCGCGCCGTTGCCCGCGTTCATTTTCCGCGGACGGCTTCGTTTTTTTTTTTTTTTCCGCATTGTCTAAGTAATCGCGTCGCTGCGCTCAAGGGGTGTGAAAGTTCGAACTTTAGCTCCAGCAAGGGACTTACTGAAAGAAATTCCCGACTTCCAGGGTGCCTTCAGTGATTGGGCAAAGCATTGGCAACAGTGCATCCAAGCAGGGGGAAAATACTTTGAAGATTTCTGAAAAGGTTGTGATGGATATTGAATAAATGATTTATAAAGAGAAAATTCCAGGAACTTTTTGGACAGACCCTGTATAACAGTTCCAAGCAGCTGACGCTACGAACAATGAGGGTGTGTACTATAAACACTAAAGTGAATATAAGTGATGACAAGGATGCGGGATCAAATCCCGGCATCGGCGGCCGCTTTTCGATGGAGGTGAAAAGCAAGGCGTCCATGTGCTGTGCGATGTCAGTGCACGTTAAAGAACCCCAGGTGGTCGAAATTATGAGTCCACTACGACGTCTCTCATAGCCTAAGTTGCTTTGGGACGTTAAACCCCAACAAACCAAACCACAAACCACCAAGTCTTAAGTGCTCCACTGTGCATTTCTCAGTGTAAAGTGTTAAACTGCAACGTTGAAACTCTCAGTGTCATGCAGCTGTGATATATATACTGCACTGTCATTTGTCTTAACAAAACGTTGGTGGCTCCATTGGTCGACCTATATGGTATATAATTTTTTCCATTTGTCTCGTTCCCAAAGTTCCCTGGGGTGAGGAGAGGAGGAAAGGCACGGTCAATTTATACGAGACAATAATCAAATGAGAGTTCATATATTTCTTTTTTTGTGTGTGTGCATTTTGAAATGTTCATGCTTGTAACAGTTTTGTGTGTCTTGTCAGCCTGTCCTGGTACTACTGTACTACTTCTGGGTGAAATGGCTGTGTGTCCAAATAAATTCCCTCATTTCTGTCCAGCTCTGTTGCTGTATCTTTTTCTTTTTCTCTTCTGCAGTCTACCTCGTGATGCACAGAAAGAGTGCAATGGCCAGAAAAAAAGCTCTGGACGTCAATATAGGCACAGGTTTCATTTCATTATAGCCGGGCGTAGAATTCAGTATTTTAACCTCAATACCATGTGCTCACAAACTTTCAGCTGTTAAACCTGGTTATAACGAAATTGTAAAATGTCTGCGATTTTTTGTTACATCCAAGCTTTTGTTCCGTGCAGTTTTTGCATGAAGATGCAAAAGGACAGTGTATGAAAACCAAATTAAGAATTGCCTTAAGGGAAACCACCTCGAAAGTGTTTACAGCAAATCAGAATTATTCGAAGTCATAGAAGCGGATGTCTCACGATCGCACTGATAGCGCGGCGCGACTGCGGTGGCAGCCTCCACCTCCTCTGCGGCTCGCGCGACGCGCTACGAGGGAGCGGGGAAAGGGGGTGAAGGAGAAATCAGTCTAGGGGAGAGGCATGGAGGGCTTCCTTCATAGGGAGAAGGTGCGCGTTGGCACTGCGCACCATGCCGCGCACGCTCTCTCACCATCTCCATGCCCACCACCGTTCTCCAGCTGACTCGCGTTGCCAGCGTGCTCCGCTGTTCCCGCTACAGACGCGCGGGTGCCCGCGAGCAACCACGTGGCACCGATGGACGCGTGCTGCTCGCCCATGTCTTTTTTCTGTTATTTTTTTTCCAGCTTCTAAGCATGAGCTATTGTAGTGTCATGTTCCGACAGCGAAAGCAGCGGAGACTGCTGCGTCTGCCACGGAGATGCGTCTTCGGCGCTGAAATGTGGCGCGTTGTATCAACTGTCGTCACTCGTTGCTGTAGTAGGCGTTCCTCTCATTTCAGTTTGTGTTTTATCACCCTGAAACTTGCGAAGTTCTACCAAATTTCCACTAACTCAGTACTAGGTAAGAGAGTCAGTGCTGCGAGTTCGTTATATCAAGGTCAACCGCCGCGACATGTTTGTGACAATTTCGTTTTCAAATACATTCACTTCAATGGGGGCAGCGCTGGGGAACTGAAATAGCTAGATGGAGTTTCGTTACATAGAGGTTTAACTGTATATGGAATGAAGTACTAGACAAAGTTTTCCATTTTTGTACAGTGATATTGCATGTCTATACCATCATCATCATCATCAGCCTGACTATACCCACTGCAGGGCGATAGTCTCTTCCATATTTCTCCATTTAACCCGGTTCTGTGCTAGCTGCATCCATCTGACCCCTGCGAACTTCTTAACCTCATCCGCCCACCTAACTTTCTGCCGCCCCCTGCTACGCTTTTCTTCCCTTGAAATCCAGTTTGTTACCCTAAGCGACCATCGCGTATCCTCTCTTCACACTACATGTCCTGCACATGCCCATTTCTTCTTCTTAATTTCCACTAGAATGTCGGTAACTTGAGTTATTTCTCTGACCCACTTTGCACGCTTCCTATCTCTTAATGTTACCCCTACAATTTTTCGTTCAATAGCCTACTGGGCTGTCCTCAACCTAAGTAGAACTCTCTTGGTTAGCCTCCACGTTTGAGCCCAACAACATACGGCAACACAAACTCTATATCGCTGAACCACTTTCTAGTATCCTTCACAGACTCTGCTCCAATCACACAGCAGAACACACACAAAAAACACACAAAAAAGGTGAAAATAAGAGTTGAGAGAGAAGTTCTTCGCGTTGGCTTCAGCACACTTGAATGCGGCATTGGTATGTCTTTCTACAAACAAAAGCACTAGCCTCCCGCATCTTGGTCTTCAACTGTTGGGAATATGCATTTCCAGCACGAAAATAGGTGAAGTAGAGATGATGTTTTTAGCAAAAGCAGCAATTGATAAGGCCAGTCAGTCCCAACCACAAATCTTTTGTGTAAAGTCTCTGCCGAGATGGGCAGAAAAAATTCTAAGCACGATTACAATATTCCCTAATATAAAATTTGACTGCAGCTTGTGGGATTCGGGCTTGCTGCGGCTGCCCTTTGCGCGGCCGCCGCCCGCTTCCCAGTTGTTCTCCCCGTTCCCTTTCTCCCGCCTGAGGCGGCGGAGAGGGGCTCGAGCGACTTGTCACTGTCGTTCGGGCCACAGCTCCGCCCTGGCGTCCCAGTGACTGTTCTCATTGGCGCCTTTTGGCGGGAACACGGCACCGCTTCGACAGCCGCGCTCGCGCGACTGTCCGAGCGGAGCTCAGAGAGGGAGACTCCTCCGAGACATCGCAAGGTGCGTACGCTACTGTTTTTGTCTGCCGGCCTTTGTCCGCGCAGACCAGTGTGTACTCGAGTTCGTCTGCTCCGAGTCTTACCTGAGAGCGAAGCTCGAGCCTGTCGATGGTGATCCAACGATCCGCGACAGGCGTACCTTGCGGTGGTTGCCCACACTCTCTCAAAGGAACCCTTTGGTCACTGCGAGAGAGATCACAGCACGCCCTTGCGTGCTTGCGGCGCGCACTCCGTGTCACTTCGTGCGCGCAGGGGAGCCTAGCTCCTCGCGCGCTCCCTTGACACGGTGACTGCGTATGTGTGTGTATGTGCGTTTGTAAATATGTGTATATGTGTGCGTATGTGCGTTTGTAAATATGTGTATGTGTGTGCGTATGTGTGTGTGTGCCGCTGGAGGCTGGCGTTTCAATAAACGTCTCCTTTGTGAACTCGGAGGTTTGTGTCCTTGCAGCGAAGTGCTCTCCTCCCGATGGAGGTTGAGTGCGCGCTGCAGTGTTTCAGTGTGCGCGTGGTGACGGCTGATCGGGGCTTCGGCTCGCGCGACGCTCGAACCCGCGGTGGTTCGTGGCCTATGTCCAAGTAGAAACCACAAGCTATTTAGGCACGTTCGCAATATATATTGAGGCACAGGATTAGAGAAATGCTTGTATGTGCGTACGTGCAGCACAAAGTGCCCTTTATATTTTCATGAGGCAAAGAAAATTTGTCAGAGGAGAAAGAAGATTTATGAGTGAGAGGAACCAGAACTCACAGCTGTTCTCTTCTTCTGAGAAATTCTCTTTGGCTAGTGACTCTCTCTTGTTTCGTCACACCGGCAATGGTGACGTGGCTCAAGTGTTGAATGGGCGCGGAACTGAGCTCTAAAAAAACTTTTGGAGCGGAGTGCATTACTACTCATGAATTTCTGATGGAGGCAAGTACGAATGTTGTAGCCATCGCCACAGCCCCATATACTAAAGTGAAACACACCCTTGCATTGTGTATTGCACATCGTCATCTCCATCAACTTCCATCTATGCCCATGAGATTTTGCACGTCCTACTCAGTTCAACTATGTAAAAACCACACTATTTGTTTTACAAGTTGGCCACCTATGGCTGAAAGGATAAACACTGTTTAGACAGGATTCCGGACAAATCAAAGCGCACCGAGTATGTGGCGGGCTAGGTAAAGTGGACTGCACTACATTCACCGTACTATTTCAGCAAGTCGGTGTTAGATAACAGTAAGGTAGCTGCTGCTTCACTTGCAGTAAAAAATGCAGCTTATAGATTGAAAGATGGATTTTCACAAACCAAAGTGTCAATGTAGGTGCTGAAGCAGGCCGTGATGGAGATTCCTTGGATTAACTTTGACCCCTTGGAGTTCTCTTACACTGAAACCTTCATCAAAATATAGCTGCCACCATAGAGTTTCTCAATATTACCTAGAGGGGAAGTAGTGGTGCCACTGTCTATGCAACACAACTATACTAAACTACGAGCTAAACTAACTTGCTTGTCTTGCAGTTGTAGCTTTCGAACAATAAAATGACTGCCTCCCACTGTGACATTACGCTGTCATATGCACAGGTATAAGCACAGAAGTCTTCTCATTTGAATTCTGGCTCAGGCTATTGCACCTCATTGAGGGCAAGAGGGTAAGGTGTTATGTTAGAGGTGTACCTATACTCTTCTGTCTTTTCGCAAGGAGTGCTGAGATTAGTGGAATTTCATTTCGACCTTCCTTGGCACTTGTGCTCACAAAGCTTTCTGAAATCGTGAGCAGAATATATTTCTTCCTTCTACTATGTCAGTGAGCATTTTTCTCAACTGCATCTCTCTTATTTGTTCAAGTGCATGTTTTCAAAAACGAACTTCTCAGTTTCCAAGCAAGGTTACTGAAAAGAATGCATGCTCTGACATCTCCAGCCTGCTTGCTGTATTTTATCATTACCATTATACACTCATTCGCTAAGAAGCTCTGAACATTACATTCAAGAATCAGTTTTTGAGGCCACCTTGTGCTTTGCAAGATTGTCTCCCACTAGGAAAACCCTGTGCACAGAGGCACATTCAGACAGATGTTCAGTTCACAGGTAAGAAGTTTATTAATTACCCTGTCGATAGAAAAACAATGCCAGTAAATAGAAACCTTCACTTGACCACCACTTACATGTATGCTCCTTCACATATCATCTTAGTGTCCCACGTCCATTACAAATGGGAGTTTTTTGTTTTGCTTGGAATAATTTGCTTCAGAATGCACCCTGTGTTAGGCTCAGGAGTATGGTGCAATGACTTCTTGCCCTGTCCTTGGCGATAGCTGAACCACAGTGTTCTTAAGGATGCAGGCCGTGGAAGGAAAGCATATGAAAGGAAGGAATAGGAGAGGCATGGAAAGAGATGTGAGAACTAAAAGATAAGGAAAGGGGACACTGCATGAGAGGGCATATATGGTAACATGTAGGGATGCTTTGCCATGTTTGACTGAGCCTATCAAATAGATTTGGTTTATGGGCTTTAATGTCCCAAACCTTCTCAGGCTATGTGAGATGCTGTAGTGCAACGCTCCGGAAATTTCGACCACCTGGGATTCTTTAATGTGCACTGATAGCGCACACCACATGAGCATCTTGCTTTTCGCCTCCACCGAAAGCAGCCGCTGCGGCCGGGATCCAATCCCGCATCCTTGGGCACAGCAGTCAAGCGCCCTAACCACTGCATCACCGCGGCGGGGCTAAGCCTATCAAGTAACACTGAGAGCACCTGAGCTCGCATTTCTCTCCCCTTTCATTTTCATACAGGTCCAAACTGGTGAGGGTCCACAAGTACACTTGTCAGCTGATTACATCTGTGTAAATAAGGTAACCAGCCACATGGCTAGTAGCTGACCGAACAAGTAATTCCGGTACGATTTCACAAAGCAGCAAGTAGACCAAACAGTAGAGAGGTTAGGAACAACCTTTTATGCCCATGCAGCTATAAAAGGCTAAAGGTGGCCTTGGTAACATTAGCTTTTCGCCTAATCAACAATACAGAGTTCTCTTCGAACCGACGAAACAATGAAGCTTCAAATATGCATGCAGGTGCATGTGGCAGGGACCTTCTCAATGACAGGTGCCGAGATGTACGGGCACCTGGACTCCAGGACCACTGCTGCGGGACAACAGAGTCATGCCGACAGCCACACAATGACGCCTGCGAACGATCACTCGAGCAGCTCGTCCCCTTCCTGGACCTCCTTGAGGCTGATGACCTCCAGCTGACCTCGGCCACGGCTCTCCTTGCTCACAAGCTCATCCACTTGGCGGAAGTTGCCCGGGTCTGTCAGCAGCACCTGCACACGACCAGAGCAAGTAATTGGGGTCCTTCCCGCATGCAACTTGTAAAGCAAGTGATGTGCCATTTCTGTGTGCAATTCCGAGTGCCACACTTTATAACTGAAGGGACACTAAGGAAATGGAATAGGCCTGTAGCAATAGATTACTGTGTTCTAATGACAAATGACCATTTTCCAGAAAACGAGTTTTCATAAGCTAGGAAACGTCAAAAAACGAAAGATGCATTGCCACCTCTGGCGATTTTTCTCAAGCAGAAGACTGCAATCACAACAAAACATTTTCCCTATGTAGGCCTCTGAGGCTAACAACAACATTGTCACTGTCCTTTATTTTTATTTATTTTATTTATGATTACCCTCAAGGCCAGGGGCATTTCAGAGGGGAGTGGTTACAAAAATAATAGAACAGAGGTTAAAGAACAAAAATGAAAAATACAAGCGTCATGTTCCTGGTTATACATTTTTAGCTGCTATGAGCTGCTTTTTAGCTGCCTTGAATGGCAACTGAGGAGTTCTTTGAATCAAGCACCAGTAAAAAATAAACGAATGTTCCATACTTACATCCAACTTCCTCGGTAATAAATTGCCCTTTTAGAGCTGAACGAATATCAGCGAGGATGTTGCTTCATCCACCTCCGATTTGTTTGTCATGCTGCTTGCAATGTAGCTAATCCTGCCGTTCCAATAATTTGTGCTTCTCCACATTTTGAATTCGTACTGAGTTGGCAGGTTCAATCGTAGCCTCTGTTCCCCTCATGTACAGTATTTTGCGTTTTTATTGTGAAATTTTCCCACTTCAACCGCTGGCTCATTTGTGGTGAAACTGCGCACAAAGCTTGCGTAGAATGGTAATTCCTGGTAACTTTTTATGGTAATTTTTTTAATCAACCATAAACCTCACCCGAAGTTTCTCATTATAGCAATTTTAAAGAAATTATGATGAGCAGATGAACGAAATAAGATTTGGTGACAACTAAATTTTTATTAAGTGAAAATAAACTCCGATATATGAAAAATAAAAATAAAAAAAGAGAACCTGCACAAACTAGAAAGAAACTAAAACTTAAACAAAAGTGCGCAGGTGGTATCTGTCTTCCTTTAAGGACTCTAAAGGGGCACTAAGTGGTACTGTCGGCAAAAAGCAATTAGACGGTTTGAAAAACAAATGAAAATTGACAGCATGGGTTACAAAGCAAATGGCACCAACTCTCTACGTTCCTTCGCAATGCGTGAAAAGCAATGCTGGCATAAGAATTCTGCCCAAATGCTGCAACATTTATGAGTCATCGCATGGCTGCATACAGTGGAATGACATAAGAGCACCAAGCATTCTATGTCTAGTCAAGAAAGCTGCATTTGTGCAGAACTACGCTGCTTTCTTGGCTAGACATAGGAGTTTAGTGCTTGTGCATAGGTTCCACAGAATACAGCCCTGCGGTGACTCATATATGTTGCAGGATTTGTGCAATAAAATTGGAGCAATTTCGACAGCAATACTTTATCCTCAACATGCCATTAACAGCACTTTTTTAATCTGAACCTTTCATTTTGGAATTTAAATTCCACAAGAAAACTTTTCACAATATTTTAATTTGTTCACAAAAGTGACATTCATATCTGAAAGTGTTTGAAACATGCTTCCACAAGAACACTAGATAGCTTCAATTTCAGAAACCTCCAGAAAATTTCTCAAATAATGCTCTGCGTGCTATTGCATGGCATGAATTTTATTCCTACTGCTGATGCAATCCTACCACTGCAGTGATGCGAGCGCATCCAATTGAATGCATGAAAACAAAACTATACAACAAGAGAGAGAAACCACGTGGGCTATGCTCTACCGAACATGCCCGCGTGGTCTAGCCCTGAGGATTCAGTTTCAGAGTTTTGCCTTTTTATGCCCCGTATGGTTTACAACTCTAAAGAACCTGTCTAACAGGCCAAAATGGCCACTGCAAATACACCCTGTGGAGCGCTTGCGTAGAGTTGCTACACCTAATGAGTTGCAAGTAACTGCTTAATAAAAACTCCCATTACGGTGCGTTCAAGTTCGTGCTTGGGCTTTGCCCCACTGACAACAGTTTTGTTGTTGAGCAGCAAGAACATAGTAGTGGCCGCACGCTATCATCTGTATATGGTGATGGCTTGACACTGCACTAGACCAATTTCACCAGCGGTTGTGCTACACAGCGACAATGCACTCTGGAAGTTGTGGTACTCAAGTTGGAGTCCACTTCATGGTAATGCATGGTGTAAAAGTGGGAAGCACTCCCGTTCACGTTGACACACACATTTTGCTGAATGATAATAGAGTGGAATGCTAAGCTAGTTGGTCACATATCTCTTGGAAGAAGGTAGCAGAGCAGGTAACAACACAAAGCATAACAAGCACACACAAACACAAGGACAACGCTGCTTGTCCTTGTGTTTGTGTGTGCTTCTTATGCTTTGTGTTATCTGCTCTGCTGCCTTCTTCCAAGCGATCTCTGAATGAACGCTGCATTTGTGGGCCAAGCTAGGTCACCTGACAGGTGTCATCAGCTGATAGGTGTCATCAGCTGGTAGGTGTCATAAAAACAAAGCCCTCAGATTTCCAAAGTATTTCAGACCTTGGAAATAGCGTCTGAAGCACTTTTAAGCTTTGAGGCAGGTGCTTAAATTGAGAATAACCCTTGATGCTGCTTCAGGAAGACATCCTTACAAAGATTTCTGTCTGCTGTAAAATTGTGGGTGAAAAACTAACAGGAGTGTGAAGAAACAGGAGTTCATAATAGGTGCACGCTTAATGCGCATATTCACTCCTCACAGTTCATGTCGTTGTAGCGGTATACTGCTTGCTCTGTTTTCAAGGAATGAGGGAATGTGGCTATAAAACCTCACAAATATGGACCAATTCTAGTTATTTTGTTGCACATCAGTATTTGATCATATACAGTTGCAAATTTTAGCAATGTGACGATTACATCATATCACCCACATCTTGCACAGTATTTCAAACAATAAAAAAAGTTGTTAAGTGGCGCTTACCACCAGTCAAACATATTTAGGAATTTACTGAAAATAGAGTAAGTGAGTCAAATGAGAGCCACTCTGACAGCATAGTTATCTCCTTAAAGAAACATGTTGTAACAATTCCTTCAACCCCAACTTGGTACAACCGAGACCTCTACAATTTGTTTTTTTTTTCTCCCTTTACACTGCACACACACATCTGTTGCAGCTCTGAGGATGAAATTGGGCACAGATCTCTCGCATTATTCCAATTTCTTGCTGGAAGGCAAACAAGTGCTTCATGAATATGTTTACTTGAGCATAACAGCAACCATACGACTACCTTTAAATAAGAAGCACACGAGGAAATAAATGCAGCAAGCACTTTGTGACATGCTTAGAGAATGGAAGATGGATACTATAAAATTAAACAGCCAAAATGAAGTGGCAAAAAATGCAAACAATGTATAAGCCCATTCCAATGCATACATCACCTTTTGCAGGAATGTTTTATGTACGCCTGTAAGGCTGTGGTGCTGGCGAAGACTCTTGAGAGTTCCTTGGACTGCCAGACGATCAAATCAGTCGATATTGTCGACCATAAACCCTGACTGCTCATTGGAGGGTCAAATTATAAAGTTAAAGCTCAGCTACATTGGTCATCTGATGAGAAGAGAGGAGTCGCTGGAGAAAGATTTGATGTTGGGAAAGGTTGAGGGTCGCCGGAGAAGGGGTAGGCAGCTAACGCGATGGTTAGATGGCATCCTCGAGGCGCTGCAGATGAAGTTATGTGATGTTAGGAAGATAGTGAGAGACCAGAAAGCGTGGCGTGATATGGTCCATAGGGTCACGAAGAGTCGGACACGACTGAACGACTGAACTGAAGGCCAGTGCACAATGGTGAGTGATAAAAGCAATGCGAAGGATGGCTTTGGCCTGGTTTGCAAGGTTTAACGTTCCGTTTAAAGCCCCAAAGTGACTCAGGCTATGAGAGATGCTGTAGTGTGGAGGTCTCCGGAAATTTCGGCCATCCAGGGTTTTTAATGTGCACTGCCATCGCACAGCACATGAGTGCCATGCTTTTCACCTCCACTGAAAAGTGGCCGCCACGGTCGGGATTCGCCACGGTCGAAGTCGAGATTTGCACAGTCGGGATCCTTGGGCACAGCAGTCCAGCGCCCTAACTACTGCCCCACCACGACAGGGTGTAGTGCCAAGGAGGACCCGCAAGGGGAGTAAGCCATAGATTGGACCCATAAATGCTGTTGAGTAGTAGAAGATAGGCTCTTTTGCATTCCCCTATCTATGCGGTGTGTCCAGCAAAGCATAGAAGCACCAATGTCTGACAGTTGTGCTCCTTTCAAGTTTCCGCTAAAATTTTGGCTTGAAAAACGACATTTTTTGAGGGTGAATTCCTGACACACTTGCTTCTATTTGAATGGCATATTTTGTTTTCAGTTGGCATAAAAAATGCTCTTTTCACCGAGCAAGAAATTTCAATTATATTTTTCACAATGTTTGCATGATCGCTCATTACAACACATGAATGCAGCGCAAGCAACACGAACACACAGGAAGAAGACAATTGCAAGCGCTTCTATCGTAATGAACCATCTACAGGGACTTGAATATTTGAGGGCTGGGATTTAAAACATTCCTATGCAAAATCTACTACCCCCTTCGAGCCGAAATAACGTTCACAAAGTATCAAAATATCGTCTACGTTATCTGATAGGTGATTCAACATCGTTACTTGCCTAGATTTTCCGAAATCGAGGAAAAACTGCTCTCGGTGGCGTGCACAATTTTCGCAGAAGAGAGTCGAAACGCTGCTTTGACATGATGCGTCATCTGTCGAGCAGTGAGGCAAGCTCCATCCCGGCCGTTAGCGCGCTTGCCTCGCTGCCCGACAGATGACGCACCATGTCAAAATAGCTTTTCGACTCTCTTCTGCGAAAATTGTGCACGCCACCGAGAGCAGTTTTTCCTCGATTTCGGAAAATCTAGGCAAGTAACGATGTTGAATCACCTATCAGATAACGTAGACGATATTTTGATACTTTGTGAACGTTATTTCGGCTCGAATTGGGTAGTAGATTTTGCATAGGAATTTTTTAAATCCCAGCCCCCAAATATTCAAGTCCCTGTAGATCAGCCCAAATTGCCATTCCTCATCAGTTGCATGATCACTACTGTCCTCCCATTTAACACTGAAAATCCAGGTTTTAGCTCATCACACGGCTAGAAATATTTACTAGGGGTATGCGAATAATTGAAAGTTCAAATACGAACCAGACATGTTTGTTATTCAATCCGAAGAACTGATATTCAGAATTTTTTGAATACTACAAAATTTCAGAATACACCGAACATTTTCGAATTCACGGGAATTTCACCGCACTGCGCGCTTCACCGTAATGTTTGACCACTGGACTGTGCAGTGAAGTATCTCAAAATGCGACGAGATTGTTTTGTGAAGAGAGGCCACTGTGACTGCATTGCACTGCAAAAAGCATAGCATTGCGCAGAAAAGTTAGCTTTCAGTGGCGTGCACTTTCTGCTTCGTGAAGAATGGAACTATTTTTGTCAGCATGACTGCCGTGGTTGGCACTTCACCTGGCGGTGACTTTGTGCTCTAAAATTATAAACGCCCGTGCATAGCTTTGGCAAGTGCAGTTAAAATTTTGATCACGCATAGAGGTCAAGCATACTGAAAATGGTGCCATTCATGACGAAGCAAAACGAATGTCACCCAAGGCCAAATTTTCTACACAATGAGGAAAAACAACAAACCCTTGCACGAAGCATTGAAAGTTTCCCTTGCAAGCAGTGATGACAGCAGCACGGTTTCGCTTGTACCGGCGATAGGGCAAGCATCAGATCATCGAGATGGGCCATCCGGATGTGCTGAGATGCCCTTGATTTCTTCTGTACATCTCCTGATGAAGCATGCTGGCATAATTTTTTTCCAGTTTGGCCACTGCTCGCACGCTTCATTTTACTTTTGCACTGCACTCAGAGGGTTAAGATGAAAACTGACATGCAAAGGCACTGCTTGTCAGAGGAGCCAGCAGAGATATGACAGCAGTGTGACGCACCATCTCAAGGGCTCCTGTGTCACCATGCACGGTGGCCATCTCCACAGAGGAAGCGAGCGCCTCCAGCCGGGGGCGCACGCTCTTGCCCTGGGGCAGCACCACACGCAGCTTCATCTGCGATCGCTCCAGGGGCATGACCTCCTTCAGCATCCGGATCACCTCCAGAGCCTGCATACAGCCGAGGGAGGTGAACGACCTACAGCACCTTCATGGTTTAGTAGAAGGACACATTAGAGAATGCTTACTCCTACTCTTCTGCGAAGCGTGTTGAAAAGCGGATGGCAATTTCATTACATCCAACACTTCCACAGCGGCACAAAGAGCAAAAAAGAACAAACAAACTACAGGACTGCAATTAAGTCTGCTTAAGAGCAGAAATGACAAAAGCCACTTTAAAGGATTGTTTTCACAATCTGCAGTGTCACTGGCGTCCCTACTGTCATCATGATCACGATGATCATCACTTGACTTACTTTTATCATTATCAGTTAAATGAACTGTCACCACTACTACTACCATCGTTGTCACTATCTGCAGTGACATTATCACTAACTGCATCATTACTGTCACTGCTACTATCATCCTCACGCTAGACAAGGAGATTAGATCGGTTTTTCATGAGCACGGATTGGAGTAGTGGTTTGCACGCTCAGCTGTGGATAAATGGATTGATTCATGGTGGAGATAGATTTAAGTGTCAGTTAATGCAAGCAATTTTGGTCTAATCCAAGCTACAGCTAGAGTACCCTACTGCAGGAATACATTCATACCATTCAATGTTTTCATCATATTCTGATGCAAGGAACTGAGAGAGAAAGGTTTTCACTAAAACAACCTTTACACTATTTTTTACATCACTCATGAGCGCCACATAACACTAGTAATGGTGTAACGAGCAGCATATGTTCTTGCGCCTTCCTGGCAACTCGAAGCATGTTTATGCGTCCTAGCTGCGACTGTTTCACCCTGCGTCTGGCTCCAGCTTCCCGCATACATGCCGCATTTGCTCCACTTCAGCTGCATTTTAGGCACAGTCCTGAGAGTGATGGTTTCAATGTGCCTGAAGCGCCTGCATAAAGGGTTCTCCAGAATTAATTTGAAGGTATGAGAGGTAATGAGACGCATTTGTCCACCAATCAAGTGCAGCTGCCGCTCAGCATACGCAGGTCTAAGAAGCAATCAGTTGACCACCCGCGGGTGCGGCCGGTGCATTCGTCCTGTTGCCCATTTCTTTGCTGTCAGGTGGGACGTAAGGTCGTAGGACACGGCTAAGTGTTTCAAAAGCTGCATTACTTTCAAAGAGCCTATGTTTGGTTTTTTTGCGTGAGAATGTGCATTTGTAAGCCTTAAAATTTTTCTGCTGTTTTTGTAGCAGTTGCTCCCATTCTTATGTTTCGCTGCACACAAACCATGCTTAAGTTTTTAGCAACACTAATGCTGTCGTTGTCACACTAACTGCAAAATGGCCTGAACAAATGTACTTTGCATAAACTTCTATATTATCACATACTAAGTGGCCAGGGGACGAGACAGGAAAGCACCGAACTGTAACCCAGGGAGGACCGTGGAAGTGGCACCCACGCGAAAGTGCGACCAGCTCTTTTTCGTCCTTACTCACTCAGCAAGGTGCCACCTGGCAATGCTAGGTGGCAACATATCTGTATTTTTAGCTATTGCTTGGTTGGTGCAGCTACTGCTCGGGTGGGCATGACTGCTGCAATTCACCTATCTCAGTCAATATTTAGTTTTGCATGCATCTATGCTATCCATTCAAACCCCTCCTGTCAGCATGCAAATGATCGTGACCAAGTTAAATAAGTCACTTCCTTGCAGTGTGGATAGAAAGGTGGACAAACGAAAGGAAGGTGAAATGCAGCTCCCTCCATTACCAATGCAAGTTTATTTTTCCATGCATTGGCGATCATGTCACTTGAAGCAAAATAGATAAATACAAATTGCTAGTTGCTTCCTCTACTCAGTGATGCTTTATTTGGGAAATTTTCACATCATTCCATATAACCCTAGGAACAAAAATTGTCTTTTTCCAAGGTGAGAAAGATTTCCATGAGGAAACAGAAGATTCAAATAAAGATTTTTGGCTCTGAGTGAGCCAATTTTCAGTTCTAGCATGGTACATTACTTCCTCCATGTACTGCTTGAGAAGAGAACAAAATATAGCATTCATAATATGTAGAACTGAATGTTTTAAGAATCACTAAAAAAAGAAAAAAAAAGAAAAAAAAAAACCCTTTTTCAAACTGAAACTAGAGCAGCCACTACTAGGAGCCAGAAATGACATAAAAACAGGAACAATGGGAACTTGTAGTTGTAGTTGTGGCATTTTGAGCTTGTGGAAATTTCACAGAGTAGGAATATGTTACGTTCATGCACTGTGAGCTAAATGGATAGCGATGGTATGAATTTCAGCAGTGCAAATGAATGCCCGCCCATACATACAACTTTCCTTTTTTTTGCTCTATGTTTTTTGTACTTTGGAAGCCCACGTGATGCATGTGTTCTTGCAAGCCATGCGTACCCGTGCTCTCAAACGATACACAGCATTTCAGCATAGTAATCCTGCCTAAGTCATAAAAGCCTCACTACCATATCTAACTAGAACTGCCAAGCTACATCTCAGCAACCAGCTTTTTACTGACATGTCACCAGGTGCATGCGTTGTCTGCTTCATACCTTTTGAAATGCTTGTACCTATGCTTGTAGCTACCTAAGAAGCATGAAATAATGTTTAATTTTATGACACATCGAGCCCATTACAAGGCATTTCAACCAAATGAATTTTTGTGGCAGTTGGTCTTCAAAGGAACAATATCATAGAAGACAGGGAGAGACTTCTACCTAATAGTATCTTAGCCCTGCTTTCTAGGTGCTGAAGGCAATATGGGCCATGGAAAAAATTGCGAACTGCAGTTTAACATCCCAAACCACTGTATGGGCTATGAGGAATATTATGGCGGAGGGCTCTAATTAATTAGGTTAGATTAATTTAGACCATCTGGGGTTTTTACTGACGACGCACAACGCATAGGAATTTCTGTTCATCAAAATATGGCCACCAAAGCCATGATCGAATCTGCAACCTCGCAAATTCTGCCCACTCAGACAACAGGCTATATTTTTACTTTTAGGTGTCAATTTTCATGCTGCATTCAAGATGTCGTGCTGTACCTACTCCTTGAAGTGAAATCCAGCACCATCTGCTCTCATATTTAGAGATGGGACCTCAGGCAGCTTGCATGACCCAAGTGTGAGTGGTCTCACTAAAGCTTCATAGCAGCCATCTCGGGACGGGCACCCCAAGGTGGTGTGCCTTGATGTTGGGTGCCCACAAGCCTCACCTGTTGCTTGGCACTCTTATTGGGCCGCACCGAGAAGTGGGCCTCGCGCATGGATTTCTCCACAATGCTGACCGGGTAGGGCCGCTTGGTCTCTGGGTTGACGCACATGTCGGCCACCAGGGTGGCAATGTCCCGGAAACTCGATTCCAGCTGGCTGTGGCGCTCCTTCTCCGACACCTGTAGCTCACCCTTGGCCAGAATCTGCAACACACATCTCTCAACGCTCACCTCCGCTTGCCCAGGCAGTGTGGGTTAAAGCAAGTTACTGCAAAACAGGATGGACACAAGAAAGGAAGACAGGACGACACGCTACTGGCAACAGATTCTTTTTGGCAACCGAGGATGGACACAAAATATACAGGTTCACCATAACACCACATATGAGCTACGTTACATATCAGAAAGATATGCTTTTATCGCATGATAAAGAGGCGTTTAACACAGCATGTCCAATAAGTGATAAAAATCTATGATTCTATAAAAGTATAAAACACAATGACACGCAGTGTAAAGACCCAAAGTAGCATTTCAGATGGGAAATGAAGAGACGAAATGGCATGCAAATGTATTAAAACAATTCAAAACCGGAAAAAACAGCTAACTATGTGTGTAACATTTCAAAACTCCAGCAATTGCTTCATACCACAGCTGAAAAGGCAACAAAGGAAAGGATTAAAATCAGCGGAAAGTTGCAGACAAGGAGAGAAGCACACAACACAACGCTGACCCAACTGGCCCAAATCTCCACTCTACTGCAACAAAGGACTTTAGAAGAATCATCGATATTGTCATGTGCTAAGAATAGGAAGCAAAGAGAACGGGAAAAAGGTTGAAAAAGAAGCAGAAGCTAGTGAGTCTTGGGAGTCTCGGTTCCTCCCATTGAAAATAAATGCTTTGTTACAACATTTATCCGTTTTCGCCTACCCGATGTTAAATATGCATTTCTTTATCTTTTCGATAAAAGCATATCTTTCTGTATGTATGGGAGCTGATAGGTGGTGTGACTGTGAACCTATATGTATATATATATATATATTTATATAATATTTTACGGCATGTAATTCAACATGCCCTTTCCCCCTCCCCCTCCCCCCCTTCCCCTTCTCCAAATTTCCAGCCATGCTTTAGGAGAAAAAAGTGCTTCATTAAGCAAGTTAATATCGTAATAAAGCTTAGATCCATGCTCAACTGAGCCACCCATAGATGGCAATACTCATAACATTGACCACATTCAACATTATGTGGACACAGCCAGAACTACCAGGGTAGCGGTAAAATCAGAGCAATGATGAATGTGCATCCAGCAGAACCCCGCTATGGTAAACTCAGATACAGCGGAAACTCGGATACCGTAAAGTGAAACTGAAGCCCAGTTCATTTCCATAGGCTACTGTACATTTTTCCCCTTCATAGGAAATATATTTTTGGCAAAAACTGGTAATAGTAAAGTGTGTCTGGCCGTGGCAACAATTTCCCACGAAATGACTGCGTGCGCGCCACCTAAGATCGTGAGGCAAGTTTAAAAAAAAATAATAACAATACCAATGCCTTTTTTTTTTTTAATGGCTTTACCACCAGGCTTAGCAGCACTCGGGAGGAGCCAACTTTGCATAAGATTGGAACAGTGAGGGCAAGCATGCAGCGCAGAGGGGGAAAAAAAGGACGAGATGTCTACAAACATGGAAAAAAAGGCGGGGTGGTTTGTTCAAAAAGTAAAAGAGCAGCTAGAAATAGGGAAGGGAAGAAACAGCCAAACATTCACAGCACTGTGCAGCATGAAGCACAAGGCAGCCCTGGCCAAGAAGTGAAAGCGCGGCGTGCGCGGTTTTGCAGTGCTCGACTGCCAAGCGCATTTCTCATCTATTGCCTTCTAAAGGAGTCAGCGGTGGCGCAGTGGTAGAACATCAGCCTCGCATGCAAGAGAACCGGGGTTCGAATCCCGATGCCACGCAATTCTTCACTGGATAAAAAAAAAAAAACAAATCCGCGTGTCGATGGAATTGCATAAACACGTCTGGGGTGCAACCTGATGCCGGTGAACACCTCCGGCAACGCACTCCCTCACCAGAACAGAAGTTGGCCACCCTGGCGCAGTAATTGGCCACCACCTCCCATAATCAGTCCTATAAAACCCCGGCCCTCAGTCACCAGCAGCTGCGGAACTGACCACGGTGGCGGTCAGACCTGTGACGCAGCAGGGGGTGCTAAGAACTCCTGGCTTCACTGGACAGGCCACCATTGGCAACTGACCCCGGTAACGTTTAACACTAGAACCCTAGCTAGTGAAGCTGGTTCAGCAGTGCTGTTAGAGGAACTACAGGGCATGAAATGGGATGTCATAGGGCTTAGTGAGGTTAGGAGGCCGAATGAGGCATATACACTACTGAAGGATGGGCATGTACTGTGTTATCGAGGTTTACCGGAGAGGCGAGAATTAGGAGTAGGATTCCTTGTCAATAAGTATATAGAGGGTAATATAGGTGAATTTTATAGTATTAAGGAGAGGGTGGCAGGCATCGTAATTAAGCTTAATAAGCGGTATAAACTGAAGGTTGTACAGGCCTATGCACCTACATGTAGTTATGATGACCAGGCAGTTGAAAGCTTCTACAAAGATGTAGAATCAGCAATGCGGAAAGTAAAAATGCAGTATACTGTACTAATGGGTGACTTCAAAAACAATGCCAAGGCAGGCAATGCCTAGCAAAGGCAGGTAAATTTCTCTATCACGAGGGTTGCTGCCCATTACTTCACACCTGCAGTGAAGGCAGAAACAAACAGCTCACTGCACTACTGTCTTAAAGGTTATGGCATTCTGTTGCCTGGAAGTTTACCAAGTCCAATCTAAGCAACAAAGTCTATTCTCCAACATAGATAAAATTTCTTCAGGCATGAATGCATGATGCCTCAGGCATGATGCCATTAACTGTGAACTCTGTTTTCCTACATGATTACTTACCAAGGTTTCATGATCGCTGCGTGAATACAAACTGGAGCCTATTTAAAGAAAATGTTGCTGCGCTCACTGAAAAATATGTTCCACGCTTAGTCATCACCACTAATTGACAATCACCATGGTTCATTCAATCATTAAAATTCCTTTGTAATAAGAAAAACGAAATGCATGTTCCGCTCTGCAAAACTAACCGGCTCCCAAGAACCTTGGACTGCTTATCAGGCTGCGGCCCTTGAATATAAAACTGCACTCAAGCACACCAACGATGTATTTTTCAATGACACATTACTTTCACTCTTATCAAATAACCCTAGGCAATTTTGGAGCTTAGCTAACAAAAATGGCAATTCAGCTATCAGCCTTAAAAACTCCAGTGACAAGCTAATCTAACCTAATGTGTGTGCAAATTTCCTTAACAGTGTATTCATTTCAGCTTTCTCTAAAATTTTGTTCTGTAACCCCTGCATATACCAGTGCTGACTTTTTACCAATGGATTCTGTTGTCTTATCCTGCTGGCATGAAAAAAATAATCAAAAAAAAAAATTTCATCATGTGGTGTTGATAATATTAATTCCACATTCTTGATTAAAACCAAAGTGTACAGCGCAATAATACTATCTAACCTATTTCAGCAATCGCTTCAAACAGCCTGCATACCGGATGACTGGGAAGTCAGGAAGGTGATTCCGTTGCATAAGTCTGGTGATACACATTCCCCATATAATTATCGACCAATTTCACTAACCAGAATTCCATGTAAAATTATGGAATATGTTATTTACTCTCACTTTGCAACATTCCTTGATTCTACTGTTTTTTTTTTTTTACTGACAATCAACATGGGTTTCATAAATTGTTTTCTTGTGAAACACAGCTTTTAACCTTCACACACAATCTAAATTCATTCCCTGATAGGGGTTCTGTTGTCGATTGCATAAACCTTGATTTTTCAAAGGCTTTTGACAAGGTCTCTCATCAACTGCTTTTTATGAAACTAAGTAAACTTAACCTTGACCCCAACATTCTTAGGTGGCTGCATTCTTTTCTTACTGATTGTTCACAATATGTCACTGCTAATAATGTTTCATATCGTGAAATTAACAGTGATACTGATGTAGCTCTCCTTCAATCTGATATCAATCATGTTCTTGAATGGACTAACAAGTGGAACATAGAACTAAACATTAACAAATGCAATTATATGAGTGTTTCTCATAGTAAGACCCTCATACCGCCTTAATAATAGTAGCCTTGAGTCAGTTCTCTGTTATAAATATTTAGGTGTATTTATTTCCCATAATTTAATTGGAAGGCTCATATAGATCATGTAACCAACAATGCTAATCGCATGCCGGGCGACACACGCAGTAACTTTATTCTTTCTTCCAGCTCCATAAAATTGCTCCTTTACAAATCGCTGGTTTGTACTAAACTGGAATATGCTTCGTCCATCTGGGACCCCTACCAAGAGACACTAATCTAACAATTCGAATCTATTCAGAACCGTGCGGCCCATTTCATTCTAATTGTCATTGTAATTCTAGAGTCACCGCCATGAAATCAAGCTTATCATTGCCACTACAGTCACAATGTAGAAATAAATTCCACCTTTGTCTATTTCATATGATTTACTATGATAACCCCACCCTTAAGGGCAAATTCATAACACCATCTTCCTACATTCACCTCGGATCGATCACAGTCATAAAGTTTGCATTCCTTCATGCCAGACAAATCACTTCTACAACTCATTCATCCCAACATTGGTACAATGGAATCGCCTTCCCCCATCGGTTGTCGAAATAAGTTGTCATTCTGCGTTTATATCTACTTTAACTAACCTGATGTTAACATAGTAAATTGAATTCTTGCACACTGCCATTTGTTTATTATTTTCAGTTCATCAGCTGTCTTCAATAAACCTTTTTTTTTTTCCCCTCAAATTGTGCAGCTGTTTAGGTGTACGACAGTATATTTCAGCAACTGTTTTTTTCCTGCCTGCTCGTAAAATCGTTTCTGGTTTTTTACGTGGTATAATTGTGTGATTATATTTTTTGCTCATAACTGTGCGCTAGTAGCTATTAACTTGTATTATTATATTGCTGCAACTTGCTTATTTGTGCCAGCCATATTATTGTTCACATTTAAATTAATACTGGATGCTGTTTTTTTTTTTTCTTCTTTAATTGTACCCCCACTTAATGCCTTCGGACGCTGAGGGTACTGAAATAAATAAGTAAATAAATTAAGATACAATGGGGCAAAATTTTCAACACTTCTGAATTTTGTAAGGAGCGTGCCATTGCATGCAAAAATACCCAAGCTTCCTCGCTAATTACTCTACTGGGTCTTAATATATCCACACTGTGTGCGATTTTTATCCTTGGCTTCTTTCGGAATCCACTAGATTACCCGGAAGGACTATTGTGTACCTGTTCTATGCAATACATGGCTTTCCTGCCAATGCTCATTTCTTCTTTGTCTTCTCAGCTACACATTTTTTACCTTATCTGTTATCTTAATTTGTTATGCATCTGTATATGTTAACGCTTTCAATGAAAAGCAAACAAAAACTGGCACTCACCTGCACAACTACCATAATATGCAAAACCAGGCATTAAGTGAATTCCTGTGCTCATTTCACAAGCCTGAGTCTATCTTTCTAGAAAAAATTGCTCAGATGTTAATATACCTTTTGTATCTGCATTTGTGGAAATTTCCCCTTTAATTGGTGAGACCTGATAGTGCTGTAGTCATGCCTACAAATATGGACAGTGTGCCTGAAGGGGCTAAACATGCACATACCAGGGTTTTGGCATTTGCTTAGAGGGATATAAAAGACAACTTGTTCCGATCCTTTTCAGGAAAAAAAATTCAACATTTGTCCTGCAGCAAAAGACTGATTTTTGGCTGAGAATATTGCATTTCAGAATTCTTGTGGCCTTTGAATCAAATTTGTGTTTACACTGAAAAGTATTGATAGCCACCTTTTTGAAATAAATGACAGTGTAGCCTTGCTTCTGGTATCAATGCACAGGAAACTGTGTCTACAAGCACAGGCAAAATCAGCCAGTAATGACAAATTTTGTAATTTAGTTTTAGCCATTTCTAACCTCTAAATGCTCCCTTTTTTGTGTGAAAGTAGCACCCATGTCATCAGGAAATATACAAAATACGATTATACTATTTAACAGTATTAGCAAAACATACAATTTAGCAATATAAGTCAGCTTTAGGCTTGCCTCAGTATCTCCTTCAAGACTCCACACAGTGAAATTTAATCCAGAGCTGTTAGCAACTAAATCCCTCGATGGAAGTTTTCATATATAATGGTACATAAATTTATTTGCTTCTTGATAGGCGAGTGCACATTATGAAAATATTGAACAGCAAATAGAAAATCCTCTTATTTAATTATTTCTACAAATCAAATAGTGCATCTTCTAGATTATTTAGAACAAACTGAATAAGTAATAAACTTTTTGAATATTTCTTAAATAATAATAATAATAATAATAATAATAACAATAATAATAATAATAATAATAATAATAATAATAATAATAATAATTGGCACAAGTAGTTTTCTTCAATGATTGTTTGACAAACAGTGTCCACAGATTTTCAAGATTATTGAGAACAAACTTTCAGAATAAACATTAAAATTTGAGCATTTTTCAAAAAATTGGCACAAGTATTTTTCTGCGATGATTGTTTAAAAAACACTGCCCGCACTGGGGCCAGATCCCGCGACGGTTCCGTTCGGGAACTGGTTCCTTTCGCCGCTCCTAATTGGTTGCTGCGTCACGTCCGGCGTGGCCCCCAAAACTTCCGGAGGCGGCTCCACGTTTTTCGCCTACGTCACGGAGCGGCACGGGGCGGGGCCACCGCTCCGAAAGGAACCGTTTTGCCGGCCGCTGCAGGAACCGCGACGAGTTGGTCTGCTTCGAGATGGAACCGCTCTGCGCTCGCTGTGGCGCCCCATGGCTGTAGTCGAGCGACGGCGCGCGCCGCGCAGCTGCTTGAGTACGGCCGTGGTATCCTTTGTGTGTGTGTGTGTGTGTGTGTGTGTGTGTGTGTGTGTGTGTGTGTGTGTGTGTGTGTGTGTGTGTGTGTGTGTGTGTGTGTGTGTGTGTGTGTGTGTGTGTGTGTGTGTGTGTGTGTGTGTGTGTGTGTGTGTGTGTGTGTGTGTGTGTGTGTGTGTGTGTGTGTGTGTGTGTGTGTGTGTGTGTGTGTGTGTGTGTGTGTGTGTGTGTGTGTGTGTGTGTGTGTGTGTGTGTGTGTGTGTGTGTGTGTGTGTGTGTGTGTGTGTGTGTGTGTGTGTGTGTGTGTGTGTGTGTGTGTGTGTGTGTGTGTGTGTGTGTGTGTGTGTGTGTGTGTGTGTGTGTGTGTGTGTGTGTGTGTGTGTGTGTGTGTGTGTGTGTGTGTGTGTGTGTGTGTGTGTGTGTGTGTGTGTGTGTGTGTGTGTGTGTGTGTGTGTGTGTGTGTGTGTGTGTGTGTGTGTGTGTGTGTGTGTGTGTGTGTGTGTGTGTGTGTGTGTGTGTGTGTGTGTGTGTGTGTGTGTGTGTGTGTGTGTGTGTGTGTGTGTGTGTGTGTGTGTGTGTGTGTGTGTGTGTGTGTGTGTGTGTGTGTGTGTGTGTGTGTGTGTGTGTGTGTGTGTGTGTGTGTGTGTGTGTGTGTGTGTGTGTGTGTGTTTTGGGCAGCGCTTTGCGGGTTTAGTAAACTGACGCAGTAAAAGAAAAACGAGACAACGCCTTCTACATGTCTCAGGAGGTTTTGCGGCAACACTGGCTAAGGCTGCGTGCCGATCGCGAAGCGAAGTGGGGACGAAGGGGTATGCCGGGCTGCCGTCAGAAGCAAAGGTGTTCTACGCGCTTCGATCGCTACTTTGCGATCGGGAGCCCTCGGCCAACAGCAGTGCGACCATTTGAATCCGGCAGTCGTAGAGACAAATAATTCGCGTCCGTAAGTGCGGGCTCGAGTTTTCCCTCCTTCTACATCAGCGGAAGGGGAGCAGACGGTGGCTGACTGGGTCGAGTGGTGTCGGATTCCATATGTCATCGGCTGCGTCCTACATTGACAGCTATTCACGGAAAGGTCGCGCATACTCACGACGCTTGAGCGGCCGATAAGGCTACGGACGCTGCCCCGCTACATAGGCAGGCGCGGACGCGCCGGCGCGGACGCGCCGGCGCGGTGCCGGTATCAAGCAGCTCGTTCGTACTCGCAACGGCGGCAGCAACTCCTCCGTCAAAGAGCTAGCGTGATTCGGACTGCATACTACGGGCGTTGTAGACATCGTTATTAGGATATTTGCCACTCTGTGCGAAAGGCAGAACTTACAAAAACTTCACAGCGAGCGAGAAAGCAGACGACGCCGCCGCGCGCGCAACACCATCTAGCGGCGAAGAAAGGTACTCATGAGCCAAGATAATTGCTTGGCAGTTGTTAACAGGACGCTTCTAAGAATATTTCAGTCTATTATTCACTAGTTTGCATTACTATGTAATTATTAGATTTATTTCGTGCTTAACACCACTTTGGTACAAGTATTTGGTACCAGAAAAAGCCACATGCTCGTGATGGACACGCCTACAATCTGGGGCCATCGCTGATTGGCCGCTGTCTTTCCCGTCTTCGCCGTAAGGTGGCGCCCGCTGTCTTGCTGACGTCAAATTGACGTCATCTTGAAAGAGAACGGTTCCCGAAAGGAACCTCCGCTGGATATGGCCCCTGATGCTGTATACCATCATGCAGCTATCAGCATGTGCAGAACAAAAGGTTCAGTGCTGCTATGCTTTCTATTCGTGTTTCGGCGTTCATAATTGTTATGCATGGCACCAAAACTAGACAACGCGGTAGGGCTCAGACAAGTTCAGCAATCCTTGCCTTTATTTCCTACCACGGATACCATGGCAAAATTGATATTTTTCCTCCTCCTCCTCCTAAGTAGCTGTAGCACGCCTTGTGCCCTGATATGGGGTCTAGTCTATTTCTTTGTCATCAATAAGAAAAAGTAATTTTTCTGTTCATATAGACAAGTGTCGTTTGAAACAAAGGTGGCGCTGCGATAGGCAGCGACGTGGGGTGTAGGCAAAAACGCAGCATGCCTACACTGCGCCGCATGCGAATATTCTGAAGCGCAAGCTTTGCTTGTGCGTAGAAGTAGTTTGGCGTATGCCTGAAGAATAGTTCAGCACTTTATCACCCGATTACTGCTGGAATTACCTGGTGAAGTGCACTGCATTCTCCGTGGCCTCAACAGCACGCGGCTACTGTGGGCGACTGTAGTGACTGATTAAGTTAAATGAAAACGAGAAAGCAAAATGTATAAGAAAAACTAATAGTCAACACTGTTCAACTCCTGGGCCTATTGCTAGTGCATGCAAGGAGGACGACGATATGAATGACGGGAAGCAAGTTTGTTTTTCATACGATTACTCTTTTGATGGGTTTTCTGCTGCTCCAAACACCTTCACTCTAAAGAACAATATTACCGGCAACTATAATGAACTAGAAATCATATACCGGCAACTTAAGTCATAGAATTTCATTGAATAAGAGCTAAATCTTTTAGTTCTTTGTAACGTATAGTATGCTGCCAACTTGTTTTACCCTGCTCAATTAAAAAAAAAAACGTTTCACTCGTTGATATATACATTAAGGCCTGTAACCATGCTCTCAATTTGTCTTCTTTGCACTATAGGACAGGTGCAAGAGCAGAAATGCAACATTCTCCATGATCGTTTGCTATGAAAATTGTACAATCTGCTGAGCTTTCTTAATATACGAAAAATTTTTATTCAAATGCGCGTCATCTTATTTTACTTAGTTTGCACCCCTAATGGACAATTAAACTTTAGAACATTAAACTCCATGATAGATACAGGATCTTAATGACCTATAAGAAAACTTAATAATCTGCGAAATAACGCTGAGAGACTTTGCCCGGATCCCAACAATGTTTACTCGCTTTCTAGGATCAGTAATGAAGAATCACTCGTTAAAACTCGTGGAAGTGACAACAGAGAAAAGCTAGTTCACAAGTACAGGCCTGTTTCAGCAATACTGCGCTGGAGTGACCGCTTAAAGTAACAACAGTTACCTTCACAGCAGCTTTTGTGTCCTAGCTTTTTTGACATACATATGCACGGTGCAGGTGAATGGAACTCACAGCACAGCTTCTTATGATGTGATAGTATTATATACAACAAAATGTGCACAAACTGCAGGCATTTGTTATTGCGTAATTCATCATATGGCCAAAAACCAATCATGACAATTAAGAGTTGCAAATGAACTGATCAAGTTTCAGTGCAGAAGCACAACGCACGTTAGCCGCGAAACCAATCCGGCGCCGAAGGGTCTACTTGTCGAACTCAACACCGCTGCCCTTCGCTGTCATATTTATCCGACCGCAAGAAATGTGTGAAAACAGGTGCCATTTTCTTTTTTTGTGCCTCGTGGCGCGACCAACCGCACCACAGCTTGCAGGAATACTGGGAATTGTGCCGAAAACACACCAAGCGATGCGCATTCAATGCAGACGGCCCGGGCTTGTTCCTACCCCGCGAAAGTCACTGCTGTCACCAGCGCCAATACATCTCCACTGACGTCACGGGCTGACGCTTGTCTATAACTTGACACTCATAAAGTTAATGCTGAGTTCACATTGCAGCCCTTTAGAAAAGATTAGTGTTGCATCTTTTATTAGCTACAGCTTTAAGTTCATAATTTATAGCACCTAAATACAGCCCCATCGATTCCGCTTAAATGTTTTGCACTATTTCTCATTTTGCATAAATACTCACAAAAATAGCAAGTATTAGTGCAAATATTCGAGTCAGTATCAAAGCTTCACTATTCATATTCGGTTCAGAAGAAGTATTATTCGCGCACCCCTACTTTGTGGATACCATTTGGCTAAGGCTTGACTACCTATAACTAAAGTACCTCTTTGCAGATCTTCGTCTGGTCATCAGTGCCAAAACATTTCACCAGGTCTTCCTTTTTTGCAGCTTGGCCCTTGGAGACATTCGTGTAAACTGTGTGCATTTGAAGAACTTCATCAATGTCTTTCTCACTGTAGCAGAAAAAGAAAGAAGGGGCCAAAACATTTCAATGCTTCTGTCTGCAGAACTTAGGACAGTGTGAGGAAATAATCAACATTTCCTGTCGTTGAAAAGCTCGACCAGGTGGCTACGAGGGACAGCTCCACATCTTTGTTAATCATCCATCAGTAACATACTCTGCCCTAGAAGGCTGTCACTGAGTCAACACCCACTTTAAAAAAGGTGAGCAGACTTGTTAAGTTTAGCTTAATACTCTGTTATGACATATTAAGTAAACACTACAAGTATGGCTTAAGAACTTACGTGTACTAGAGAGGCATATCAGGATTTCTTCAAACTATAAAGCAGTCTCCTCCTTTAGAATGTGTGCCAGTTTATTTACAAAACAATGTCTGTGCAAACAAAGCCAAAGATACATTTGGATATGCACATTATAAACATCTAAAAACACTAAGGCATGGATCCAGGGTAGAACAAGAGAAAGAAGATGGCTACACAGAATGAAAGAGCATTGAACAAAGATTGAGGGGGAACTCCAGTTCACGAGCCGATCTAATTTTCCAACAAGTGGACTTGTCTTCGTCTGGGCCCAGATGAAGACAAGTCCACTTGTCGAAACAATGGCTCAGATTGCGCCCAGACAAGACATCCACTTGTCGGAGTGTTGGCTCGGCTTGTGAGCTAAGGCCCCCTCAACCCTTGTTCAGTGCTCTTTCATAAAGCATGGACACACTCATAAGGCTTTTAATGCCACTTTGGTTATAGTCACAGGGCAAACTACAGAGGATCCAGCCATCACTGCGCATCTAGAATGAGGAAAAAACACACATGCCACCAAAGGTAGGTACTGTATTTACCAAAAGTAACCGAGCAGCACAGCCGACTGGCAAAGCAAGCGCTGGGCCGAGCAGCAGTGTTGCAGTCACCGTCGGTGGCCACTGCTCCCCAGCTGAGAGTGTAAAGTTTGCTGACGTAAGGCTGCTCCCTCACTATCTTTCTTAGGACGATAAAATGTAAGCGGGTAGAATGTGCGGCATCTGATTTTGTGCCAGTAGAGTGTTGTGCTTGTCATGGAGGGCACTGTACACAGCAAAACTCACTCAACGCTCATTTTGGGCTGGCGCCGTGGAGCTGCGCTCTTCGTTAGAATGCCTTGCATGCTGAATCCCATTATACAGCTCTAGCAGATGAAGCGATTTGGAAATGGTTGTTTTGGTCTCATTTGTAATGCTAGCCCAGGAAGATAAGACACGATAAAAACATAGGTGTGGTTTGTTCCCGCGAATTTTAGTCTTCGATGGTGACGCTTCGTTGAGCTAGTGAGAAAGAAAAGCGAGGCAATATTTTCTCCTTTTTCAAGTGCGGCTATTCCTGTCCATGTCATGAGGCGAATTCTTCAATGTCGCATTTGCGGCCGCTTGTTAACGCCCAGACGTGCCTAACGGTTTTCTCAATTGTAATGCCAAACTTAATATTTGCAATCTGGGCAGAGAATGCAATTGCCTCAAAAATATTTGGCAATAGCGAATGAGTGATGTAAATGTTCCCTAGCATATGATCCCCCATGAGCGCCTTGCTATTGGGGAGGGTGATTACGGAGGTTTTTTCTACTTGCATTGAAACAGCCTTGGAACTTCACCTTTTTACGGCCAGAGAGTTCAGCAAAGGCAGAAATCTCAGGTTTGCGAGCTTGATCTTGCATTGCACATGAAGGTTCTATCCCAAAATCTTTTTTATCGAGTTACTGATGGCACCACTCTGCCAGCGGGCACTAAATTACCAGTGAAATCGCTAGGGAATAATGAGTAATGCAATATAGTTAGCAGACCAAATGCCGTGTGTACGGTTTTCTCTTCATTTCCAGAACATGTTGCTTTCAGGTTGGTCGCATGGTGTTCCCGCATAAAAGAAAAAATGGCAGCACTTATTGAGAAAATGGGCGACGTATGTTTGAGGAGGAGAATGACATTTTTCATGCAGTTCACTAATTAAATAAAGAGATTGTCCACAGGCTAACGCATGAAAGTAATTACCAATGCGGAAAACACTATGCACTTTTTGTACATTACCGAATAGCAGGAAATATGACATGAATCAAAAGAGGCACTTGCAACAGCCGAAAATCTTTTATTTTTCTGTCCTTCAGCTTAACGGAGCGTGACAGCAAATTTGGCCGAGATCACAACAGACGACTAACAACTGCAGAGAAGCGCAGTTTTCGAAATCCATTCCCTTCCTTAGTTTTCTGACAATCTAAACGAGTAGAATAGCATGTATTTGTCCATTCATTGCAACTACGGGATCACTGTACTGATATTCAAAGCGAAGGCATTTTTACGAAGATCGCAACTTCACAGCGCCAGCCAAAAAGGCATCATTGAGCGAGTGATGCTTTGCGGAGCGCCCTCCTTCAGTAGCACAGCGTTCAGGGAGCCAAATTGCACCGCACATAACACTTGCTTACTTTTTATTATCCCAAGAAGGAAAGCGAGGGAGCATAGTTACGTCAATCAGCTTACTCGCTGCCGGAGAGCCTCGGTCAGCGACGGGTAGCGCCGCACCTCGGCCCCGTGCCTGCTCGGTTACTTTTGGCAAAGACAGTAACTTGGTAGTTTCATATTACTAGAATTTGGCAGCCGCTTGCTGTCTCTAAACAAATCGCACCACAATGCAAATACGAGTTCGTGTTAAATGGCAGAAAAGTCATGAAAACCGAGGAGCGGGGTGGTGCAGTGGTAAGACGCCCGACTACTGTGCCGGAGCTCCCGGGATCGAATTCCGGCCTCGGCGGCTGCGTTTCGATGGAGGCGAAACGAAGTGGCGTCCGTGTGCTGTGCGATGTCAGCGCACGTTAAAGATCCCCAGGTGGTCGAAATTACTCCGTAGCCCTCCACTACGACCCCCCTTTCTCTCTATCCACTTTCACTCCCACCTTCATCCCTTCCCTTACGGCGCGGTTCAGGTGTCCACAGAGCAAGTGTGACAGATACTGCACCTTTCCCTTCCTATGAACCAACCAACCAACCAACAATTTGCGGCAGATAGAATATACTTTACAATCAGTCAAAAGGTGGTTGGGAGTCATCCTCCGGCCAATAATGTGTCGAGTTTTATGGTACATACATAGGTAGCTGCATCAAACGCAAGGTTTCATTTCCGGCAATTAAGTACCACTGTTTACCTATTTTTGCCAAAGCGGCTGAATTTAACCGCTAGGGAAATTGAAGTGTCCCCGCCCATGTTCCTCTACAGCTGACAATGCGTAGGCATTGCAGTATGCTGGTTGCAACTAAGAAATACGTGCTGTTCATACGCTTTTTAGGAGAGAGAAAAAAAAAAAAAAGAACTAAGGAATTTACACCCACGCGATACATGGAGAGTGCAGAAATACTTACACATTATTCCTCCATGCCACAACCTTGTTCTTGTAACAGGCGATCTCGAAGCGCTTGCCACCTTTCTTCATGCGCACTACGGCGACGTTAGTCAGACGTATCTGGTTAGTGGGCGTAAATATCGACATCTTTAGGCTTCAGAAACAACTTATATATAATAAAACCTCAATATTTCGTACTAAACGTGCGAGGAATGACGCTGATACTCAATAATTTGCTTATTAAACTGCGACAAGTAACCATTCCTTAGCTTTGCAAGCGAGCAGCAATCGCGACCAATGTTATTGACCAGACGAGAAAAGTTGACCACGCTGTCGATTGAAATTCTCTTGTGGTTCGCAGTGAAGTATATGTATATTAATTTTGTGTTTATTTCATCCATAAAATGACAACGTAATTTTTATTATAATTAACGTTCAAACTTTGAAAAAATTAAGAACACATATTATTTTGTTTCTTTAGATATTGACTTCTTTCGTAAGTCAAGCATGACAAGTATTAAAAAAAAAACAGTAAAAAACTGATTATCGATTGAACTAAAATACGCGCTTTAGTTGGGACAGCGACATCCGTAATATGTAGAGAAAAGTTGATGCGCATTACACCTGAATGTTTAGTGGCGACGCCTACTAGCAAACACCAAAAACGAAAGTTTAGAAAGTTTTCATCATTCCATTCAATGATCCTTTCTTGGCAATCCGTGCTTGCGTGGTGCAACGCACTGCGTCCGTTCCGGTGAGTGTGCTCGGGGCTCGGAGGCAGTTCCGTATTTCCCGGTCGTGACACCCGACCGATCGCGTCTGAAGATGCAGCTGAAGCTGAGCTGCAGTAAAACAGAGCCACCCGTGGGCGCCCTCATCACGGCCGCGTATGTCAAGCCGGCCGTGCTCGTCAACGTGGACTGGAACAACAATACGTGCCTGCAGCTTGACGGTGGCAAGTCGTTCGGCTCGTCGGCACTCATCTCGCGGTACCTGGCCCGCGTGGTGCCCGACGGCCGTCTGTATGGAGACAGCGTGCTCGAGCGTACTGAGGTCGACCACTGGATCGAGTTCGCGGCCGCACGGCTGTGTCGCGCCGACGCCGGTTTCCTTCAGGCGCTGGGATGCCTCGACAAAGCGCTCAGCTCAGTTACCTACCTCGTGGGCCAAGCGGTAACGCTCGCCGATATCGCCGTCTGGGAGGCCCTCTACGGGAACGCGGCGTGGCACTCCGCTGTGGCCGGCCAGCGGTGCCCGCAGAACGTCTCCCGCTGGTACCGCTTCATCGCGGAGCAGCCCAACGTGAGGGATGTCATCGCCGGCTTGCCGGCCGGCACCGCGCGGGAACAGCCCAAGGCAGCAACTGAGGTGAAGGTCAGCAAGGAAGAAGGCAAATTTGTGGACCTACCGGGTGCCGAAATGGGCAAGGTGGTGGTTCGTTTTCCTCCCGAGGCGAGTGGCTACCTGCACGTTGGTCACGCCAAGGCGGCGCTGCTTAACCAGTACTACCAGCAGGCATTTAAGGGCAAGCTCATCATGCGCTTCGATGACACAAACCCGGAGAAGGAGAAGGAGGACTTTGAGAAGGTGATCCTGGACGACGTGAAGAAGCTGGAGATCACTCCCGACCGCTTCACATTCACATCGGACTACTTTGAGCTTCTACTGCAGAAGTGCGAGGAGCTGCTAAAGAAGGGCCTCGCTTACGTCGATGACACCGACGCGGAGACGATGAAGGCCGAGCGAGAGCAGAGGGTCGAATCGAAAAATAGGTCCAACACGGTCGAACAGAACCTGAAGCTCTGGGAGGAAATGAAGAAGGGCACCGCGCATGGGCTCAAGTGTTGCGTCAGAGCCAAAATCGACATGAATTCAAACAACGGTTGTATGAGAGATCCCGCATTGTACCGCTGCAAGATCATGGACCATCCACGGACAGGCAACAAGTACAAGGTGTACCCTACTTATGACTTTGCATGTCCCATTGTTGACAGCATTGAAGGTGTGACACATGCTTTAAGGACTACCGAGTACCACGATAGAGATGAGCAATTCTTTTGGGTTCTTGAGAGTCTTGGCATGAGGAAGCCACACATCTATGAGTACTCTAGGCTCAACATGATGAATACAGTGCTTTCAAAGAGAAAACTTACCTGGTTCGTTGAAAACAAAATTGTGGATGGCTGGGATGATCCACGTATGCCTACAGTTCGTGGAGTTCTTCGAAGAGGTATGACTGTTGAAGGTCTCAAGCAGTTTATTATTGCTCAAGGGTCATCTCGGTCTGTTGTAATGATGGACTGGGACAAGATCTGGGCATTCAACAAAAAGGTAATCGATCCTGTTGCCCCTCGACATACTGCAGTAGAGGCACAAGATGCTGTGGTTGTTGAGGTTCCTGGCTTGAAAGAAGAGAGACTGCAGGTGGCAGTTCACCCTAAGAACCCTGATCTTGGTCAACGAGATGTTGTCGTAGCTCCTGAACTGCTCATCGATCAGGTTGATGCCCAAGCTATGAAGGCTGGCGATAATGTCACTTTCATTGGACTAGGAAATTTGAAAATCAAAGATGTAGCCAAGGGTGCTGATGGGAAGGTAAACAAAGTTGTTGCTGAGCCAAACCTTGATGACAAGAACTACAAGAACACCCTTAAGGTCACATGGCTTGCAAAAACGGCCTCGACTCCGTTGGTGCCCTGCAAGTGTGTCTTCTTTGATCACATCCTTTCAAAGCAAGTGCTCGGCAAAGATGACGACTTCAAAGACTTTGTCCGAAAAGAGACCCGCCTTGAGGTGCCCATGTTAGGTGATCCATTGCTGGCCAAGATCAAGAAGTATGACATCGTCCAGATTCAGAGGAAAGGCTTCTTCATCTGCGACCAGCCGTATGACCAGGAGGCAGCACGGCACACCAGTGTAGAAGGGCCTTTAGTGCTCTTCCATATCCCTGATGGCACGCAGTCAACCTCAACTCTCCCTGTAGTAGTGCAAAAGTTCTATGATGCGCGGGAGAGCCCAAAGGAGCAGCAGCAGCGAGCCAAGGGCAAGGCATCTGAAAAGTCACCAGTTGAAGACAGCAAACCGGTGGTTGCACAGGCGGGTGAATTGGGTGAGCTTAACAGCAAGATCCAGGATGTTGGTAATGAGGTGAGGCAGCTCAAGGCCAGCAAAGCCCAGAAAGCAGAAATAGATGCCAAGGTGCAAGTACTGCTTGCGCTGAAGGCCGATTTCAAGAAGCTGAGTGGTAAAGACTGGCAGCCGTCAACAGCTGCACCTGCTGCAAAGCAAGCAGCTGCACAGAGTGCCAATCCATCGCAAAACCCTGGTTCTGTATCTGACTTGGACAGGAGCATTCAAGCTCAGGGAGACAAGGTCAGAAAGTTAAAGGCTGACAAGGCGTCAAAGGAGACACTGGATCCAGAGATAAAAGAGCTTCTGAGGCTAAAGGGGGAGTACAAGGCTGTCACTGGAAGTGAGTGGAAGCCAGGCAGCTCCGCTGTGCCACCAGCTTCTGGAACGGGGGATGTTTCAGCAGCAGCAAACGTGCAAGAGCTCAACAGTAAGATTCAGGCTCAGGGTGATAAGATCAGGCAACTCAAGGCTAGCAAGGCAGCTAAAGATGTCATTGAACCAGAAGTCAAAACACTGCTTCAGTTGAAGGCAGACTACAAGGCTGCAACTGGCCAGGAGTGGAAGCCAACCTCAGAGCCATCAGTGAGTGGCAGCACAAAATCGTCATCATCCCAGGAAAAGCAGAAAGATCAGGGTGACAAATCTAAGAAAGCTGACAAACCGAAGCAAGCCGAGAAGACAAAAAAGCCTGCAGCCAAGGAAAGCACACCCACACCACAAGATGGTCCCAAGAAGGTTACACGCCTCGGTCTAGAAGCCAAGAAAGAGGAGAACCTACCTGACTGGTATTCACAGGTATGCTACATGAGTAGAGCCTTGTAAAATGTCAACATTCTTAGATAGAGACAGTTGGAAAACTTCGCCGTGCAAAGGGGGCCAAAACAACTGCTTATCTGGCGTGAGTTGATTGCAAAGTGACTGCAGCGCCCCTCTTCCTGCTGCAGTAGATGGGTGAAGCCATAGAGCTAATACGCAGGCAGAAATTTAAAAATATTACTAACCCTTTCTTTTCAGCAATGAAACAAAAAAGTAAAACTGCACCTGCGTTTTTAAACACATCTTTGTACGCATAAAACACCACCGCGTTTGCGGACGCATCTGATACAGGCAGGTAGCAGACGACCTGCTTGAGCCGCGTCTGCAACCTCCTTGCTTCAGACGCGTAAGTAGACGCAGTGGCTTTTATATGCATACAAAAGTGTGTTTAAAAACGCAGGCGCAATTTTATTATCCATTACATTGATAAAAGAAGAGGGTTAATAGTATTTTAAAATTTCCTCCTGTGTTTTAGCTCTATGGCCTGGCCCACCTACAGCAGTGGGGGGAGAGGGACGCTGCGGTCAGTTTGCGATCAACTCGCGCCAGTACAGTTTTCCAACTGTGTCTACCTAAGAATGTTGCAAAATATGTTGCAGGGCTAGTTGGTGATGCATTCTGGTGGGTAACAAGTTAGCACAATTTGTAGAAACTAACAAGGGAGGCACACAGGACAGCATACTGCTGACAACCAGCTAGCTAATGCCAGTAGCAAGTCTTATGCATCTCCCTCATGAAAGTTTTCTGTATTGCACTAACTTGTTACCAAAATGAATAATGCCCTGCTAGCGTTTCATAGTTTGGTGTCCTGTGTCTGGAGGGAGGGGGCCATTTTATTGCAGATGCAGAGTACTAAACGTTATTACTACATATGTTTCTTGTCATACTTCTGTATGTGTATGTGTGTATTTATGGAAGCCCATATGTTGCACCAAAAAGGGCTGCAGAGGTAGGCTTAAAACATTACATTCTCAAAGTGGACTTGTCAGTCTAATCCAATATTTTGTTACAGTTTAAGATTTCTGACAACAAATGAAAATTTTGAAAAGTTAATTTTACAGTAATACCTCTACAACCAAAGGAAGCAATAAAATAATTAGTAGCTCACTTTGCAAAAGTGAGGACCATAGAACAGGTAAGTTTTGCAAGGAAGCTTAAAATGATTCAAGGTTTCGTCATTTCGACAGTACACTTTGCTTTGGTCGCTGATTTCACTTTTGCTGAATGCCCAAGTTCTCGATCGATATCTAGCTAGTCCAGTAGCTTAAGTCAAAGTGCTACATCGGCTGCCCTTTTCGTCAACTATAAACCATGTGAGTGTCTACAAACATAAACATGCAAAGCCACTACAGGCAAAAATCTGTAAGCTTTGCCCAGGAAATAGTTGGCATTATTGTTCTACTTTTGTCTTGCATGTTTCACATTTTTCTGTTTCGCTGCACATGGGCATGCACACTCACAGTGGAAACTAGGCATGCTCCTGACATCACCATTGCATCTTAGCGGTACTAACATAAATTAAATTCATAATAACCTATGCTCACCGGTTGTAACATTTTTTGCTTGCTTTTATTTCTGTTGAAGGACAGCAGAACGCAAAATGTTGCTTCTAAACTTTTTATTTTTACTGTTTTAGTACTTCTTTTTAGTTTTTGATACCTAAATATGTGCGTCAAAGTTGTGGCTCTTTCTGTTGCTACGATTTTGCTGAGTTTGATTATTTTGTTCTCATTAACGCCACTGCTGCTGTATGCCAGGAGAGTATGTCAGACAGATGAGTCAATTATTTAACAGTGTGAAAAATACGACGTTAGCACACACAACGCACGAGTCATTGCAGGAAGTTTAAGATAGGATAAGTAGTTTTTTATGTGTGTAGTTTGGCGGGATTATGTATAAATGTCGTTTGTGATAATAATCTTCAGTTGAAAGCAGCGCTCGTGTTGTTGTGTGTGTTAACGTCCTCGTTTTTTCGTGCTGTTAAATAATAGATAACAATCAACTCGCCCAGCTTTCTGTTCTTCTTAGATGAGTCAAGCTTTTGTGTACATGACAGCCACATGGTTCTAAAGCCTTTGCTGCACTTACTGATGACAGCCATCCATTTTAAGTTGTCACTGGCTCACCTTTGTAGCTGCAGGTTTTACCAGTGTGGTTTCATCATCGAAATGGGGCTAGCCAATGCTACATTCATTATACGGTAGCTTTTAACTTTTTTTTTTTTAAAGGTTACTGTGCTGTCCTGCACTTGAGAATTTTTCTGCAAGCATATATCAAAGCATACCGTTATGCTTACTGTTACTTTTGATCATTACATCACATGTGAAGTTCATTATCCTCAGGCTGTCAGTGTTTTTTACATTGAGGTACCATGATTCTTATGCAGTGCTAGTGTTTTGCATGTTCACCTCTCTCAAATGACTAAAAAAAATTCAGTGTTCAGTTATTGCCTACTACCAAAGTGTCCTTAAATGCATACCTGCTGTTTTATAGTAGGAACAGAAAATTTTTGTTGAAATACTTTTTGAAATTTGGAATCGTGTTAAGGCATGAGTGGTCAGGATTGTGATGTTGAGTTTGCCTACAGCCACTGAATAATTTAAAATTCAACTTCTTTTGTCGTGCCGGTTTGGTTTCAGCAGTGTGCCGGTAGCTGTGTCATTACAGATGTGTTGCGACAACATTGCAGTCACTTGAGGCATACAAAAACTGAAATTACCCTTCTTCGACATGTTAATGCACTGGAACCATAGGCCTGAAAGCTAGCCAAGAAACGAATGCACAAAAAAGAACAGAGTATAGTACGCAGGTTAATTCTATGCATTCAAAACTACCCGTGCTTTCCCTTTATCCACGAAAGTGATGTTTTGTGAGTTGAATGGGCAGAATTGTGGACGCCAAACTGACACTGCTAATAAAGGGTCAGGGACCTTTGACACTTTTCAGACTTCTGTGTAATGCTGTGGGGGTGATTTGTTTGCTACTTGGCATCAACATAATGCTATATTTGTTAGACAAAGAGAAGGGGGGGAGATGGAATTGCCCAGCACAGTCTGAAAGAAACAAGCCAAAAAGGTAAACACCTTTTTGCCTTTAGACGTGCACATGATTAGAGCATAAAGCTTCCTGTGGCAAGGACACAACAGCCGCATCTCGAGTCTTTGTGCTTAATTTGTTTGTTTTCCTTTTTTTGCATGCAACCGAATAGGCTTACCATTGATACCTTCCAATCCTTCCTATTTTCTTGCTGAACTTTCTAATTGTACGGCCGCTGTCCTATTTCTCATGATAAGTTGCCTCTCTCTGTGCAAGAATAGTTTTTGCAAAACTGCCACCGGGGAGTTTGCAGCTGCATCATAATTGCTAGCATCGCAGCGCAGTGGTAAGACGTCAGACTACTGTGCCGGAGTACCCGGGTTCGAACCCGACCTCGGCGGCTGCGTTTCGACGGAGGCGAAACAGAGAGGCGTCCGTGTGCTGTGCAATGTCAGCGCATGTTAAAGATCCCCAGATGGTCGAAATTACTCCGTAGTCCTCCACTGCGGCTCCTCTTTCACTCCCACCTTCCTCCCGTCCCTTACAACAGGTTCAGGTGTCCACAGAAACAAGTGTGACAGATATTGTGCCTCTGCCTTCCTGTGAACCAATTATTGTTATTTGCAATCAGTGGCTGCACCAGTGCCATTGCTGTCATTGACTAAGCAGCCAATCAAAGCCAAAGTTGGCGTAGCTCATTGCATTTCATGTTTCCTGTTGCAGTTGTTTGCGTCATTGTTTAGGGTTAGCTGGGCTGCCTGTGTGTGGTGCAGTGCAAAATTAGAATTGTCGTGAGGTTAGTAATGGTGCTATCAAAGCCCAAGAAGAGATGATCGCGGATGCTTTTGCTATCTTATACTTTTGAATTCCTGTGTTTCTGGTGTCAAGATAAGGCAAACATTTTGCATTTGCACAGCATGCGGTTGTGATGCCAGCTTGTCTCACGGCGGTAGAGGGGATTTGAAACTGAAGCTAGAATTGAATTCCGCTCTTTATTTTTCATTTCATTTATTCAACATTTTTTCAACAACATTACAGTGTTTAAAGGGGTGTACGTAGCAAAAAAGCCAGATTAAAGGCTTGACTAGGGCTACGCACTCTCGCCAGGCAGTTATGACAGTGAATATATTGTTATAACAAAGTAGTGAGGAACGACTGACACACACAAGTGCAATACAACCCTCCATCTGCTGGTGAACGGCCACTATTCTGGACCGTGCTTTGAGCAAGATTACTCTTAACAGATTTTTGAAGCTAGCAGTATCTGCTACTGCAAGGTCCATGCAGAATAGCTCATTGGATACATCCTGAAAGTTTGGCGAGGGTAAGAAATCTGACCTTTGTGAAGTGCACTGTCATGTTGATGACCCGCTTTTATATCATGCCATTGCTACATTCTAGCTTCTAGGACATCGGAAATGTATAGAGACCAATAATTAACGCAATCAGTGGGCTACAAATTTACAAGGACAGTCTACTTTTTCAACAATTGTTTTTTCTTGCTTCATTGAGAAGCTCCATCCCAAAATTAGTGAATACCCAGTTGTGGAGGTGAGAAACATGGTAGTCACGTTTTCTTAGTGGTAATCTGTGTCTGTAAACGCTACTGTGCCACTTAAGTCATGTGCAGAATACGTCATTAACTAAGGTGCACAGATTTGGTTACCTTTATAATTGTGAGTGCCAAAATGGCTGAAAATTAAATGAAAGGAATAAATAAGCTTTATAATTCTGGTGACATCTACTACAGGTGCCAACATCCGTTCGTGCCTAAAGCAGCACCGCTACGAGTATGTCAGCTTATGTTTTTGTCGTTTTCCATTTCAAACTCAATTTAAAAGTGAGCCAAGCAAGTTTGAAGAATAAAAGTAGGTGCAGTTTATTTCAAGAGGAAAAGGTAGGCTTCCTTAAGTTCATATGAAAACGAATACCTGTCTGTGTGATGCTGTGGATTAGTCATAAAACATAGTATACTACTTCAGATGCTCCAAACAGATGAAATGTTAGTAGCAACCAACACACATACCTGCCTGTGTGATGCTGTAGAATAGTCTTTAAACATAGTATATTCACTTCAGATGCTCCAAACAGATTAAATGTTAGTAGCAACGAAAAGGCGCAGTATTGTGCCACCATCTGCTAAAACACGACTTGATAAATTTAAAATATAAATTTCTTGTTAAATTGCGAGTTGTTCCCTCGGTATGCCACCAAGTGGTAAGATCTACCATAATATGCCAATATTTTTATACTCATCTCCAGCAGTAGACTGTCCCTTTAACCTTTCACACTACCAGTGTAGGTGACAGACAACCTCATATACATGACTCTACCCAGTTACGGGGGTTCATTGCTCTTCGGTTAACAGTCTCTCGTAGTAATACGTTCTGTTCCTGCACAAAACCTTGCATAATATTTCATGGTTTGTTATAGCTTTGAACGGACCTTGATACGGTTTTCGTTCATTTAGGGGCATTGAACACTTCCGCATGATCACTGTGACAGTGACAAATTGTGTGCCCGTCCTCTCGCCCCAGCGGCTCCACAGCTAAGAGCGATAATTTTCGGTGAGAACGAAGTCTTTGAAAATAGTCGTTGCAGAATGCGGCCAGTGCTCGTATTGTCGACTGCGTATACTTTAGACGGAACATTCGCATTTACGAAAAAAAAAAACGCATTTTCTTTGCTTTGTCGTAGGTCATTACGAAGGCGGAAATGATCGAGTACTATGACGTGAGTGGTTGCTACATCCTGCGCCCTTGGGCGTACAGCATCTGGGAGAACATTAAGGACTTCATGGACACTAGGATTAAGGCCATCGGCGTTCAGAACTGCTACTTCCCTATGTTTGTCTCGGCTCAGGCGCTTGAGCGAGAGAAAACACACGTGGCGGACTTTGCCCCCGAGGTCGCCTGGGTAACCAAGTCTGGCAGCAGTGAGTTGGCGGAGCCCATCGCCATCCGGCCGACAAGCGAGACGGTCATGTACCCTTCGTACGCCAAGTGGATACAGTCGCACAGGGACCTGCCACTCCAGTTGAACCAGTGGTGTAACATTGTTCGGTGGGAGTTCAAGCACCCTCAGCCATTCCTGCGGACCAGGGAGTTCCTTTGGCAGGAGGGCCATTCGGCTTTCGCGACGAGAGAAGAAGCCGTAGAGGAAGTCTACAGGATCCTCGACATATACACGGCAGTTTATGAAGAGTTGCTGGCGCTGCCCGTGGTGCGGGGCCGCAAGACAGAGAAGGAGAAGTTCGCCGGCGCAGACTTTACGACAACCGTGGAGGGCTACGTGCCGGCGAGCGGGCGTGGCATCCAGGGCGCCACGTCCCACCATCTGGGCCAGAACTTCAGCAAGATGTTCGAGATCGTCTTCGAGGACCCTGAGACGCGCGAAAAGAAGTTCGCATTCCAGAACTCATGGGGTCTGACGACGAGGACGATAGGCGTGCTCGTGATGGTGCACGCGGATAACCAGGGACTCGTGCTTCCGCCGCGGGTCGCAAGCTACCAAATTGTCATCGTGCCGTGCGGCATCACGGCGGCAATGACTGAGGACCAGAAGGCGGCGCTCATCAAGTTCTGCCAAGATTTCGAGTCCACGTTGAGCAAAGAGGGCGTCCGATGCAAAGGCGACTACAGGGACAACTACTCTCCGGGCTGGAAGTTCAACCACTGGGAGCTCAAGGGGGTTCCCATCAGAGTGGAGATTGGTCCGCGAGACATGCAGCAGAAGCAGTTCGTTGCCGTCCGGAGGGACACGGGCGAGAAGATCACGTACAGCACGTCCAGCGCCGTGAACGACATCAAGACGCTGCTGGAAACTATTCAGAAGTCGATGTTTGACCGCGCAAAGGAGGACCAGCTCAAGTACCAAGCGGTCACAAAAAGCTGGGACGTGTTCCTGCAGAAGTTGGAGGCCAAGTGCGTCATCATGTCTCCGTTTTGCGGAGACATGGACTGCGAGGACGAGATCAAGAAGAACAGCGCCAAGGACAGCGTGGAGGCCGAGCCCGGAGCACCGGCCATGGGCGCCAAGAGTCTCTGCATCCCGTTCGACCAGCCAGCCAAGATTGTCGACGGGGACAAGTGCATTAACCCCGGCTGCTCGAGGAAACCCGCGTTCTACACGATGTTCGGAAGGAGCTATTGATCGGCTCCGCCTCCCCTAATTTAATTGGATCTGACGGAATAAATGTGCACTTGTTTTTTTTAAGCCGCTACTCGTTCTATTCTGTTATCAGCGTAAGCATCGAAAATGAGAAAACAGGCTTTATGTAATTAAATTGTGCTGGCCGGCTAGGTGCGGGAGTGTCTCCAGAGCCTGGTAGAAAATGGCGTGCAAAGATAGACGACAAATCACTTAGAGCAGCGTTCCTGCAAATGCATATTTTCCATCTGGCCCACCATTGCTGCCCATGGTTATTTACCTCACTTCTCGCCATCACACTGCTGAATAAGTAGTGCGCAATCATGCATACCTGAAGACATTCAAGCGAGGTAAGGATTGTCTGGGGGTAGTCCACCTAAGGAAAGTGTTTTCAAGCTCCCTTTTCCCTTCATTCGAAGGTAGACCTGCCACTTGATTCTTCTTGCGCAATTACTTCAGGTTCACAGCCGTAGCAAAACGAAAAAAAAAAAAAGTGGCTTTAATCGAACGCGTAACCGGCGGCGGTAGTTCGATACGGATGCGATGATGCAATCGCACCGGTTTTCTTGCTCATGCAACCGGCTCACGTAACCGGCCCACTTGTTGTCCCACAAGAGCGGTGAGTTGGCTAGCCAAGGTGTCGCGCGTACGGTGAGCAGGGTCCTCTTCCAGTGCCAAGTCCGCTGTCGTTATCGCGAAAGGGTTCGTCGGCCGCTGCTTTCCCGCGATGTCTTCGTACAGTGTTTTGCTTGTAGTGTGATGCCAACGTGGCTTCAGACAGGAAGGATGAGGCACACATTTAAATGTCTGTATGGAAGGGGAACTCTCCTGGTTAATCGGCGGTAATTGCATGGTCCTAATACAATGAGGCTACTGTCACGTTTCGGTAGCACGTTTTTTAAGAAGGGTAGAAAATATCTGCGTCACTTGATTATAAAACGACACATTACTCGCGCTTGATAACGGTGAATTTTTCTAAACAGAATATAAAGTCAACCTCTTTTGGTGGCTAGGTATATAATGATTATCAAAATGTTAACGCGATAGCGTTAATGACCCCATTCTGCAGAAGAACCGGCGTCAACGTTGTGAGTGAAAAAATTATGGGGGACACTTAAGCTGCGCCTTTGCGGGATGACGCGATAGCGTGCTTCAACCAAGCCGTATGGGCGTGGCCTAGGGGTGAATGCAAGGGTACTGGCAGGCTAATCCTGATATCGTCGTCCCATATGTGAAAGGAGTCCCGAGTTGGCAGTTCCTGTCGAAGGTAATGTCGCTTAGGTAACCCTTCGTGAAATAAGTGCGGGACCATGCCAGCTGACCACCTGCCAGCGCCATGCCCTTGAATTTTCGCTCACAAGCCTATCTTTTCTAGGGGAACCTGACTCTCACGAGAGAGTCACGGGGGCTCTTACATGGGCGCCATTGCTTTTCACCCGCATCGAAAATAAATCGCATGCGGTCGGGATGGAACCTGCGCCTTTGAGTACAACATCCGAGCGCCCAAACTAATTAACCAACGCGGCCTGGCCGACAACAGAAGTTGTGCCAATATATTTCTCGATATTTATGTTTCTTCAATTGAATGAAGACATTCAGTTCATATTCGACTTTCTTCGGCCTTATCAAATTGTACTGGTTCCTCTGTATATGAGCTGCGCTGCTGTTATTAATAATGATTTAATGGAAGTGGCTTTTAGGTCACTGAATACTCGCTACAGAGTTTCAAAATACATTTTAAATGCCGAGCTTAAGCATGTGCCGAATAATGTGCCCGGCTCTATCTTCTACGAACCTAATCTGCCAGATCACTTTATGGTGAAAGCCATGAATGGAATTTTCGTCAAGGTAAAAAAAAAAAAATTAAAATGTATCGTGTGGGTGAGGGGGATGGGGGCTAAAATATTTTTCTTTTAGGTGCGCGGAAGCAATTTGCCAATAATGACGGGAGCGAACGAAAAAGGGTTTTCGTTCCCGTGGGGAGCGACTGCATGCTTTTCCACTAACAGCAGTCCATCGAGCATGGATTTATTGATTCCCGTGGCACGTAGTACGTCTCTTTAGCGACGAGCTTGGGCGAAAATCAGATCTTGCGGCTCCTTCATGTGGGAGGGAAAGCGGCGCGTTCTTCCACCTTGACCTGCTGTGAGGCAGTAAGATGCGGGTGCGCGATCTTTGCGTGATTACTTCGAAAAAAAAAACGAAAAAAAAAAAACGCTTTTAAGTTAAAGGGTAAAAAAGTTCATTTCGGTATTCATATCTTGATGGAGTAGGTGAGCTCTCTGAAATGGTTCTGATTCCAGCGAAGCGCTCGCCAACACCTGCTTTTATCATCAAATACCGAGCTGACTGCATACATATCACTAGATATGTTTGAACAAAAGTCGGAAAAAAAGTGGCAGTGAAGGAGTATATATAGAGTTCGGCTTCTAGCCGGCAGTTCCAAGTTTCAGTTCCTCCCTTAGACGCTTTCTGTATTTTGTCAAATTGTCTCACCGTGGGAGCACTTGTACTCCAGAACAGAATCGGTACTCAGTGCGACTTGGCTGTACTACACCCTTTTTCGAAAAACTGGGCGGCGACCTAGGATGCGCCTTTGATTAAAGGGCGTTAATGGATGATATCGGCGGCTTTCTTTGTTGCCTGTCTTCGTCCATGCACATGCATCTTTTGCTGCTCGCGTAATCACTAATCTGTGCCTCTGATTATCTCGATCTTACTCGTTAGCGTGCAGTCGATAAGTTGCCAAATTTTGTGAAAAACTAAACAGCATATAGATATGAGACCCCGTTTTAATCAAGGCGCATGAAGGCGACTGCGTGGCCTAAGGGTAGCTCAACATTATGTACAGCGCGAAAAACGAAGACAGGGGAAGAAACACGTGAACAAACAAGCGCTGGTTTTTCGTTTCTTGCGCTGTAAATAATGTTGAGCGTTCACCAACTCGCCCAGTTTTCGGTTCTGCTAAGGGTAGCATATCTCATTTGGGCCCAAACGTTCCTTAGCTCACTCTCCCATTTCAAAGGTTGCTTACACATCCTGCCGACTCAGGCACGTCACGCGCCCTGGTGAGGTCACACAATCCTCAATCAGCGCATGTTGGCGGATTGGTGTCCAGGTGGTCGAGGAGCGGACGTGCCTTTCATGGGCTCCGCCAATTTCAGTTATTTTGGGCAATTCATCGGCTCGGCGTTTTTGAATTTTGTGTCGAATCGACGGAACGCATCAAGAGGACCACAGGAATACCAGTTTTTCCGAGGTGGGACTTTGTTTCCGATTTTTTAGGACTTTGTTCGGTGGACTACGTGCTGAAGCTAGGCCTAACGTGGCCTAGCGTCTCGCGGCGCCCTGGGACCGCGGCGGCCCCGTCGGGGACCCACCCCTAGCCTCGTGAAGCTGACTAAAGCTTAAAAAAATGGAAATTGTCGAAGGAACGCCGGTAGATCCGGAGGAATTTCAAGTGCCTGGCCAATGGTATACCACCAAGAAGAAGAAATATGTGCCGCTCGAGAAGACCGTGCAACAAGTTGAGAAGCAGCGAGCTGCTGAGAAGAATGCTGGAAGAAAAATGGCTGCGAAATCGGTGGAAAAGCAGCATGTTCGCCTACCCGATGGCGCCGAGAAAATCATTTTGAGGCCACGTGGCGGCCTCGTGCGTCTGCTCAAGTTTGGTAACGCAATCTTGGCTGACGCAATAATCGTGGCAGCTGGTATCCACCCAGGCGAGGCCGGGGAGGACGTCATCTCGACGAATATTAAGCAGCACTCGATCCTCGTGGCAACTACAAGCGCCGAAAGGAAGAGACGCTACGCGAGCCTAACCCACCTCGTGTTCGAGGGGGAGAAGATTGAATTGACTGCCTACGTGGCGACGCCGGAAGATTGCGGCAAGGGCGTGGTACATGACGTGCCACTTACTTATACTGACGAGATCATCATGGAGAGGCTGAGAATCCACGGCAACCCGCCAGTTTTGGGTGTGCGGAGACTCGGCAAAAATTCCAGAACTGTACTAATTCTCTTTGAAGGGAGAGAAGTACCACGATGGGTTCGCCTGACTCCGATGGCGCAGCGGTGTCAACTTTACCGCAAAAAATATGAGGTTTGCAATGCCTGCGGAAGACTCGGTCACAGGGAGGACGTCTGTCCGGACCCGAGCAACCTCAAGTGCAGAAGCTGCGGAATGGAGAGGCCACCGCAAGGTCACCAGTGCGAGACAAAATGCCAGCTATGCGGCAAGGGCCACCTGCTTGGTGACCGAAAATGTAAGGAAATGTTCAGGACTCCGTACGAGGTGAAGAAGAAGCAATGGGAGCGAAAAGTCAAGGATAAGCCAGCGCACGACAACAGAGGGCGACCGAAAGTCAAGCAAGAAGGAGGAGGAGACTTCCGCGTTAGAGAAGACTCCTTCCCAAGTTTGGAATCCACCGCTAACGAGACGCCACCGCAGCAGCGAGGGCGTTCCAGTTCTCGCTCCATGGGACGCTCCAGGTCTGGGTCCAGGAGACGGTCGAGTTCGAGGGACGCGGCCAACCCATGGACCAAGCGGAACGCCAGCGGAGACCAGAAAAATGTAAGCTTCAACAGCGGGGCCTCCCAGGCTAAACCTAGGAAAGATAAGAAAGGCGACGAAGTCGAAATTCTTAAAAAAGAAATTGAGGAGCTTAAGGGGGTGATTAAAAAGCTAACGCAAAATCAAAATTTGAAACAGCATGCGGAAAAGCAAGGACCTCCCACTCCCGCGAAGCAGCTGCCACCTGCTCAGCCAGTCGCCCCGCCACAAGCGGCGCCACCGGCGAAAGGGGATGAGCAAATGGCGACTGAGGCGTCTCGCCCGCCCCCGGTGAAGCGCAAAATTAATGAAACCGACCCGTTCCAAGCCCTCGAAAATAGGCTTGACGAAAAATTGAATTCATTCATGAGCCAAATGACCCAATTCATGAACCAAATTCAGAGCCAGGTACAGGCACTTGCAGGGGAAGTGCAAAGAGTTCGAACTGAACTCGTAGCCTTCAACACGTGGCAGCAGAATGTCGAGCAAACGCTAACCCAGCTGCAAAATGGCCAGGCGCGTAAATGAAAACCAAATTTGGCAGTGGAACTGTCGCGGCTTCCAGCGCAAGAGAGCGCTACTGCAGCAATACCTTCCACTGATAACTGAGACCCCCCTCGCAATCGCCCTTCAGGAAACAGGGAAGGGAGCCAAACTAATGGGATACCAGGTGTTCAACAGCGATAGAGGCGTGAAATCGACGGTGGCGACCTTTGTCAAGCGCAATGTAGCGGTGATAGAACACGATTTGAATTCGAGAGATGTCGAGAACGTATTTCTCGAGATATTAACGGGACGAAAGAAGGATCCCAGTCTATTCCTTCTTAACCTTTATAGCTCACCCAAGCAAAAGAAAATTAGATTTAGGGCCCTTATGCGCAAAGCTATCAAGGCGGCCGGGAATAATCCCTTGCTGATTGTTGGTGACTTTAACGCCAGACATCAAGAATGGGGCTATGCTTTACAGGACACCAAAGGTAGGCAGCTATGGGAGGACACGCACGAGCTAGGTCTCACCCTCCATACGGATCCCGATCATCCAACAAGGACGGGTAACAGCGTATGTGCGGACACATCCCCAGACCTGACATTTTCAAAAAACTTACAGGGTTTAGACTGGCAAAATTCTGAGCAAAATTTTGGCAGTGACCATTTCATTATCGTTTCGGTCCTCAAAGAGGGTGTCAAGACGCACAGGGCGTGCCAACCGGCCGTTACAGAATGGGATCAATTTAGAGAAATCAGGGCAACCGCGCAATTAGAACGAATTGAGAACATTGAGGAATGGACGGAGGCACTCAAACGCCACGTTGGTGAGGCGACAAAGACGCTGGTAGGAGACGACGCTCCTGGTATAGCAGATAGCCGACTGCTCCACATGTGGGACGCTAAACAAAGCATGGAACGCAGGCTGAAGAAACAAAAGTGGAACAAGAATCTTAGAAGACGAATCGCGAGGCATAACAAGGAAATTGAAAGCTGCGCGATCAAATTGTGCGAACAAAACTGGCTCAGCAGATGCGACGAAATGGAGGGAGGCATGAATCTCTCCAAAACGTGGGGCATGCTCCGGCATCTGCTGGACCCAACAAATTCAAAAACTCAATCGGGAATAAGATTGGCAAAAGTCAGGCACACCTTTGAAGGTGACGATGCGGCGTTTATGAATAAGTTAGTAAAAACGTACGTTGCAGACAACCAGCGTTCCCCACTCCCGAGCTACGGTGGCACGCCCAATGAGGCTCTTGACGCCCCCATCACGGAGGCAGGGGTAAGGGCGGAAATTGTAAGACTAAAAACTAAATCAGCCCCGGGCCCCGATGGGATCACCAATAAAATGCTAAGGAATCTAGACGATGACTCTATTAGTCTACTAACGGAATTCATTGGAAAAGTTTGGGAAACGAGCCAGTTGACAGATCAGTGGAAAACGGCAAACATAATACTAATACGCAAACCGGGAAAACCCCCGCAATTGGAAAATTTGAGACCAATTTCCCTAACCTCATGCGTAGGGAAGTTGCTGGAGCACGTAATACAGACGAGATTAACGTGCTTCATGGAGCAAAACAACCTGTGGCCGCATGAAATGGTCGGTTTCCGACCACACTTGTGCACGCAGGATGTAATGCTCCGACTAAAGCATGATATCATAGACTCGCGATCGAGAGACGCCAAAGTGATCCTGGGCCTAGACCTCACCAAGGCCTTCGACAATGTCACGCACGAGGCTATTCTCGAAGGGCTCGAAGTGCTCGGAGTAGGGGAGAGAACGTACAACTACATAAAAGACTTCTTATCGGGCAGAAAAGCCTGCATGATATTTCAAAATTTAGAATCTCCTACGATAGAGTTAGGAAGCAAAGGCACACCGCAGGGCTCAGTGCTATCGCCTTTTCTATTCAACGTGGCAATGAGAGGCCTCCCGGGTAAACTTAACCAAATCAAGGGGCTAAATTTTAGCATGTATGCGGACGATATTAACCTCTGGATTAACCAGGGGAGCGATGCGAGTACGGAGGAACGCCTGCAAGCAGCGACCGACATCATTGTCGATTACGCGGCTAAAAGGGGACTTTCGTGCTCCCCGCATAAATCTGAGTTGTTCGTTTATAACCCAAAGTACCTCCGCTGCAAGAATAGCGGGGAGTTTCATATTCAGGTGGAGGGCAAACCGGTGCCAAAAGTAGATCAGATCAGGATTTTGGGGATGGTCATTCAATCCCACGGTCACAACGGAGAGGTCCTGAGAAAATTAGAAAGTTACGCGATGCAAACCCTCGGGCTCTTGAGGAGGGTCGCCACTAAAGGAAGAGGCCTCAAGGAGAGAAATTTACTAAAACTAATCCAGGCATACGTAATAAGCAGAATCAGTTACGCCACGCCCTACCTGGACATCAAGGCCGGCGAAAAAGAGAAGTTAGACTGCCTGATTCGAAGATGCGTTAAGAAGGCGCTAGGACTGCCCATGGGTACCTCGAGCGAACGGCTGCTCGAACTCGGGGTGCATAACACGTGGGCAGAATTGGCGGAGGCAGTGCGAGTCTCCCAATTAGAGAGGCTAAGCACGACCGAGACGGGCAGGGTAATCCTTGCAAAAGTAAGCCTTAACCCAGACAGGGGAGTTCAAAAAAAAGTCACAATTAATAGTGAAATCAGGAATGCCTTGGTAGTCCCCCCCTTCCCTAGGAATATGCATCCAGAATTTAATGTCGAAAGAAGGGCCAAACGAGCTGAAGCTCTAGAGCGACGGTTCAAGAACATGGGAACAAAGGAAGTAGTCTATGTTGATGCGGCAAGTGGCAGAACAGGTGCGGCGGTAGCTTCGGTAGTCGATGGCCGAGGGGCACCGGTATCCGCGGCAGCCATCAGAGGCCGCAACATAGAGACTGCGGAGGAAGTTGCGATAGCGCTAGCTTGCGTAGGAACAGAAGCCAAGTTCATAATTAGCGACAGCAAAACTGCCATTCAAAATTTTGGGAAGGGGAGGATATCACCGGAGGCGGCCAAAATCCTCACCCAAAGAACAATAAATAGGAAAATTCAGTTAATTTGGACACCCGCTCACGCTGCCGTCCCTGGTAACGAGGCGGCTCACGAGCTAGCCCGAGCTCTCTACTTCCGGGTAGCCGTCGAGCCCCCCGAACACTGGGCATACGACGAGCGTCTGCAAAATTATGGGGAAATCATCGACCATTATAAATTGGGACGTAGACTGGTACCCCCGCCAGATGTTAGGCTAAATAATAGAGAAGCTGTCGCGTGGAGGCGGCTACAAACTAATACGTTCATGAACCCGGTCTGGGCGTTTCACGCGCTACCAGACTTTAGGGACAATGATCTCTGCAAACACTGTGGGGCGAGAGGGACCCTCGACCACATAATTTGGGAGTGCCCACAATCTCCAGGGATAGGGCAAAATATTACAAGTAGAGAAGCCTGGGATACCCTGCTGCGAAGCGCGGACCCTGCGATCCAGCACCGCACCGTCCATCTGGCGGAAGAGGCCGCAAGAAGCCAAGGGCTACCTGCCAGCCTCTAATCCGCGGGCGCACGACTCCCCGTTTCCGATGGAAATAAAAGTTGTACAACCAACCAACCAATCAGCGCATGTTGAAGATCCCCAGGTGGTCGAAATTAGCCCTCCTCTACGGCTCCCCTTTCTCGCTTTACCCCATTTTTACTCCCACCTTCATCCTTTCCCTTACGGCGCGGTTCAGGTGTCCACAGAGCAAGTGTGACAGATATTGCGCCTTTCCCTTCCTGTGAACCAATTTATATATTACCCGACCCTGGTAAATGCCACCTGCCAGAGGCATGTCCGTGATTTTGCTGACGTCGTATTTTCAGGAGAAAGGTGTTTTTTCATAATGTCGCGTTAAACGCAACTATCAGACAAGTGCCTGCATGCTTGGTTTGCGTGGCAGGACCACAGTGCCAACTTACATGTACGTTATATGAGCCACGCAAGCTTTTGAGACATATATATGCTGCACTGTAATCAACATTCCAGCGAGAGCAACACTGACTACTGAAGCGACATTTTTCCTCTGTGCCACGAGTTCTGATTTAGATTTTTTAGAATGCCGAAGTTTCGACGCCAAACATCAATGACGATTTCTCGATTTCTTCGCCTAGGAATCCACTAGCCAGATTATGTGATGAACATTATCGTACGTCATATTTTGATTCGAATGGTGTAATGGAAGAGAATGACTCAAGTCTCATATCGTACTTTGTGTCGTTTATGTCACTTTTTTTCCGCTCAAGCCTCGCCAAATAAACGCGGAAGCAGTGGATAGCTATGCGATGAGAAAGAATTAAACTTCAAAATATAAAAAGACGCACAATAAACTGGGCATGAAAACAAAAAGAGCTACATCAACATACTACAAACTAAATTCATTAGCTATGCCGGCAATTTCAGAGGCATGCGATATAGACATTCGAGAAAGCAGTTAACAAAAATGATCAAAAAGTTAATTTTCAAAAACCCGCCTTCTGCCAGTGATATATATATATATATATATATATATATATATATATATATATATATATATATATATATCTTAGAATTGCTCAGCAAACAATTTCTTACAGTTGGTTCTTTAGATGTCATTCTGGACATACTCCGTGAAACTAATACCCCTTACAACTGTACAACTTGTAACTTATACCCCTTATACTTATACTCCTTACAACTGAGAAGACAGTTGTCTTCTTGTTCCCAAAGAACCAAAGTAAAGTGTAGGTCATAATTATATGAAATTAAAGTAGTTTTGCCTGTGGCTCCGGCAATATCAAGCCAAAAACGTCCAAAATGGTAAGTGGTACAGCCGTGGTTCCATTGAGGCACATCTGCAACCTTGCTATGATAACATGGTGAATGAATGAATGAAAAACCCTGCGCTGGAGTAAAGGAATGAAGGGATTAAAAAGGGGAAAAGAGAGAAAGGGTGTGGAACACAGTCAGTTGCTCTAAAGTGACAAAAACAAAAACAAGCCTTGAGAGCAGTCGACAGCTGCGGCCACGGTCCAAGGAACTTATCCCCTGTGGTGATCGAAGTAGTTCAATGTGTTACGGCTCGTGCACGTGCACGAGGCCACGGACACCGGTCAGTGACTCATGGACACTGCTGACCGCACCATACCGGCGTCGAGTGGCCCAACTTAGGCATGCTCATATTTGGTATTACGGGACGAAAATCGCCATATATGGACAGCCACAGACTATTCCCGACCTGTAAAAGGTCGAAAGGGCAAAAGCCGCAGGGATGCTAACGGAGGCAGCCGGTGGCCGTGGAAACCGGTCAACCCGTGAGAAGGAGGCACAATAATGGAGCGAAATGGCTTAAAAACAGGAGGCGAATGGGAGAGCGGGGACAGGATTGCAGGCAGCGGACGAAACGGTCGAACAGAAGACGAGCAAGGCAGAAGACTGGGGCATGCGCCCCAACCTGCTAGCCCGGGGTCTAGCCGCCGTTCAAGTTCGGCTTCTGTAATCCTGCCTCCACGCCTGGCAGCTCACCCCTCGCCAGTTGGAAACAAGTAAGCAGCGGCAGCCCTCGGCATTCCACCACCTGGCCGTGACGAACACCCAGCCCTTCTTCGGAGCCCGTGCCGCACCGCGCAACGACGCAGCCCAGTGAGCCGAAGCGAAGCTGAGCGAGTTGTTTTAATTAAATATGTTTAAAATTATATCTCGAGTCGGTGCCTCTATCTTCTCATGCCCAGTGTCGACCCAGGACCACTTTAAGTAACTCCAGTCATCACATTGATGACAGAATTGGGGTCCACACTTAAATCTTTGGGCAAGCTGGACTGTACCCCCAGTGAGAGGAGCTTGAGGCCTTGCAATTGATTAAAAATGGAAGGAACCCAGTCAAGTGCACAGCCCTTTGGGGCAAGCGTATTTGCTTTAGTTAGCGTGGTAAATTCACTGGTGACGATAACAAGTAATAAAGATGGGCGGTTTCACTGAAGAACAGCTGACGGCGAAATGTCGAATGTCGGGAGCAGCACGCGATTTTGCCTGTAGAGATGATGGAGTTAGGAACGCAAAAACATTTGCTGAATTTAAGACACTGGTGTTCAAATACTTTGACAGGGATCCTCCCAGTGTAAAGCTCCAGTGGTTTCTCGACGCTAGACAGAAGCCGAGAGAAGACGCACGCGCGTTTGCTCTTCGCTTCCTTGGTAATGACACTCTAGCGCGACAGCCAGGTCCTAATAGTGCTAAGCAAAAGCACGCCAAGGAGCTTATGCTTGAGCATATGAAGCGTTAGTTTATCACCGGGCTGAGGAATCCAGTGCGCAGGTTTGTCCTATCGAATGCGCAAGCTACATTTGAAGGGGCTATTGAGGCAGCCGTAGACGAAGAGCGCAACGAGTTGTTGGTCTCCAGTGAGAAAAAAGTGAGGTTTGTAACAACGCAAAAAGGCTTAAACGCAGACGCAAGTGTAACCCTGCTAGCCGATAGTCTAGACGTTCTAGACTGACTGGAGGCGCTTCTTGCAGAAGGATTAAGATCAAACAAGAGAGCTAGCAATTTTCGGAATCGCGAAAGGCAGATTCGCTGCTGTGGTTATCGCGGTTACGGGCACGTCGCTAGAAACTGCCCCAGGATAAGCCGCGAGTTTGATCGGACTAATGATCAGCAGCTTACTTTGACGGGGGCGGAACAAAAATCCAATCTCCCAAAAAATGCGTAGAGTCCCCCGCAGCTGAGCCGTTTGCGGGGAAGAGCCTGAATAGTGCTATTGTAAGCGTGTTCGGAGAGTCCGGCCTAATTGCCAAATTTGTGGTGAATGGGGTCACCTGCCATCTGTTCACCGACTGTGGCTCCAGGATAATGCTCATAAAGCACAACGTTTTCGATGTGCTGACGAGGATGGGAGATAGGCAGGTGCATGAAGTCGATAGTATCCTTATGTAAGGTTTGTGGGGATCCCAGGTGCGGATCTCGGAACTGGAGGCCCGTACCTTTTCCGATTTACAATCGGAAGCGAGAGCTTTGACCATTCCAGCTACATTTGTTCTGAAGCTGTGCCGATACCGAATCAGATAGCGGGTCTCGTAGGTCAAGACATGATGCGGCAACATGGCATCGATCTCATACTAAGCCAGAACTGCCTTTCCTGCCGTGGGCATTTGATGCCACTAGAATACTGAGAGGCTGAGTATGTTGCACGGGTAGACTATACGCAGCAGCCAGCGGAAGACTCGAGATAACACGAGGAAGTTAGTGTTCGGACAATAAGAGAAACAGTGGTGCTGCCTCGGTCAGAGATATGTGTGGGCGCGATTTCGCCTCACATTGATGAAGGACAAATAGGAGTGCTTGAACCTATAGAAGGGCTCACACTGAGTGTGAGTGGCTGTGTTGCCACTGCAGGGTTAAAGAACAGTGTTCCTGTCCGCTTGTATAACTACTCGCACGAAGAGCCACGCCTGCCGAAAAAACAAAACAAAAAAAGAAAAACGTTGCGACTTTTACTACGACTGATGTGAATGAGACGGATGGCGCAGTTTGCTCCACAAGGCTCTCGTCAGTAAAGGGAAAGGTAGAGAAGCGATCCTCCATTTTGACCTCTCTCATAATAAGAGCCAAGAGCGAGGTGAGTATCCTACATCGTTACTCCGATGTATTCGCAGCATCAAGGCTAGACTTGGGAAAAAGCGGAGTGATTAAGTGCTATTGCGTTTCGCCACCGACAAGTGCGATAGCCGACGCGGCCGCAGCGTAGCATCAGTCAAAGCTGCGAGCATTTCGGTCATTTCAACGCAGTGCAATCGGTCGCCCAACGCTTCCTCCCGCGGGCATGATCAACGCTGGACGTTTTCCACGCACCGCTTCCCGTAGAAGCCGATTTTGACTTGTTTGACGTTCCGCAGAGCGATGCAGTCGGGAGCTATTTTTCCCTTCCCGCAGAGCCGAGTAGCCAATCGGAGCCGACCACAGACCGTGACGTCAGTCCAAGTTCAATGACTCCCGGTGGCGGCTGCGCGAGCGAAGGGAGCATCGCTGGTGTCACTTGAGTAGCCCGCTCAAATGTTCACGAGAAAAGCACGCGCTTTCCCTTCTCTGTTGTCACGTGATTACCCGTTCTCGCTCCGATCGCCTTCGCCGTCTCTACATATCACAACAAACGCAGCAGGAAAACGGGCGTAGTGTGAGCGTCCTTCCGAGGAGCTGCGATGCAGCGGCGCCGTGAGCGTTACGCCACTGCGGGAAGTTTCGCGCTAGTCTGAGCCGGGCTTTACACTTGCCGTAATGTGTGTGTGTGTGTGTGTGTGTGTGTGTGTGTGCGTGTGTGTGCAAACGCTGGCCATAGCCCGGCGCTCGAGGTAGAGAGCGTCGCCCTCGCCCGTTAGCAGGAGGTGGAGGCGTTTCTGTCGCGACACTGAGACTGAGTCATCACAGCTTGCTCGAACACGAAAACCAGAAGTGCCAAAGGGTATTCTTGCGTTGGAAGCTGAAGATGACGAGCTTTCGGAATGCCTTGAGATCATTGAACCTCACGAGAAAGAAAAACGTCAAGAGAAAGAGGAGCATGAAAGGCTAGAGCGCGAGGAAAAAGAAAAGTGCTTTGACCGCGTAACGCAACTGAGGCTGCTGGAGATTTCAGCAGATCGAATGAGCTTGGAAAGGCTCAAAGCTTTCAATTCCATTCAGTGTAACGGTTTGAAACCGCCAGACAGTCTGCAACCGTTCCTCATTGCCGAGAATGTGGCCGAGTATTTGGCAGACTTTGAGACTGTCTGCAGAAATAAACGCTTCGAGTGAGATAGTTGGGCACAGAAATCGGCAGCTCTCTCTCCGCTGAAGTGTCGGAAGAAATCAAGCACTTGATTGGCGACCGCTTGAAAATTACAATGAATTGAAAGAGTCGTAGCTAATACGGTATCAGCTGTCGCCTCTAGATCTTCGGAAGGGGTATGAGCGTGAGAAAAACTGTACCAAGTCGTACTTTGATTTTGCTTATCAGTTGAAGCCGCTGTAAGCGAATGAGTAGACAGTGCGGACGTTCTGGAGCAAATCGAACTTGCACCGGAGTGTGAGACACAGCTTGGGGAAGCGGCCGAGCAACGAGACCGCAGTAGCGAGGCGACCGAGCCTCGAATAGAAGAGTATCGGGTTACCTTGGTCGAGCCACTGGCAGCTGAAAGCGCCGGCTCCATCTGCGAGAAATCCGCAGGGACGCCGTCCAGCCAGGCGAACTGCACGCCGACCCAAGCAGCTGTAGCTGGTCTGCATGGTTCTGTAAAATGAGTGTGAGGAACTGGCAGTAACTGAGCCGCCTCTCGAGTCAAAAGCAGAAGCTTGTGTAGGGCGTGGCGGAGATGGAAACGAGCTATGATATGACAAAATTGCGGTTTCCAGAATCAGCTGTGCGGTAGAGCTGGTCATGCAGAAAAATAAAGTGCCGATGAGATCAGCCAGGGCAGACGCACGATGAGTGCGCGTCCGCTGTAGAAGGCCACACTTGCGAAGGCGACAGCTATAGCAACCAGAGCGGCATCAGCATCGTTCGTGCCCTGACACCACGCCGGGTTGTATCAACACCACCTGTTGTATTCGCGAAAGCAACAACTCCAGTGCGAACGCATACGTGGTACACATTTCCCTCCCGCAATCCGAAGCGCCCCAGTTGTCGAAAGAGCTTGATCGTGCGCCGGTTAGCGCTGAGCGATGCGGTTCACCGGAGGACCAGGGTAACGTGAGTGGCGAGCCGCGAGAGGAAACGCCTAGCTTGAGGGCTGGCATGAGTGGTAGTTTTTTTCCCCTTTGATATTTATTGCCTCAAGGCATCAGTAGGGTATGAGATTAAGAGTGAGCTAGTGATTAAATGAATGGAAAAAGGTTGGCTGATTTTATGAAGTCCAAGAGTGAGCGATGATGTGGTCCCTGCGTCCAAGCGAGATACGAGGCAGGATTGCTTGCTGAAAGGCCAGCTATCGTCAAGTGTCGGATTCGTGTTAGTTTCAAAGCTGGGCAGACCCACAGCAAATGGTGAATGTCGGCTTCAACATTTTCGTCTTTAGATATCGGACACTCTGATGGAGATATAAGTATCGGAAGTGAGACTACGTCCGAGTGACAGCTGGTGTGAGGGCAACCCCGACCCGGATCCTCCTAAGCGCAACCTCCTCTGCACGGGTGAGACCGCGAGGGAGGGATACCGCATATGGAGGGATAAAAGTACCTGTGTGGCGCCGGAGGTGTTCCTTTCGTGATAAAAGGAGTGTAGCGTCGTCCACATCAAGGAGCCGTGGTAATGACGAGTCTTGCGTCACGAGGCGCGTCGCTAAATCTGCTTGACTTTGGGAAGGCAGAAGGTCTCGTGGGACCCACTCAATAAGTACTGACTGCGGGATGCGCTCCGCAAGCTGGTGAATATCTTGACAAATGTTTGGACAACGGCTGATACGTCGGAGCAAACGTACCGCTTGAAGTGCGTCAGTGCAGATGACAACTTACGCACTTCAAGATTTGACTGAAAATGAGTCATGTGCTGCTGGCCGCGGTGCAGACGCGGCGCCGCCCTTTCACCACTCAGACGACGCAGGTGCCATGCTCGCTCCGGTTGCCGCTAGCTTGCAGGAGCTGGCGCTGAAAGAAAACAGAAAGCTGGCATTCAAGTCCATGCCGCCGGAAAAAGCGGAAAGGCAGACGAGAGAAACAATGGATGAAGTTGAAGCTATCGCGAAAAAGAAAACGGCTATCCCAACGGCGGAAATGCGCCCGTGCCGAAAAAAAGAACGACTGGTGCGCAAAACGTAAGAGGGACAGATCATTCAGCAAAGCTAGTGACTCAAATCATCCTCATGTGTTTCTTCGCACAGAAAAAAAAAGAGTAAGAATGTTCCGGGAAACGGACAGCCGGAGCTTCAGTGAAAATTGTGGTCTCAATGGTAACACCGATGGTATAATTAAGTTGGAGTCCCTAATGTGAGAATAAGCCTCAAAGTTTTCACTTGTTGGTATTTTTCTTCCTGATACAGGATTTTGAACGTATTGTATTATCTTTGTTTGAAAGTAATGTTCTTTTGAAGTGCAATTTACAAATTTGTGGACGCGTTCCAAGTGCTGCTGAGCTACCATTTTGATAGATGGGTGTATAAAACGGAAAGAGTCTGGCATAACTTAGTAGAGTTTGTGCCGTGCTTGCTGGCTGACCGGTTGAGTTTTCAGCGTAATTGTGACGTTGGGTACGACGAAAAACTCTCCGGAAGACATTTTGCAGAGTGCTTTGGGAAACGGAACGTGCGAAGGAAGCCTTCTGGCTGTCTGGGCTCAAAATAAGCAGTGTGGGACGACCCCGGCTAGCAGCATCACAGCAGTCCCTCTGGACAGCGGATGCAGTCCCCTGCCCTACGAGATCTCCCTCCCCCGGCGGTGCAGTCTGTTACGTTTCGCCACCGACAAGTGCGACAGCCGACGCGGCCACAGCGTAGCATCAGTCGAAGCAGCGAGCATTTCGGCCATTTCAGCGCCGTGCAATCGGCCTCCCAACGCTTCCTCCTGCGGGCATGATCCGGAGTGCTGAATTACACGTGCCGTAATGTGTGTGCGTGCGTGTGTGTGCGTGCGTGTGTGTGCAAACGCTGGCCTAGCCCGGTGCTTGAGGAATACAGCGCCGCCCTCGCCCGTCAGCAGGATGGGGAGGAGTTTCTATCGCGACACTGAGACTGAGTCATCACTGCTTGCTCGGACATGAATTCTCCCTTTCCATCTGAACTGAGACTACTACGTATAGACTTGGGAGACAGACACCAGCTTTGTGAGCGTGTCAGTTTTTTCTTCGGGCCAGATTCTCTACCGGTTCCTAAGTGATGTTAAATTAAACGTTGTTCTGGTTGTCGACGCCTCGTCTTTGCTGGGACCGCTGAGGCCTTTCGCGGAGCCGCCAGGCCAACGCTACCGATGGGGCTGCGACTCGCCGCCAGTGTACCAACGGACCTATAGAATTTCTTATTCACAAAGTGAGGAAATGAATAGGCATGTCGAGGAGTTGATCGGGAAAGGAATTGTTGAGCGCTCCAAATTTCCGTGGGGAGCGCCGACGCTTCTAGCTGAGAACAGCACTTTAAGCAAACTTCATGCATGATGTGCTTGCAATGGATTGGTTGTTAATGCAAAAAAAAAAAAAAAAAAAAAAAAACTAAGGTAATTGTCTTTCGAGCTACAAGCAAAATAATCGTATCAAACAGTTATCTTCACATAAACCAACAGCCTATTGAAATCGTCACCGAATATCGAACTCTTGGAGGAATTTTCTCAGAGTACATGCTGCGGGATGATCATACAAATCCCGTCATAACGAGCTTAGTTCGCATTAAAGAATTATTGTATAGAAATCGGGATTGATTTCCGTTTAGCACAAGACTGCTCATCTATCATACATTGTTTTTATCACACGTAAACTACTGTTTTTTAGTGTGGGGCAAGACAACATCAACAAACATTAGAAAAGTTTCAGTAGTGCAAAATAGGGTAATCCGGATTATTACAAATTCCAAACCAGACTGTTCCGCAGATAGTTTGCTCAGGAAATTGAGACTAATTAACATGGAGAACCTCTATAACAATCGCCTTTGTAAAAATGCTAAGAGAGGAAAAGAAACAGAACGTTAAACCTATCACTGATCTAGCAAACTTACGAAGAAACAGGCATTTCTATACAACTAGGCATCCTGAGCTCTGGGTAGTGCAGCGCAGCCCAACTAACTATGGCGACCAAACGATACGACAGACAGTACAAAATTTATTAAATTATTTATACCAGAAAGACGTTGACTTGATGAATGTTCCAAAACCAGTGTTCAGAGGTTTATTCCTTCAGTAAACATTTCTGTAATTGTTCATTGTCGTGATATATGTGCACTGTACTTCACAATGTTTCTTTTTTTCTCTCTTTTTCTCAGATATCGTTTGTCTTTTTATTGTTGTATTATGCTTTCAAACGACAGGGTATTGTTGAGCGTGAATGTATGCTGTTTGCTTGGGGGTTTCATGCAGGTTATAGTTATTTCTGATTGCTTTAGTATTGTATAGATTTATCACTGTATGATTTTTGTATGGATGATCTGTACGGACACGTTTTTTATGCGCTCTGCGCCTGTCTGTGTGAAAACGGGGGTTGAGAGCTTTTCAAGCTGCGGTCCAGGAGGTTTTTTTTTTCATCTCCACATGTTGTGGAAAAACATGAAATAAACAGTATCTATCATAAACCCGACGGTTCATTTCGATTGGTAATAGATTACCGGTGATTGAATTCCGTCTGCTAGGGTCAACCAAATATTTTACGGTTGTTGACCTTGCATCGGGGTTTTGGCAGATCGAAATGGATCCGAAGGATGTCGAGAAAACCGCATTTAACACCCATCTGGCCATTATCAGGGGAGACGCATGCCATTGGGACTTTTTAACAGCCCTGCCGTCTGGCAGAGAACCGCGGACGTAATCTTGGTTGGTATGCTGGTAAAGAGGTGCTTCGTCCACGTGGACGATATCATTTATATTAGCACATTTGGTGAGCACTTAGAGGCAGTCGAGGAGGTGCTGATTAGAACTTCTCCAGCAGCAAGTCAGATACCCTGGACATATTGTTTCTGTGGACGGAGTAAAATCCGAACCAGGTAAACTAAGTAGCGTCCGTGACTTCCCTAGGCCAACCGGAGTTCAATGTGTGCGCGAGTTTCTCGGTTTAGTCGGATATTACAGAAGGTATGTTCGAGACTTTGTCCGAATCGCGAAGCCATTGACTGCATTAACTACAAAAAACACGGAGTTCCTACGGTCGGACGAGACACGGACGGCGTTCGAGGATCTAAAAGAAAAACTAGTAACGGCCCCTTTGCTGAAATACCATGACTTTAGCGATCGACGCCTTCAAGCTCGCCGCAAGTGCGGTGCTATCTCAGAACTTTGATGGCAGGGAGCACCCAGTTGCGTTCGCAAGCCGACAATTATTCAGCCCAGCCGAGCAGCGTTACAGTGCCACTGAGCGCGAGTGTCTTGCGGTAGTTCGGGCCGTGCGGCACTTCGGTTCTATCTCTACGGCCGCACGTTCATGCTAGTGACCGACTCGTAGCCCCTTAAGTGGCTGTTAAATGTCCCAATCTCGAGCCTCGCGCGGTGGAACCTGCAGCTTCAGGAATACGATTTTGAGATAGAACACAAACCAGGCAAGGCGCATACTAACGCGGATGCGTTAAGCAGAAATTTGGTTCTCACCATCAATGAGATTTTTCTGGCCATAGACATAATCTCCGCACTGAACAGCAAAATGACAAAGCACCGGAGAAATTATTTCGCACTGCTTCGGGGGATATCAAACAGGACAGTGCTTATTTGGTGGACAACCAAGGGACACTACGAAAGCGCACATGGCCTACTCGGTCAGGAAAAAAAGGCTGTGCCAAAGTCATATTGAGGGCTTTTATGATGCTCCGTACGCGGGCCTCTGTGGAGCAGCAACGACACAGAGAAGGTTGGAGCGCTACTACTATTGGCAAGGCATGCGTTCTGACGTGCGAGACTACTGCGCAAAGTGTCAGTCTTGCCAAGAAAGACCCCGAAAAACCGCAGGCCAGTTCCCCTTCAGGAATTGAGGGTTTCGACGCCTTTTGAAAGGGTGGCAATAGTTATCAGAGGTCCACTTGCAACGACGACGACAGGAAACAAATATGTACTGGTGTGTGTGGATCACTTGACGAAATACGCTGAAATAATGGCACTGCCTTACCAAAAAGCAGAAACCGTGGCGCGCCTTTGTAGAAGCGGTCGTTTTACGGCATTCCAAGGCAGCTGTTAACGGATCAAGGGTCAAACTTTCTCTCGAGATTGATGAAAGATATTTATCGGCTTCTTGGGATTGACAAAAGGCAGACAACCCCTTACCACCCGGCTTGTAACGGTGCTATGGAGAGGCCTAACCAAACCGCAAGCCAACTGTTCACCCACTATATGTTTTGCGAGATCAACGTGACTGGGATTGGATACCGTTTGCTGTCTTCGTGTATACCCTACTGAAAAAGCAGAAGTTCTACGGGGCAATAACCTCACACAATCTCATCAAATCGCATATACTCTGATACGGTGCACATCATTATTATAAAATATATCCCATAATTTATGATAATGTGCAAGAAACTATGAGACCCTATGCAATTATATGCGACTTGTACGTGACTTCTTATGTGAATTGCATGAGAGTGTGCGAGAAAATGTGAGGTTATTGCCTCATACAATTTTTTCAGTAGGGTAACACGGCGGTACATGAGAGCTCCGGTGACTCGCCTTTCTACCTTTTATTTGGTCACGACCCAGCCACGCCAAATGCGGTGGTTGACGGAAAGCGACGGATGCCATACGGGTCGCTGGAGGATTATCGAGCAGAACTGACATCTAGATTGCTGGTGGCCCATGACGTGACAGCTAAATCATTACGGGAAGCAGCCGACAGGAGGAAAAGGCAGTACGACACTAGAGCTAGGGCAGGTCCATTCAGGTTGGGAGACCGCGCATACCTATACTGCGTGCAGGTAAAGGAAGGACTCGCCCGTAAGTTGACCCCTAATTGGAAAGGAGCCTACCGCATAATAGAGCAGCTCTCGGCAGTCAATTTCGGGATTCTGGAGATCGCATGGGGCATCGACGGCTGTATTTCATGCTAACCGACTAAAGCAAGCAGCAGCCTATATACTCGTCTCTAGCCGACACAGTTGCCTCATAGAAACAAGAGGGGGAGAACGACCAGCACACAGTCCCTGCCATTATTAACAACCCTGCATTAGAGTACAGGGGAAAGAGCAGCCGGCGTGAAAACTTTAGTCCCTGTGATTAACTGGAAAACTTTCTCCAATCGCAGCTCGGCGGCGCCCTCCTCGAGGGGGAGGCATTGCAATTGGCCGAAACTATATAACACAGATAACATTGCAGCATCAATGCCAGCTGGCCCGGTTCCCGCTGCTTCTCCTTCCAGCTGCTAGGCGTTCTAGGTACCACCTCCGTAACCGAGTGGTTGGCGCAAAGTCTCTGGCTAACAGTTAAAAAGGATCAAGCAGCTAAGCTCTGTCGTGAAGAAAAAAAATGCTTTGTACCTAACGCTTGCATTGATTTTAGTTAGATTTTTCTTTGTTCGTTCCCGAAGTTTTTGTATATAGCCTTCATTATTGTCTCATTGTGATATCGAATAGTATTTGCAGTGAAGAATACTTTTGAAATTATGCCCTGGCTCAGTGCTCATGACGAAGAAAACAGTGACATTCGTAATATCATACCCGAAAAGTTGTGAGTGTGTGTGCGTGCATGTGAATGTACGATGAGATTCTAATGCACGATGAACTCCGGATGTTCGGCGAACATTTGGAAGGAGCTGATGTGACAGCTCGTGCACGTGCACGAGGCCGCGGACGCCGGTCAGTGACTCATGTACACTGCTGGCCGCGCCATACCGGCATCGAGTGGCCCAACTCTAAGCATTCCCATATTTGGTATCACGGGAAGAAAATCCCCATATATGGAAAGCCACCGACTAGCCCCGACCTGTGAAAGGACGAAAGGGCAAAAGCCGCGGGGGAGCCAACAAAGGCAGCCGATGGTCGTGGAAACCGGTCAACCAGTGAAAAGGAGGCACAACAATGGAGCGAAAGGGCTTAAAAAGAGGAGGCGAACGGGATGATGATGATGATGATAAGCTCTTTATTTACTCCCAAAAATAGGGGAACCAGCCGAAGGACTGGTTGCACTGCTTATAGAGGAGGTCAGCAGGGATCCCTTGGGACTCTGCGGCCTCCAATGCGCGCAGAATGACCTGGCGCTCTTCGGCGAGCTCGGTGGTACGCAGGAGGGACTCCCACGCATCCATTGTAGCTGAATTGTCTGTGTTGTGTACATGTCCACATCATGGGAATGAATGTGGCCGGTTGTGAGCAATGTTGGCACGTAGATGCAATAAGATTTGGGAAAAGTTTGTTATTAGCCATGGGCTTGGAAAAGTTCCCGTTTGTATTTTGCGCCAATGGACGGCCTCGCGCCGGGATAGTTCCCGGTGTGGTGGGGTATAGACATCGTTAGAACCGACAGTGTTAGACGATGTCCGTGTACGTAACAAGGCGAAAATTAGTACCTTGGGGGGCTGTCAGCGGAAGCGGCAGGCAGAGGAGGGCGCTCCGTCTGGTAGTTGAGTTCTCGGGCTAGAGCATGCGCCTGTGCGTTCTCGCTGAGCGCCTCATGGGCGGGGCCCATATGAGAAGACGAGGTGTAGACGGTAAGGGGAGAAATCGGAGGATAGTATGTGCCTGTCGGGATACACGACCTTCATCGAAGTTACGAATTGCTTGTTGAGAATCGCTAACGACTACTTTGGTGAAGGGGTCGGTCGGAGCTACCGCGATGGCAACCTCTTCTACAGTGGTAACAGTTGCAGCGCCGAGGATGCTGCAGGCATTGTGTCAGTTTCGGTGCGATGCAAATGCAACCGCAACAGCGGGGCGAAATGGGTGGTGGAAGGCATCTGTTTCTATAACGTCGGGACAACCGGCAAAACGTTTGTGGAGTTGGCGGGCTTGGTCGGCTCTGTGGTCTGTATGATACTCTGAGTGCATACGCTTGGGAAGCGGAGGTATACGAAGACTCGAGTCTCTGCTCAGGCGTGAGATTCATATACGTAGAAGTCGCCCTCAGAGGGGCGATTCCTACCTGGCGTAGCACTGCGCGGCCCGCATGTGCCAGCGAGAGGCGATCACATTGGGAAGTTAGAGTCGCTTCAATCAGCTCGTCGACTGTGTTGGAGGTCCAGAGGGTCATCAGTTTGGTGGTGGAAGTAGATAGACCCAATGCTGTTTTGTATGCCTTGCGTAGTAATGCATCCAGTCGCTCTCGATCTGTTCGCGTGAGGCGAAGTTAAGGAGCGACGTAGGCAATTCGCGTACAAAGGAAGGCTTGTACGAGGCGCAAAAGGTTGGATTCGCACATGCCCTTATGCTTGCTGGTGACTCTCTTGAGCAGGCGGCTGATCTGGATTACAGATTGATCAATTCGCTGAAGAGTAGTGGCGTTTCCTTCATTATCTTGTATATGAAGGCCCAGGATGCGGATTCGGTCGGTACGGGGTATGAGGATGCCCTATACTTGCAGATTGAAGGATGCCGGAGGTAATCTGGGGCGTCTACCCGGGGTCGGGACAATAATGTATTCAGACTTGGTGGCCGAGCAGGACATGCCGAATGTGGCCAGGTAGGTACCAACGCGATTGATGGCTGTCTGCAATCTCTCCTCGATCTGGCCGTCACTGCCGGGTGTAATCCACAGAGTGAGGTCGTCGGTGTAGAGACTGTGGTGCAAGTGGGGGATGTTTGCCAAAAGCTTGGGTAGGTCAAGCAGCGCAATTCTGACCAGGAGTGGGGAAAGCACCGAGCCTTTGTGTGTATCCCGGCTCCCAGGAGAGATAGTGGAATAATCTCCTGGCCCGGTGTCAAGTTGCACTGCGCGGTTCGTGAGAAAGTCGCGTATATGTGCACACGTCCGCTGTCCCACGCCCAGGTTCTGGAGGTTCTGCATATTGGCTTCGTGCCGTACATTGTCTTGGCTTGGCGACGTGTAGACCAACTATGACTTTGGCGTCGAAAGTGCTGTGTGTTAGCACCCGATGCTTGAGCAAGAGCATGATGTCTGGGGCCGCAAAGTGCGGTCGAAAACCAAACATCATGTCTGAGAGTAGGTGATGTTCTTTTAGGTAACGAAGAAGACGGGTCTGAATTACATGCTCCAATAGCTTTCTTACGCAGGACGTGAGAGAAATGGGGCGGATGTTCGAGAGAGTAGGTGGTTTGCCAGGCTTGAGGATGAGAACGAGGTTGGCGCATTTTCACTCTTGAGAGATGGCTCCCAGCTTCCAGCATTTTGCAGAAAGTCTGTGAGAGCATGAATCGAGGCGTCGTCGAGGTTCCGAAGCATACGGTTAGATATCCGGTCCGGCCCTGCAGTTGAGTTTGTCTTGTGACGATTGAGCTCGGCTCGTACCTCCGGTAAGGTGATGGAAGCATCTAAACGGACATTTTCCTTCTGATAAGGAGAGCGAGGTATCACTGGTCCCGGGCAAATGTGTCTACTAGCTCTTGTTTGAGGGCGTCTGAGGTGCTGGGAAATTGGTGGAAGATAAGCTAGAGCTGCTGGCGAGCTTGGAACTTTCTCCCTTCAGGGTTCAGGAGGTGACAGAGTAGTTGCTAGGTGCTTCTGGTGTTAGGAGCCTTGTCTATCTGGTCACATATATTGTGCCAGTTCTGGCGTGTAAGCTCTACGGCATAGTTCTCGATGTTAGTATGCACTCGGGCGAGCCGTCATCGAAGATCCCGATCCCACTTGCGAGTTTGCATTAAGGCCTCCAGCTTGCGCTTGCGGTCTCACAGTTGGGCATAATACCTGTCGCAGTTTGGTATGGAGTCCTCCACAGCTACTTCAGCAGTGACATCTGCAACTTGTTTGAGGATGTCGTTTGACCAAGCGGCGATGTCTGTGATAGCTTGGGAAGAGCCTTACTCTTTGCGCTTGGCGCGAAAGCAGTCCCAGTTGACCATTTTAGCTGGTTGCGTACGTTGTCGAGTAGGCTCCTTCATGACAGTTTCTAGAACGTAGTGGTCGCTACCGAATGTCTCCCGAGTATTGCACCAGGTAGCTGCGATCCCCGGTCCTGTAAAGATGAGATCCGGGGTTGTGTCCCGAGAGACTCCTCTTCCTTTCCGAGTAGGTTGGGTGATATCCGTTAAGAGGATCAGATGGAGCATGTGCCAATTATCTCAAAGCACTGGGCGTTTGTGTGTATAGTAGCGGTAACCACATGCTTGATGCGGAGCGTTGAAATCACCCACAATAATTAGAGGCTGCCCTCGCGCTAGCTGCTTTACTCGGAGGAAATGTGGCCCGAAAACGGCCTTTTTTGATCGGGGTGGGCTGTAGACGTTGAGCACGAAAAGGCATATTAATTGCCTGGTCCCAAGAGAGGGTCCGGGGGAATTTTGAGAAGGTTATGGTCTAGTCTAGCTCATGCAAGATAGCCATAAGGTTTCGCTTAACCAGAGTAGCCACCCTGGAGTTTGCTCTTTCCGATGTGCAAGTCCGATATCCAGCCAATTTCTCGTGTTTCGCTGCTTCTTGCCGGGCAAATATTTCCGGGAGGTCGCTCGCGGTAAGGAACTGCTGAAGTACCGCACTCTTGCAACCGAACCTCCTGCAGTTACGTTGCCAGATGGTAGTTTTACCCGAGTGAGCCGCCATGATTAGGTTGGAAGAAGTCGGGAGGGGAGGTCGCTGTGATATTTGGCATCTGAACCGGGAGTGGGGTCATGCCTTCATGTTTGCAGAGGAAATCGATTACTTTATCAAGAGATTCTAACTGTAGGGCAAACTGAGAGCTGAGGGTGCGAACGGAGTTCTCAATATGTTCCTCCAGCGATTGGATACGGCCTTGAAATAATTCGCCCCGTGCTTCGAGGCGCGCGATCTGTGCGTGTCTTCCGTTTGCGTATCACTCGCGGCAAGAGCCTTACGTTTGTGAGTAGTGCCAGTTGACGTGGGGGATGTAGGAGGAGGAGCGTCTAGGTGTTTCTCGACAGTTTCGACTCTATGCATGGGCCAGTTGTGCTACGACGGCCGTAAGGCGTGTAATGGCTTGCTCGAGTGCGTGAGAAGCGGGAGTCCCTCCTAGCGTACTCACCGTCTGAGGTGGAGCCGATGGCGGTCCTGGCGGAGCCGGACCCTGGAGCTGCCCCGGAGAAGCAGGCTGCCGCCGCCGAGCTGCCGCTGCCGGCGCCGCTGCTTGCCGCCGCTTGCTGCCGCTTGCCGCCGCTTGCGGGGGCGGCGTTAGCAGCAAGCAGCAGCAAGAACTCCTTTCACAGCCTCAGCTCTCAGTTTGCTCTACAGCTAGAATCTCTTGCTTGCTGCTGCCGCCGCCGCCACCGCCGCTGGACGACTACAGGCATGCCTGGCCGCGTTCTGGACGGCGTCCGAGATGATCGTCTGGATGAATTGGGCCCGAGGGGTGGGAAGAAGTCCAACCGATCCTTGTGACTGCGCTGATTGCTGCCGGAATGTTGACAGTCCCAGCGGCTGGCGTGTTGTAAAGTTACCCGGCGTGAGGGTAACTTTACAACACTTTTAACTTTGAGGGTAAGCGAGACTTTGGGCGACCGAATTAGCCTTCTCCTTTCCTCTAAGTCCTTGGTGAGCTGGTGCCCAAACGCGCCAAGCCAGTTCTTTGAGTACTCTTTTCCTGTTTAATATACGGATGACAGCCTCCATCACCATCCTCGATTCATAATTTCCTGCAGCTTTTTTTGAGTCGCGGGTGACCACGTTGACCCCACCTTGTTTGACTGCCAAGGCTATGGCCACTTTCTCAGCGTCCGTACATAGGACGCCCTGCCGACCAGGATACCTCGATTTTAATGCCTCTGCCCTGTCTTTAAGTCCCCTTTCGTGAAAGGCAGAAAGCGGAAATATTTTAGCATTTTTCCTGATTTGACGCGGTATCTTTTGAGCGCACCTGCTCCTGCTTGGGCTCGTAGCCCAATTTCTCTAAAATTTTCCTCCTTTTATATCCGAGTAGTATTTGATGCTAAGCGGTAATGACAGCTATGTATGGGGTTTTATGGCGCATAAACAATTCTGGCTCCGATGCGCCAAAAAAAAAAAACGGCAGCCTCAATCAAGCTCGCGAAAGTGTTCAAGACTCCTAGCTTTTTAAGTCTGTCAGTAAATGTGCTCGGGGGAAGTCCAAGCGCCACCTTGACATTTTTCCTGACAATAATTTGAAACCTGTTCCGTTCTACTCCGGTGTGATTGAGGTAGGATAGACTATCCTACTGAGTATGAATACTCGAGCGAGTCTAAAGAGCTTCCCCTCATCCATCCCAGCGTGTCCTCTCGCTATTTGCCTTATAGAACGACACATCTGATTTGCACTGGCTTCTAACCTGCGTTTCATGATTGTTACGATTAGCCTGAATTCTTAGCCCTAGGATGCGGATACCATCGACCACAAGGATCTCTCTGCCGTTTACGGACATGGAGATGTCTGCCTCGCGCTTTTGGTGAAGCCGTCGTTTTCCAGGGGGCACGAGGAACATGGCTTCCGACTTTTCGGTCGAATATTAAGTCCTTCTGCTTTCAGGTAACCTTCAATGATGTCAATTGAGTTTTGTAGAGAGCTTTCAATTTTCCCGTCGCTCCCCTTGTTTATCCATAGTATTTAATAATCTGCATATATGGTTTGGTTTAGATTCTCAATATCCGTTAACTGTTCGAGGAGTCCCATCTGCATCTCGAAGAGGGAGCCCCGAGACGTCCTCCTGTTACTCAGTTCAATGTCCTAGATCGAGTCTTCGCCTACCTTGATAGTGGCTTTCTTGATCGTAATAAAATCGTTATTGTAATTGTATACTCTTTTCCCGACATTAAGGAGTTCAGATTCTCAGACATCAAGACGTGCCTCACGTTGTCAGATGCCTTTGCCACATATAACCCCATAATCACTTTCGTGTCTCGGGTTTCTTGTCTATGATTTGGTCCTTGAGCTGCAGCGGCATGTCGCACGCAGACAGGATAATGGACTGTACCCGGACATCATGACCGGTTGGTCATGGTGTCCGGATACACTCCGTTATGCACTATAGTTATTGAGGCGCGTCTGAACGACGTTCTTCGTAAGCTTATCCACGCAGGTCAGTAATATCGGCCTGAGAATTTCTGGAGGAAAAAGAGTTGGAGGACCGACTTCGAGGAGATGGAACTAGAATATCAGGAAATAGATAACTGCTATAAAAAGAGAAATTGAAGTGAACGAAATCGCTTTCACCAAGCTAAATTGGCAGACCATCTGCGATTAGATGGATACGAATGTAAGTACCGTGCGGACGTGGCGACTTCTTCGTCATCTCTTAGATTCGGATAACACAAAGTCGGTGTCAAGACGACCAAGGAGGAAAACCATATTTCATTCGTGGTACAACTGCTGCGAACTGTAAGACTTGAGAGGTGAGCGTGATGCGCGTTGCGATCGGCCAACTTGCGCGCCACAAAACTACCGCTCCAAGAACTCTCTTCACGGCATGCGTTAATGCTATGGTACCTTGATTTGGTCTATTTTTACCAACTAGCCCAACAGTGATAAATATTTTGTCTCGTTCTTTGTTATTTTTACTGTAGGTACAGAGTTGTTGGGAACAGCAAAGTGGGAAAATATTATTAACGAATAGGAAGATTGGGTTTAACCTGTGACAAGAATAGGTTTGGCGTTCCCTCGGAAGGCCGTGGAGTCTGCCATTTGCACGCATGTGGATACGCTGCTACACAGTCGACCTTCGGGACCCAGAGGCCGTTAACGGCGAATAAATGGCGATGGTAGACGTGACTGTTTACGCTATGCGTCGTCTTCAACAAATGCCGCATTGTGGTACTGTCATCGTTGGCGTTGTAAGACAAAGCGCCACACTGAGCCACAAGAAAGGAGTGGTGTCATTTATGCAGTTCTCTTTATATAGAGCTTTTCTTCATATCAACGTTTTTTTTTGTGCTATATCCACGTTTTCTGTTAAACCTCACCATTGCGTTATATGAGCGCTTTACGACCACGTCTTGAGGATCATCGCCACACCGCTTTTTACCTCTTCCTACGACTGCGTATTCAAACCCACGACGACGCTTTTTAATGAAGTTGTGCTTCTATTTGGCGCAGTAAAACTTTAACCTTTAATTCACCTGTCGCTTGTAGCTAGTGATAGTCATGTGGTGCATGGCTTGGGCTCACTTTCTTGAGTCCATACAGACTATGTAGATTCGAAACCGCTAATCAGCAACTTAGAAAGCCTTATTGAAATATGCGGAAATTGGAAGCGCTTGGAGCTATTAGGGAACGGATGAAAACTGTCGTAATGAGCATGCGTATAAATGCTGCGGTACAATGTAAACAAGTACGAGGAGTCAAGCGGGTAGCGCGATTTCAGTCTCGTGTAGTGTGACGCGCTGGCAAGAAACAGCTCTTGGCCGCATCTGCAAAGCTTCATATGGCTTCGTTGCGTCTTGATGTGCGCGTCAGAACTGGGAACCACACATTACCGGTTTTCTAGAGTCACGTCTCTACTACTTTAGGTAGAAACCCAGAAAACGTCTCGTTCCGTCAACCTCACCTACCAGCTCATTACAGGTTACACTAGAAGTTCGCTCCCCTAGCGACAGTGTCGCTTAGTATAGTGTGCTATGGTGAACTCTTTCATGACCACATGACTAACCGAACGCTATACTAATTACGCTCGTAACTGCAGTTAATTTGTGATTAAAGCTTGTGAACGAAATAATTTCACTGGACTAATTGTAGGCCCCGCCGGGGTGGTGCAGTGGTAAGGCGCCCGACTACTGTGCCGGATGATGGTGATGATAAACTCTTTATTTACTCCCAAACAAGGGGAACCAGCCGAAAGACTGATTGCGCTGCTTAGAGGAGGTCAACAGGGATCCATTGGGACTCTGCGGCCTCCAATGTGCGCAAAATGAGCTGGCGCTGTTGAGCGAGCTCGGTGGTATGCAGGAGGGACTCCCACGCATCCACTGTAGCTGTATTGTCTGCGTTGTGTCGTGTACATGTCCACACCATGTGAATGAATGTGGCCGCTTGTGAGCAGTGTTTGCAGCTAGGTGCAATAAGATTTGGGAAAATTTTGCTATCTAGCCATGGGTTGGGAAAGGTTCCTGTTTGTATTTTGCGCCAATGGACGGCCTCGCACCGGGATAGTTCCCGGTGTGCAGGGGGGTATAGACACTGTTCGAGCCAATAATGCTGGAGGATGCCCGTGTATGTAACAAGGCGTGAATGAGTGCCTTGGGGAGTGTCAGAGGAAGCGGCAGGCTGAGGAGGGTGCTCCGCCCGGTAGCTGAGGTCTCGGGCTAGAGCATGCGCCTGTGCGTTCCCGCTGAGCGCCTCATGGGCTGGGGCCCATATGAGAAGACGAGGTGTAGACGATAAGGGCAGAAATCAGAGGATAGTATGCGCCTGTCGGGATACACGACCTGCATCAAAGTTGCGAATTGCCTGTTGGGAATCGCTAACGACTACTTTGGTGGAGGGGTCGGTCAGAGCTAACGCGATGGCAACCTCTTCCGTGGTGGTAACTGCTGCAGCGTTGAGGATGCTGCAGGCGTTGTGCCAATTTCGGCGCGGTGCCAATGCAACCGCAACCATAGCGGGGCGGCGAGGGTGGTGGGAGGCATCTGTGTACGCAACGTCGGGGCCACTGGTAAAACGTTTGTGGAGTTGCCGGGCTCGGTCGGCTCTGCGCTCTGTATGATACTCTGGATGCATACGTTTGAGAAGCAAAGGTATACGAAGACTGTGTCTCTGCTCAGGCGTGAGGTCCATATACGTAGAAGTCGTCCTCAGAGGAGTGATTCCTACCTGGCTCAGTACTGCACGGCCCGCATGTGTCAGCGAGAGGCGCTCATATTGGGAAGTTAGAGTCGCTTCAATCAGCTCGTCGACTGTGTTGGAGATCCCGAGGGCCATCAGTTTGGTGGTGGAAGTGGGCATGGGTAGACCCTATCTTGTATGCCTTGCGCAGTGATGCATCCAGTTGTTCCCGATCTGTTCGCGTGAGGCGAAGGTAAGGGGCAACGTAGGCAATGCGCGTACAAACGAAGGCTTGTACGAGGCGCTAAAGATTAGATTCGCGCATGCCCTTATGCTTGTTGGCGACTCTCTTGAGCAGGCGGCTGATCTGGATTACAGATTGATCTATTCACTGAAGAGTAGTGGCGTTTCCTCCATTATCTTGTAGATGAAGGCCCAGGATACGGATTCGGTCGGTACGGGGTATGGTAGTGCCCTGTACTTGCAGATTGAAGGATGCCGGAGGCGATCTGGGGCGTCTTCCCTGGGTTGGGACAATGATGTATTCAGACTTGGCGGCCGAGCAGGATAAGCCGACTGTGGCCAGGTAGGTATCAAGATCGATGGCTCCTCGATTGGCCGTTACTGCCGTGCGTAATCCACAGTGAGGTCGTCGGCGTATAGGCTGTGGTGCAAGTGGGGGATATCTGCCAAAAGATTGGGCAGGCCAAGAAGCGCAATATTGAACAAGAGTGGTGAAAGCACTGAGCCTTGGGGTGTACCCCGGCTTCCAGGAGAAGAGATGGTGGAAGGATCTCCTGAGCCGGTGTCAAGTTGCACTCTGCGGTTCGTGAGAAAGTCGCGTATATAGCATACGTTCGTTGTCCCACCCCTAGGCTCTGGAGGTTCTGCAGAATGGCTTCGTGCCGGACATTGTCAAAGGCCTTCGCGACATCTAGACCAACTATGACTTTGGTGTCCAAAGTGCTATGTGTGTCTATGACTTTGGTGTCCAAAGTGTTATGTGTCAGCACCTGATGTTTGAGCAAGTGCATGATGTCTGGGGCCGCAAGGTGTGGTCGAAAACCAAACATCGCGCCTGGAAGTAGGTGATGTTCTTCTAGGTAACGAAGAAGACAGGTCTGAATTACATGCTCCAATGTTTTCCCACGCAGGACGTGCGAGGCATGGGTAGGAGGTTCCAGAGAGTAGGTGGTTTGCCCGGCTTGGAGATGAGCACGAGGTTGGCGCATTTCTACTCTTGCGGGATGGCTCCCGGCTTCCAGCATTTTTTCAGAAAATCTGTGAGAGCATGAATCGAGGCGTCGTCGAGTTTTCGAAGCATACGGTTAGATATCCGGTCCGGGCCTGCAGCTGAGTTTGTCTTGAGACGATTGAGCTCTGCTCGTACCTCCGGTAAAGTGATGGGAGCGTCTAAACGGACGTTTTTCTTCCCTTGATAAGAAGAAAACGATTTCACCGGTTCTGGGCGGATCTAGGTGTCTACTAGCTCCTGTTTGAGGGTGTCACCCGTTAATAATTAGGGGATGTTATTAACGATGCGCCCTTAACGGTGCGCACACTCCCAGACACCCTTTGAGTGAGTGGGGGTAGCTGTTCCGGTCGCAAAGGAGATGCCCTCGACCTGCGTGGCAAGCTCAGCCGGAATTCAACTACCTTGTGGTGACAGAAGGGGGTGGTCGTTTGGTGCCCAGCGGTCGCCGGTTCAAACCAGAGAAAGGATCGGAGTCAGAAGTAACAAACAAAACACAATTTATGCACAGCAAGAGACGATACAAAGGAATACACAAGATCACTTGAAATACATAGACGAGAGGTTCACAGAATACAAACTCTAAGCATGCAATTACACAGGTATCCAATAACGTAGAGGCTTTACAACAGATGAAACACGAGAGAGTACATAAACAAACACCAAATTGTTCACCGGGCACTGTTGCAGTCCGACGCCTCAAGAGTCACGATGTGGCCGCCATACGAGACGAGCGCCGCTCCCTTGAAAGTCCGTGGGCTTGCCAGCAGCGGGTGATCCCCGGGAGTCCAGCCGAAGCACAGGCGAATACGTCGCAAAACACGGACGAACTGACTGACTGACTGACTGACTGACTGACTCATCAAGCGGCGCGGTCTCTTTAAATAGGGCGCGCCGCGTCTGTTTGTTAGCACGCGTCAAAGCTAGCGCGCACACACACATAGCTTCGCTGGTTATAGCTCCCTCTTCTCCTCCAGTCGAGCTGCGCGTCGTCATTGGCCAGGTCCCATAGAAATTTCTCGAAAGGCCTGGCACATTCCAGGCCGATGAACCACCGTCCTCCCCGGGCAATGGGAAAGAGGGTCACGGCAACGCGTACAAAGCTACGCGCTCTCCCGCGCGGGGAAGGGGGCTTTTCTCTCCATGCCTTCCACGCGACGCCGTGCGGGCCTCGCGCCGTACCGGCTTGATGAAAATGGGCGCCGATTTCGTGACAGAGGGCGTCTGAGGTGCCCGGAAATTGGTGGAAGATACGCTGGAGCTGCTGGCGAGCTTGGAACTTGCTCCATTCAGGGTCGAGGAGGCAACGGAGCATTTTCTAGGTGCTTCTATTGTTAGAAGCCTTATCCATCTGGTCACATATATTGTGCCAGTTTCGGCGTGTAAGCTCTACAGCATAGTTTTCGATGTTTGTATGGACTCGGGCGAGCCGTCGTCGAAGATTCCGATCCCACTTGCGAGTTTGCATCAGGGCCTCCAGCTTGCGCTTGCGGCCCCACAGTAGGGCATAATATCGGTCGCAGTTTGGTACGGAGTCTTCCACAGCAACTTCAGCAGTGACATCTTCAACGTGTTTGAGGATGTCGGCTGACCAAGCGGCGACGTCTGTGATAGGTTGGGAAGAGCCTTGCTCTTTTCGCTTGGCGCGAAAGCAGTCCCAGTTGACCACTTTAGCTGGTCGCGTACTTTGTCGAGTAGGCTCCTGAATGACAATCTCCAGAACGAAGTGGTCGCTTCCGAATGTTTCCGGAGTATTGCACCAGGTAGCTGCAATCCCCGGTCCCGTAAAGGCGAGATCCGGGGTTGTGTCCCGCGAGACGCCCGTTCCTCTCCGAGTGGGTTGGGTGATATCCGTTAAGAAGTTCAGATGGAGAGTGTGCCAATCGTCCCAAAGCAATCGGCCTTTAAGCGTGTCGTAGTGGTAGCCCCATGCTTGATGCGGAGCGTTGAAATCACTGAGAATAATTAGAGGTTGCCCTCGCGCTAGCTGCTGTACTCGGAGGAAAAGTGGCCCGAAGACGGCCTTGCGTGTTGGGGGTGGGCTATAGACATTGAGCACGAAAAGGCATTGCCTGATTGCACGAGATGGCCGGGGGAGAATTTCGAGAAGGATATGGTCTGGGAAAATGGAGTCTAGCTCATGTAAGATAACCGTAAGGTTTCGCCTAACTAGAGTAGCCACCTGAGAGTATGCGCTTCCCGATGTGTATGTCCGGTATCCAGCCAATTTCCCATGTTTCCCTGCTTCTTGAAGGGCAAAGATTTCTGGGGTGTCGCTCGCGGTAAGGAACTGCTGAAGGACCGCGCTCTTGCGCGCGAACCCCTTGCAGTTCCATTGCCAGATGGTAGTGTTACCCGAGCGAGCCGCCATGATTAGGTGGTGAGAAGTTCGGAGTGGAGTTCGTTGGCTGATTTGGGCGTCTGAACCGGGAGCGGGGTCATGCCTTCATGTTTGCAGGGGGAGTCGATTGCCTTACCAAAAGATTCTGGCTGTAGAGCAAACTGAAAGCTGAGGGTGAGAAAGGAGTTCTCATTATGTTCCTCCAGCGATTGAATACGGCCTTGAAAGAAGACGCCCTGTGCTTCGAGGCGCGCTATCTGTGCGTGTATGTCTTCCGTTTGCGTATCGCTTGCGGCAAGAGCCTTACGTTTGTGGGCAGTGCCAGCTGGTGCGGGGGAAGTAGGAGGAGCAGCGTCTAAGCGTTTTTCGATAGTTTCGACTCTATGAACCAGTTGTGTTACGACGGCCGTGAGGTGTGTAATGGCTTCTTCGAGTGCGTGAGAAGTGGGAGTCTCTTCTAGCGTACTCACCGCTCGAGGTGGAGCCGGTGGCGGTCTTGGCGGAGCCGGGCCCTGGAGCTGCCCCGGTGGAGGAGGTTGCTGCTGCTGCTGCTGCTGCTGGACGACTGTAGGCGTACCTGGCCGCGTTCTGGACGGCGTCCAAGATGATAGCCTTGAGGCAGTTGGCCCGAGGGGTGGGAAGGAGTCCGAGCGGTCCCTGAGACTGTGTTGATTGCTGCCGGAACGTTGGCGGTCCCAGCGGCTGGCGTGTTGTAAAATTACCCGGCGTGAGGAGGCTTGTTCTTGTTGCTTAGCAGCTTCAGCCTGTCTGCGATTTTCCCACTGACGGCGCTTGACGGCGTAGGGAGTGCGAAATATTTCTTTGCATCGCCTGTCGCCCGTGAGGTGTTCTTTCCCGCAGAGACGGCAGGTCGGCGTACAGGAGTGATCGCTGTCCGGGTTGGGAAGCCCACAGCCTCGGCATTTGGTAATTGTGCTCACGCATACGTCGGATCGGTGGCCGAGCTCTGCGCAGCGGTAGCATACCTCATATTTGTTTTTGAAGATGGTACAGCAGTGTTCTCTGCTACAAAAATAGATCCATGCAGGGACCTTAGGTTGAGAGAGGGTGATCAGCATGGCAGTGGTGTTGCCGAGTCTTCTGAAGTTCTCGATAGGAGGGTTTCGGTTGTCCTGGAGTTCTGCTTGGAGTACCCGGGCTCGAACCCGACCATGGCGGCTGCGTTTCGATGGAGGCGAAACGGAGATGTCCGTATGCTGTGCGATGTCAGCGCACATTAAAGATCCCCAGGTAGTCGAAATTACTCCCTAGCCCTCCACTACGGCACTCCTTTCTCTCTATCCACTTCCATTCCCCACCTTGCTCGCTTCCCTTACGGCGCGGTTTAGGTGTCCACAGAAACAAGTGTGACAGATACTGCGCCTTTCCCTTCCTGTGAACCAATTATTATTAATTGTAGGCATTCATCAATCACTTTTGACAAGTTAGTTGTAGTGACTACACGCCGACTTCGTTAACAGACGAGACAAGCTTAAGCCCTGTCGCGGCACAAACTCCGCAAGCCTTATTGCGCGCTCGCACTTATACAGTGAAATGGGGCAACGCCCCTTGCGCTGCTTATCATCTGCAACTAGGCACGATAAGATGCATTCTAGTTTGGTTTTTGGTTTGGTTTTGGTTTTGGGTTTAACTTCCCAAAGCGACTCAGGCTACGAGATACGCCGTAGTTGAGGACTCCGGAAGTTTCGACCACCTGGGGTTCTTTAACTTGCACTGACATCGTACAGCACACGGACGCCGAGCTTTTCGCCTGCATCGAAAAGCGGCCGCCGAGACCGCCTTTTCTGAGGGAAATATTGAGTAGTGCGGTAATTTTCAAGTGGGTCATGAAAGCTGTCGCTTTCTTTATGCGACAGCTTGTAACGAAATATAAGATAAATAGGAACATAGCGAACTTGAGCTTGTTCAAATTCTGGTCGCACTCCCGTCTTAGTGGTGGTCTTCTCTGCCTCAGGGATCTCCTTGGTGCTGGCTTTGGTGGTACACTGTTTGGTATGGAGGGGTTGATGACGTGCTGTTGGCTAGTACGGTACTGACATGCGGAGTTGCGCTCGAGCACTCTGGCTCCCCGTCATCATGACTGAAGCCACATCGGAAGGCTTCTCCCGTTGGCAGCAGGTGTTTTCGGTTGAGCCTAAGGGCCCGCCCCTACTACGTGATGCCTTGGTAAGACCTTGGGTACACTGTCTCTTCCTTGAACGCTTCAAGCGGCTGCACGGAAGTCTGAAGGTCTGAAGCTGACTATGCTTGATGACTGGACGGGGTGGTCCACATCGATACTCTGGCAGTGCTTTCCGTAGCCTGCGGCCCTGGAGGATATCTGCCGGTTTCCGTCACACTACAAAGGAGGGGTCCTGTAAGCCAAAAGTCCAGCCAGAAATCTTGTTTTGCTCCGGTAGTTTATTTAGCAGTGCCTTTACCTGTCGCACACCCTTTTCGGCTAGCTCATTCGAACGCGCGAATCCTGGGCTAGAGGTAATACACTTGAAATCGTTGGCGCGAGAAAAGTCGGCGAGTTCCCTGCTCGAATAACTGCAGACCGTTGTCGGAAATAACTTCCATGGGTAATTCATAACGAGGAAAAGCAGCACTGCATACATCAATGACGGCTCTGGCTGAAGTATTATGCGGACTTTTTAACCCTGGGAGGTTTGGCAAGGTGTCATAAACACAAAGGTGCGCCTTCCCGCCAAAAGAAGAAAGGTCCATTCCGACTGTCTGAACAAGAGCAGGCCGGGTTATGAGAGCTCCCTTTGGCTGACTATGTGCGTATACTTTTGTACATGTAGCGCAATTGTGCGCAAGCGTTTTAATTTCAGAGTTCATACCAGGCCAGAAGACAAAGTGACGGGCCTTTGATTTACACTTGTTAGCCCCATATGACCTTGGCGAATACTTTGCAAACTCTATCACCTCCTACTGCTTGGAATGTTGACTTTACATCCCTTAAGTAATACGCCTGTGACACGAGAAAGCCCAGAAGAGAAGGGATCTTATATCAATTCATTCATTTTCAAATTTGCTGGCCGACGTAAGAAACACGTCTGGGAACTTTGGTCCGGCCGAGGGGGTGGGGCGGGGGGTAATGAAGCTAACGTGGCGTCGTAATAAAACGTGTTCGTGCTGTTCATGTGAGTCGTACTGCTCGCTGCTTGTTGGGTGACTCCGGTACACCCCAAGTGGACAAGTAGCGACGAGTCTCGCATGAAGATGGGGTATACGCACAACATTCGCCAAGTAAACCCGACGACTCTACGTGAGACGCAGAAGCCCGCAGCGGCGCGCAAGTGAGTAGCATGGCGAACACAGTGAGTGCATTGTTCGTGGCACCGCCATAATTCGGTTCGAATGCCGAAACGTGGACAAACTACCCCGAGAAACTGCAATCGGTGCAAAAGGAATCACTGACGACGCACGCAAGCTCGCAATTCTTATAACGTGCCTCAGCCCGGAGGTATATGGTCGTATTCGAAGCTTACTGGCGCCGAAAAAGCCGCGGGATAAACCCTATGACGCCATCGTTACACTGCTAACGATTACACCGCCATCATTACACTGAATCCGGCCTCGTCGCATATCTATGAACCGTACCGGTTCCAAACCCGAGTACAGAACACCGGCGAGAAGGTAAGCGAATACCTGGCAGAACTTCGCAAAATTGCCGACAACTTTTGCTTCGGCAGCGCGTTGGAACGTAACCCGCTGGACTGATTTGTTATCGGTCTGCGAGAGAAGATTGTTCAGGGCGTACGCCTTGCTAAGACGAAGCCTCGCACTCTTCAAAAAGCAGTAGACATCGCTATGTCGACGGAATTGGCGATACAGAATGCTGAGCGCCTCCGCCGTGCGAATGCTTCGGAAATGGCGATCAAGGCAACGTCGTAGCTTTCAGGAAGAAAACGAAGCACGACAAGTAAAAGACATAAGTGCATTCGCTGTTGCGATTGCTCGCATGATGCTCCTAACTGTTCGCACCAAACGTAAGTGCCGCAAGCAATGACATTTATCCACAATGTGTTTCGGCAGAGGAAAAGCGAAAAAGCCAACTAAGTTTCAGTCGAACGCGGTAAGTGCGGAACCGGGCCACAACAGCACTGAAGTCCTTGACATTTTCAAATTGACAAGCGAATGTACTGTGGTTGAGTCGGTGTACAAGATGGTGAAGTGGGGACCAGTGGATCTCGACATGCAGATTGATACGGGATGGCGCTAGTCTGCATAATTCCTGAAGAAACGTACCATTGCCATGCCAAGCAGTGGCCAGCCCTGAAGACCACAAACAAGGAGCTTCATTGCTGCTTGGGAAAGTTACCTGTCAGAGGGTGCTTCATATGACAGTGCAGCACCAGGACTACAAAGCTGCTGCTGAACTGTACGTCGTGCAGTACCCAGAACCTTCATTGCGCGGTGCATACGTGATCCGAAAGCTTCATTTTTTTCATTTGCTGCCTGACCAGGATGTAGGCTCAATACTGTCCCCACACAGGGAAATCTCACGCGTCACAGAGTAGCTGAAAGAAAAGTTCAGACCTCTTCCAGCCGGGAACAGGACTGATGAAGGGCCCTCCTGCCAGATTTGCTGTGAAGAAAGATGCAACTCCAAGATTCCTGAAATCCCGTTCACTATCCTGTGCACTACGCAAAAGAATGGGACTGGAACTGGACAGAATGTACCAGCAAGGGATCCTGTTTCAGTCAGGCACTGCTATTGGGCAACGCCAATTGTTCGAGTGGCAAAAGCAGACGGAACCTAGAGAATCTGAAGGGACTTCATGGTCACAGTCAATACTGAGTGTTGTTGACCCGCTCCTAAAAATGGAAGACATTATTAGCTAGAGCTAAATTGGCCACAGCCTCACCATTTCGCCCTGCCTGTTGTCAACTGTTAATAATTATGAGGATTATTAACGATGCGCCCTTAACAGTGCGCACACTCCCAGACACCCTTAGAGTGAGTGGGGGTAGCTGTTCCGGTCGCAAAGGAGATGCCGTCGACTTGCGTGGCAAGCTCAGCCGGAATTCAACTACCTTGTAGTGACATAAGGGGGTGGCCGTTTGGTGCTCAGCTTTGGCCGGTTCAAGCCAGAGTAAGGTTCGGAGTTTACATTAGGTAGCGAAGTACTGGAAGCAGTAGGCGAATATGTCCCATTCGCACTCATAACTTTCGCTGCTACAGTGCCCTGGCCTTGACGAATCTCGTTGGATATGGTTTAGCTTGTGCCTGCGGTCAAACACAAGCGCACAGAAAACACGTTGCAGTTTGCTTATCTTGGAAACCCGACGAGAGCTACATTGGCCACAGTCTCGCCATTTCGCCGTGCCTGTCCGAAAAGAGAAGAAGACAGATAACCCGGTAGTTATACAGGCAACGAAAACGGCGACTTACTAGGACAGAAGGTTCGTTCGAACGTTGTGATGGCGATGTGCCCCGGAGTTCGACGTAGAGACGATGTCATACCACTAGAAGCCTTCTACACTCGGATGAGAATGGTCGACGACGAAAGGCAAGGGGTGCTCGTTACGTGAAGTGATTGCCGTATGGCATAAATAAAGCTGAAACCATAGAATAAACTACTATGTGCTCAAGCTATTGCCTTTACTTTCAAGCCGAACCTAAGTGTAGCCATGCAGATTGCTCTCGCGTAATGCCAGGTTTAACCAAACCACAGCTAATTTTTTAAGAGATATTAATGAGTGATCATGTCTTCCTAACAAGTAGTTACAGCACGGGGAAGGCTCGATCTGAGTGGAGACAGTTATTGAAGCGAAAGTTTCACTGCGCCATATAAAGCCAAGGTCGCCGTGTGGAGCCGGAGTTTCTACAGCGCATGCGCCGAGCAACAGGTGCGACGCACGTGACGTCGAAGTTGCACACCCGCAGATCGGCCGCCACCGACTCCACAGTCTTGATGCGCACGTTGGGCATGCGCAGTAGCTACAGATGCGACATGCGCGACGTCAAAGTTGCTCGCTGTGCGCTACGGCCAATCTCGATGGAGAGCGGGCTTCTCTTCTCGCTCTCCGTCGAGACCAGCCAAGGTAGATCCCTTGTAGCGGCCGTGCTACAGATGGCGTCACTACTCGGTCACTTATAAAAGGAAGATGAGAAGCGTTCGCTCTTCATATGAACGATGGATGAAGCAGTGGAAAGTCAGCGCGTATATTAGGACCGACATCGACGGCGACTACGGGGAGCCACGTCGACGCATCCCTGAGTGGCGGCGTGGTATACGGCATGTCGACAATGCGACGTTCAGGGGCAATCGCTGTGTGAACCTAATACCGCCTGGCCAGCCTCTTCAATTTTGATCACCCTTCAATGCCTGAACTAATATTTGAACCCCGCGGAATCATAAAACTTATTGAATCACTGAAACTTACTTCATCTGCTGGTGTGGATAGAATTAATGCAAATATATTACTCAACACCAAGCACATATCAAGTATTATCCTATCTCATATTTTCCAACAGACCCTTTCATCAGGCTTGGTTTTTAGATTTGAAGGTAGGCAAGGTCATTCCCGTCTCGAAAAAAGGTCCCCCACAGTCACCTAGTAACTGTTGGCCTATATCTCTCACTTGCGTCGCTCTAAACTAATGGAACATATTATTCATTCCCACGTCGTAAACTTTATATCAGCCAATAACTTCTTTCATCCCAACCAACATGGATTTCGTAAAGGTCGCTATTGTGAGGCACAACTATAATTATTAATGCAAAAGCATTACTTCGCTATGTTCACAGATTTCTAAATCATTCTCAGTAGTCTGAAGATCGATGTAAAAGAGGGCTGCCCTAGCATAATGCCCACACTCAGAGTGTATTTGAGTCCACTCACTCATCGGCCCTTACTGTTTGCAATCTCATAGCTCTTGAGATATACGCGGCTAATTTATGAGCAGCATTATACCACCAACATTGATGGGGGCGATTCTATATAAATAATCTATCCGTAGACCGTGTCCGCAGGCCGTGTCCGCAGAACGTGTTCGCAAAATTTTGTCCGCTGCAGTTGTGAGTAATTGAGAGGTAGTAGAGGTTAATGAGTGGTGTCAATCGATAGAGGGTGACGTAATGATGTGTCTGAAAAAAATAATTAGAACAATAAGGTAATTGGGAAATTAATTAGAATAACTGGTTCACAGGAAAGGGAAGGCGTTGTATCTGCCACACTTGTTCTGTGGACAGCTGCATTGCGACTTAAGGGATGAGAGGAAGGTAGGAATGAAAACGGAAAGAGAGAAAGAGGTGCCGTTGTGGATATTGCGTCAAGGAAGTGACGTCACAACTGGAAGTAGGGCCGAAAAAAGGGCATAGGGAGGAATTAGCGCGCGATTTGAAAGTACCAAAGACTAAAATGGGCAAACAAAAAGGGAATTAAGCAACTAGAAGCAACCAACTGCAGCATCCGTGCTTTCGTATTACTACAAAGCAGATTCTGCAGTGCTTTTTAATTTTTTCATTATTGACCTCAGTTGTAGCCTTGATATTAGCATTCCAGTTCATGCCCTATTTGTACCTTCGAAAAAGCTTTCGACAAGGTTCCTCACAAACGGCTATTCTTAAAACTTTTGCACCTTAACCTTCATTCGAACATTTAAGAATTGATCTATGACATTTTAACTAACCATAAACAATTTTTGAATGCTAAAAATACTGCTTCTTTCAAGTCTTCCATATACTTTCAGGTGTGCCCCAGGACACTGCCCTTGGTCTCCTACTCTTTCTAATTTATATAAATGGCATGACTTCAAACATTTCATCTATACCATTCGCCTATTTGCAGATGATTGTATTATTTACCGTTTTTGTGATCCGGCGAGCGGCGAAAAAGATCGAGACGGGAAGCAGGCGCCACTCACCCCTCTATTGTGATCGGGCGAGCTGCCCTCCCAATCTAGAGCGGGGAAATCGTCTGGCGATCAGCGCCCAACCTCGGCGCCGGTGAGTACGTTATAGCACCTGGCGCCGGCCGGCCGGAGGGAACAGTTCGTCACGCGGCGGCAATTAGGGCCCCCCCAACAAGTCGACGAACGGACAATGGAGTGGTAGCTACCAAATTCCGGTCGTTCAATCCTCGCTACGGACAGCGAGCGCGCATTCTTTCCTTTCTTCCCGTAGTGAGCCACGGGGACAGCTTCGGCTCAGGCCTCGCGGAATGCAGCCTGGCGACACCAGGACGGATATGTCAGCCCCAGGTGCACACACGCATGGAGACAAGCGGTTAACGCTAGCTACGCCGTCTAGACGACCACCTCCTCACCCTCAAGCCAGAACCCGACAGAGGGGCGTGTCAACGAGTGCGAACCGTGTTGGTGCGTGTGTGTGAGAGTGCGGGAAAGTGAGGTGACAGAGACATTCCCTCTTAAACTGCTCTGCCTTCATCTAGGGGACATAGGGAATCAGTCCTATAAAAACGGACGAAGTGTGTGTTGAGTGTCATAGAACGGAGAATGTTGCTCTAGTCAGTATCCCACGAAAAACGCTACCATGTAAATTTTTTACATAAAGTTTTCCCATCGCACTTCAAAGTCCGGTTTCCAATGCCTCGTCCTTGCTAGTGCTCCGACATCCAACCAGGTCTACAACACGCAACCTGGGTCATGACGGCTGGTGGCAGCGGTGGGATGTCCTGCGCGGTATCCTTGCTTTGGTTTGGTGAGTGTATCGCCTTCTCTTCTTGGAGTTTTGCCAGGCTTAATGTAAGGTGTTATTTCTGGTTGGAAAGTTGGTTGTAGAAGCCTGTTCGGATTTGAACTTTGCTTGCACCAACGTACTCCTGAGAGACTTGTGGTGTGTGGTCACAAATACGGGCAGTCATGGACCGAAAAAGCTACGAATTACGTAGCTAACTTTGAAGTGAGGAATTGCGGATTGATTGTGGGAAATCGAGAAAAAAGCCGCCGATTGTCGGAGAAATCAGCGGCATCGAAAGCAACGGTTATGAAGACCATGAGTTGTGAGGAATTGCGGATTGATTGTGGGGAATTGAAAAAAAAAAGAAAAAAAAAGGCAGCCGATTGTCAGCGCGATCAAAAGCAACGGTTATGAACACCAGGATTTGTGAGGAATTTGGGATATGATGGAAATTTGCCAGGCTTGACGGAAGGGGTTCTTCCTGGTGGGAAAGTTGGCTGTAGAAGCCTGTTCGAATTGAACCTTGCCTGCACCACCGTACTCCTGAGAGACCAGTAGGAAAGTTGGTTGTGGAAGCCTGTTCGGAATGAACCCTGCTTGCACCAACGTATGGTAATCTTGCCAGGCTTAAGGCTGGTTCACACTAGCGACTCGCGGAAGTCGTGCGGCTCGATTCGTCACGGAGGGGGAGACCCGCGACAAGCGGCGATCGACAAGGAGTGTTCACACCAGCCTACGACTCGCTTCGCGACAACCCCCTCTTCGAACGAGATTTGAACGAAGAGTCGACGTTTACGCCTTTACGACTTCTGCTACCGCGCTTGGGATAGATCAGTTCGGACTCATTTCGGGTATGAATATGTGGAATTATCAGCGAGGAATTATGGGTATGCCCATGTTTAGGGCTGTTTCGACAGCCAAAGTGCTATAGTTCTACGAAGACGGAAACGGCGGTGTGCGCGCTGTTGTTTTCGGTCTCGCGAAATAGCAGATCACGAAATCACCTCATGCCCGAGCTTCGAGCACATGATCAAGGATACGCGTACAAACGTGAATTAGTACACTTCACTCTCGCAGAGCTCCTTAACATGGGTGCCGAACAACTGCGGGCGCAGTAAGTCGATCGTGCACACACGCGCATGCACTCTTGAATTTTCCTGCCTTGGAAGGAGGCAGAAGCGCTGCGGATCGTCTCAGTAGTTTCGCGTCGCAAGAAATCGGTCAGCGAGCAACTCCCTCAAACGACCTCAAACGAGTCGCTAGCGACTCGTTTGGGTCTTTTCCTCCGTGACGAATCGTGTCGCGCTACCTCCGCGAGTCGCCAGTGTGAACCAGCCTTTAACGTAACGTGTTATTCCTGGTAGTAAAGTTGGTAGGAGAAGCCTGTCAGATTGAACCTTGCTTACACCAATGTATTGTAAATTTGGCATGCTTAACGTGAGATACCGATTTAGTATTTCCCGGTAGGGGTACACCCTCTTTCACTGGAGTTATCGAGAGGATATGTGGTGATTCAAAATTGCAAAACGTGGCGTGAATAAATCAGCCACGTAGTTTGGTCAGCAGCTCTCTCCACCGGGCGCCCGTAGAGTGACCAGAAAAGGGGGGAGGACATCTTGCAGCCTATGGTTTAACGCTTGTTATTTGGTTGCCTGGCACAGCTCAGGAGGTGGCGGTGCTCTTGCCTTGCCGGGGGGGGGGGGGGGGTATTGTGCGGACATTATCCCTAATGCCCTACTTGAGACCTTTGGCCTGCAGGCATCTCACTTCTGGATGTCAGGGGGAACCGGAGACCAGCCCAGCTGATGCGGCCTCTTCAGAGGACACCGATCAGGTGTAGCCCCTTTCGAGGCCTCTACCTGGCGGCTTACGAGCTCTTGTGATCGGAAAGCCAGCGGCGAAAAAGATCGAGACGGGAAGCAGGCGCCACTAACCCTTCTATTGTGATCGGGTGAGCTGCCCTCCCAAGCTAGAGCGGGGGAATCGCCCCGCGATGATTTGATTCAGTGATTCTTGAATTTAGGGGGGAGGGGGCGTTCTAGGGGGGGGGGGGTGAAGAGTGGGGTGCTTTGCCCCCCTATTGCTTCCTGAGCGCCCAACCTCGGCGCCGGTGAGACGCTATAGGGCAAAGCTGGAGTTTGCTCCGCGACGTTAGCGCTCGGTTTCCAGCCGAGCGGAACTACAAAACCTACGCGCATCTGCGCTGCGCGCGGCTGTCTGCGGAGTCTGCGCAGCCCGCTCGCTCGGGAGCGCGTGCTACAGGCAGCCGCACGTGCACGCGGACCGGGAGAAGGAGAGTGAGGACGAGGGGGGTGGTCGTGCGTCTGTGCGCGCAAAGCCGGCGCTCTTTGCCTGTGGTGTTTCTTATTTTTGCTTTTTTCTGTGCCCCGACTGACATAGAGGTTGGCTGGAGGCACGCTTTTTATCGGTGTTTTCGAAAATGAGAAATTATGATTAATTGATCGCCGCGGACATTGTTTTCAAAGAGCGTTTGTTGGCAGGCTCAGACAAAAAAAAAAAAAACATGAACGCGAATTCGGTACTCGAAGGCAGAGGCAAGCGACAGGTATTTTGAAGGACTTGAGGCGGCACCTCTTGATGTCTCTTCCATGTTGTTCAGAGAATGAAGGGTCCAGCTTTCTCGTTGAGAATTGATACGCGTGTACACAGCGACGAGTGCTCCGGGCGCTGGTTGGAGAGCTTCCTTTCCATTTACGACTGCTCACTTGAAAGAGGCCTATTCAACTCTTTGGGGACAGACGTTTTAGGCGATGATGCCGGCGCCGTGGTGCCTGCTTTCGGTGCGTTTAGGACGCGTTCCCTACAAAGGCACAAAGCATGCCGCCTTACCCTTTGGTTCCTGCTGACAGTGGTCAGGGGGAGTTCGCTGCTGTGGCGCTGCCATCGGAAATCAATGACTTTTCTACCTTTAACGATGCGAGGTTTCTTAACGACCTGGATCACTGACGAGAAGCCGAGGCATGCTATTTTTTCGGCAGTTTCCTCTCTCCGCGAGACGAAGAGCGAGGAAATGCCTGACGACTTTTCATGCAGGCGGAGATATCTCTCCAAGTAAACCTTTGTCTTCTTAATTCCACAGCTACGCTGTGCAATCCCTAGTTCAGTTATCTCCTCTAGCGAATGCGCAGTTTTGAGCTTCCGAAGCAGGATCGCGTATGAGGATAGAACGATTAACGTATCTGTTTTCCCTCTATAAGCGCCGAGTGATGGCATTAATGACATATATATGTTTCTTGAGGCCGACTTGGTTCCGCGATGGCTGCTGCGGCACCGCCAGTTACAAAACAGAGGTGCGAGATACGAGCGGTACGAGATACCTAAAAAAACAACCGACAACCATCGTTTCAACACGAAAGAGAGAAGAGAAAAAAACACTTTCACGAGTTTTGCGAAAAAGCGCGCCGTCACTTTTTCATTGCAGTTTTTTTTTTCTTTGCCCCCTTTGTTGGAGCGCGACGGCGGCCAGAATTCGGCCGGAGGAGGAGAGAAACAACCGAGCGCGCGCGCGCAAACACGTGCTGGAAAGCAGCGCGGAGCAGACGACAGCATGCTTTTCTATGCGGCGGGGAGCAGACGACGCGGCAGCACTGCGCGGAGGTTTTGACGGGGTCTCCATGGAGGGCGCTGACGCACAGAGCGGCGCAGCGCCCCCTGGCCAGGTTTTCCAATCCATACGCCATGCGCAACGCCCATAGGGGCGCCACTGAAAGCCGCGTAGCGGCGGTCGTTGGAATCGCAGGCGGGCCTCGTCCGGCAAGCATGGCTGAGGTGCGTGCGTGCGACCTGCCGTTTGTGCGCGTCCCGGACAGTTATTTCTGCGGTGACAGTGTGCGCAAGAGGATCGCACTATATAATAGTGGGCACGTGTCCGACGTCACGGCTGCCTGGGATGACATCATCTCCATAGGCGCCAAGTGCCTGCCGCAAACAAGTGTAAACAAGTTTGCATACGAAGTGGAGCTCATTGTGAGTATGCCGATTTCATTACAACGCCACGCTAATGCTTTCCTACGTTGACCCATGAACCAGTGGTCCCTCTGCTTAATGATACATGCTCGCTTCGCATACGTGCAATGTATTGCACAGTACAGTAGGTTGAGGGAGCGCCGCCGCACATATTGAACTCCGGTAATAAGCGTTGAACATTTTTATGCTTGCGCTTTACTATCGCCTGTACAGCGTGGATTTCACATATTTCATTGTTAAAAAGGCAAAGCGCGTCGACATTTCATGACAGAACGGGAGCGAGATATCAGTAGAGGCGATAGCTGAAAATCTGCCTCATATATTAGCTATCGGAGCATATTGCTCTCATATTTCATATTTATTTTATTATCACCACCCCCATTTTCATTCGTATCGCTCTTGCGCTGAAATGCAGATTTCAGCGCATTTTTTTATCAGCTTTAGTACCTTTAGCCTGAATAGCAAGCGCAGCGATGCCTTATTGTTTAAGTGTTCTTACCAGATTACTAGAACACTGGCTCTAGCTTTCAAATTATTTGCAGGACAAGTTTGAAGTGCATAATTCGCAAATATCGGTTCAATAACCCGCGCAGCGGCTCAGCGGTTTGAGAGCTCCGGCTCCTGAGCCGCAGTTGCCGTAACGAACCCGGCCGGCGCGACCGGGTTTCGGTGAAGGCGAAACGCAAAAGGCATTTATGTGCTGTGCGACGTCGATGCACGTCAAGGATCCCAATTGGTCGAAATTATCCCGCAGTCCTTAACTGGAGCAATCTCCTTTACTCAAAAACTTTTTTTTTTTTTTGCCGAGTGCCACACGGGGCTAGTGAAACTAAGTTGACGCAAGCTTTCTAAAGTGCATCCTTTCAAGTGTAATTTAATGCCTTTTTTTAGCAGGTGCCCGATTTCTCACTGGAAGATGCAAGATGCACATGCAAGGCAGGGAGGACGCTGTAAACACATTGCTGCTGTGGTGCAATATGTGAACAACAAAGAGCACAGTTCAAGGACAAATGACCCAAGGAAGTGGGGCAAGCCATCAGTAAAAAGCTTTGGTATTTATGAAAAGGGAGCCTGCCTTGAAAGCTTCTATGGGAAGCAAGTGGAAGAGGTGGTTTCACTGCCTCCAGCAGCCCCTAGCTCCTGCTCAAGATGCGACAGCTGTAGCCGCTCTACTCGACGGCCTTTGGGGAGAAAACTGCCCACTTCTCACTGCGATTAGCAATGAGCTCTCTCCTCAAATTTTACTAGAACGAACTGATGAAGCAACCGAGAACTTGGAACCAGTTGTAGAGGGAAACATGCGCACCTCGGCACTTTTCCGGTCAAGTGAAAACTGGACGCACACAGAAAAAGAAATAGACTTCTATATGTCAAATATTGTAGCCACTCCGAATCAGATACATCAAATAGAAGTAAAGACAAGAGAACCGGACAGAGATTTCGATTAATGGAGAAGTATGAGAGCCACTCGGATGTCTGCCAGCAGCCGGCCACACACTGTACTAAAACCCAGATGGGATCCCTCCGCCGTTGTTGAAGGGTTTTTGAAGCAGAAAAGATTCTGGTCCCCTGCCACAGCTTATGGAAGTGCCTTGGAGGCTGAGGCGATCAAATCTTTCAAAAAAGAGATGTGCACCGAAGTCTGTACTTGTGGGTTGTCAGTAATGCCCGAACAGCCGTGGTTGTGCTGCACACCCGACGGCATGATATTTCAAATATCAGGGCTGGCATTGCTTGAAGTGAAATGCCCTTATACGTGCAAGGACAAAAATATCATTGAATTCAGTGAACATACAAGTAACATCGCTTACTTAGTATATAAGGACTCTAGGCCTGAATTGAAAAGGACACATCAGTATTATACACAAATCCAGATATCTCTCTATGTTCTTGGAATGGAGAAGTGTTTCTTCTATGTTTACTCAAAGAAGCTGCAAATTCTTGTTGAAGTTGAAGTGAATGTGGACTTTCTCGAAGCATCTGTTCCACGGCTGGAAGCATTCTACTTTAAGTATTTCCTCCCAGCAATAACAAAAGCATCAGACCAAAGCGAGCAATAAGAAGCGAGAAGCATTAAATTTTATTCCTTAGGGTCTAAAAACATTGTTCACTAATGCATTGTCTCACTTACAACACATCTGCTACAAAGTATAACTAAAAAATCATACTTAATACGGCATGCATATTGTGACAAAGTGATAGCAGTGGTGAAATCAGTGATTTTAGCTCAAGGGTGGTCTTTTGCTTTGATAATTGGCTTCTGCAGATTCGCAAGCACCCCACACGTCTATTATTTTTCCCACATGAGGAACCAGGTCTGAAGACAGTTTTTCAGACAAAATCGTATATATTTTCATCCACTGGATGGACCTTTCCACATGTATTCGGGCACTTGCAACATTATATGTTGTCTTCACTTCTTCTCGAGTAAACGGTTGGTTAGGATGGGCAGAAACTGGCATTTAAGTTTTATGCCATGCTCTGCAAACTTGCTTCTAACCTGAGGAAACCCTTTATCTGCGAGCACAAGATCCCCAGCTTTGAAAACGTGCAAAATTCCAAGTCTGCAATAGTAAATGAATCTGTGGAACGGCCACCATAAGGTCTGGAAATGAAGCTTATGATGCCACCAGGCATGATGCCTATTAGAAACTTTATAGTAAAGCATCCTTTATAATTTGAGAACATGAGAACATGTTCATGCACACTGTTTGGTGTAGCACAGGCAACCTCTGTGCAGTCAATTATAACCTGGCAGTCCACGTAATGTGGCTTAAAGCTTTCTGGCATCATCATTTGGTTAGTTGATCGTGATGGCCAATATATAAGGGGCCTCAATTTTTCGTGTAAAACATTCAGAACTGAGAAAAAATGCCTGGAACAGGTTGATCTGTGTACCCCAAACAGTACTGCTAGAGAACAGTATGACAGGTTTAGTTTTATCTTCATCAAAAACGACAGAAGTTTGTTTGAAGCACTGACCACCTCTTCAGCTTTCTGTGCTTTAAAAGAATCAACAATGATTGCACGTAGCTTTTTTAAGACTGGGACTGAGACACCAGCAATCGATTTCAATATGTCTGTAGCTTTGTCTTGGCTGCAAGCATCTGATATCCTTGGAAATTTGCAGTGTTTGTTGATACCACCACATTCATCGGGTCACACGCAGTGTCTTTCAGCTCTTTTGTTGTGCCCCATGCAGCATCCTTGGTGCTTTTCTTCATAGGAAGCAAGGCCTAATGAATATTGACATCATTTGTTAATGTTCACAACTCTTCAAAAACAAGATAAATCTAGCTACTTATTTCTAGCATGCTAAATTTTGAAAATATGGTATTTTTACTGAAAGTAGTAAATTCCAATTAAGGAATGTACAAATCACACAAAAAGAATGCAGAATTTCTTCAAGAATAGCATAAAAACTATCAGAACCATGGGAAATAGTCACCCTTAATTTTAAATTGTACATGCGAGTATTTTCCCCTGAAATTATATGCATTAAATTCATGTCTAGTATACAATAGAAATATATAATCATGCAGTGTGAAACAATGATAAGAAATGAGTTACTTACTTGCGTCTCAGCATTGCAGCCTTGCATGCAGCAAAAGAACAGGTTTGGCATGTCAAGTTCTGTTTTCCATGGACAAGGGTCAGTTTGCATTCCAACCTGCACAATGAACAAACAAGGTGTGAAAACCCTGACAGTTTCTTCTTCTGTAATGAGCCACTAAAATGCAAATGAATCACAGCAATGTGATTACCTATGCCACCATGCGGCACTACAGCTATGATGCAGTACAACAAAATGCAAAATTAAAAGTAAGAATCACCTTGAAGATGTGATATATAATATATTATATATTGTGAAGGAGAACAAGCAGAGACGCGGCCGTTCTTTCGAACGCCCAGCTTTATTCTATCTTCATCGTCGTCTCCTTTTCTCCTGCACTGCTCACTTCGTCGTCGCCTAGTACATTACACTCGGCCACGACTGCGCTCGTCCCTAAATAGAGCACCACGGCATCGCAGACATCTAATCTGCTGCACATGGCGTTTTTCTTGGGCGCTGTCCTCCTGTGTAGCCATGATGATATTCGCACCAATAATCTTTGCTTATTGTCTGTTTCACCGATTGGCGCGTTGCTCTCTATGCGGGACTCTTTGGGCAGTTGCCGCTTGGGCCTTCTGCCGAGGCCTTGATGATAGTCATGCTCCTGAACTTTTCTCCAATGCCAGTTATTTGCTGTTGACTTGCTCTCCTTGCGCGGTATTCGATGCTTTTCCCTGATCTGGTACTGCCATCGTGAGGCATCCGCAGTGGTGACAAAAATTGAAGAAGCTTCACCACAATACTTCTTACTGCTGCCATCGTTTCCACCGGAAGCACCGCGCCATGCACAGCTTCCCTGAGTATGCCGGTAGGTGTGGTTCCTACCTTCCCGACGAACTTGCGCGGTAATCCCATCTCGCACACTGACATTGGCCGCAGTGAGGCCTTTTTTCCCTGGAATTGCTTCACATTCAACTTCCTACCCTTTCCGGATGCGGCGGAGTTTACGGGAGTGTTGTAACGCGGTGCGGTGGACAAAAATGTCCTCGCCAGTGTCAGTTCGGTTGATGAAGCCATAGCCGCCTACCACGTTAAACCATTTCACAGTCCCACTCATGCGCTCTCGGGAAACAGAGGCTTTCTTTGGGTGTTGCACCGCTTCTTGTTGGTGTTGCATGCGGTTAACCTCAATTTTAGGATGCTCGCCCACGGGCAGGTTAGAGGCGGTACGGCACGAGCGGAGCTGCACATTACCGTTTTCGATGTACAGAGCCACGTCCCCGGACATGAGGTAGTCTGCGCCCAAGATGAGGTCAGCCGGCAAGTCCACAAACACCGGGACGCCCACCAGGACCTTACTGCCAGCCTCAGTCCGGATGCAGATATCGACTGCACCGACGGGAACAGCGCTTCCCCCCAAGCCTTGCAGAGGAGACGAGGTCCATTGACTCATTGGGCCCGGTGCATGACGTTGAAGCAATGCCGTTCGCTGAGCACCGGTGTCAACAAGTGCTGTCAACTCGCCGATGCCGTCAACATGAACCAGCAGGAAGGGAAGAGGGTGGTTCTGGAATTGTATGCGTGGGCGGGCAGCATGAGGACAATCTTTGTACATGTGGCCCTGTTGTCCGCACGAAAAGCAACCGCGGCGTTGCTGTGGTGCTGCAGCAGATGTCCCGGCGGCAGCAAGGATCCCGCGACGACTGGCGGTGTCGTGCAAGGAGGCCGCTCGGTAGACAAAGACGGAAAGGCTGTCAGTGTCCAGTGTAGACATAATCGATGCGTGGGTGGCATCGTGAAGCCCGTCGACGATGTATTGTTTGGCTGCGGACGTGGGCCACTCGATGTTGCAGGCCTGAAGAAGACGGACCTTTTCATAAATGTAAAGGGCGACGTCTTCACCTGGAGTCTGGCGCCGCGCTCTCATCATCGTGAGTTTGGCGTCGTGCGCACTGGCCAGAGGCGTAAACGCAGCTAGGAGGGCAGAGGTCCAGGCCGGCCAAGTGGTGTAGCGGCGGCCTTCGTACTGGTGCCAGGCGCGGGCGGCATCACGGAGATGGTCTTCCGCGACGGCGAGCGTGGTGGCTGGGGACCAAGCGAAACGCCGGGCCGCAGCGTCGACAAGTTCAACCCATGCTTCGGCGTCATCAGAGAAGCCACGGAACTCCGGAAGCGGTACCGGTGGTACTGGGCACCCAGAGGACATCGAGACGCGGCCAAGCGCTGCGGCGAAAGTGGCGGTTACCTCCCGGAGGGTTGAGAGCACTTCGGGAAGGAGGGCCGCCAGAGTCGAATCCGCCGAGGAGGCATGGAAGCCGTTCTCTGGTGGAATAGGGGTCCCAGGCGCCGAATGTACTGGCCGTGTGACTGCCCGGCCGCTTCGAAGGAGGAGCGGCGGGTCGTGGAGGTCCGGGTCGGGCCCGACGTTCGTCGACTGCGCCATTGTGAAGGAGAACAAGCAGAGACACGGCCGTTCTTTCGAACGCCCAGCTTTATTCTATCTTCATCGTCGTCTCCTTTTCTCCTGCACTATATATATTGTAGTGTGGTAATCTTCATCGATATAACCACTGACATGCGTCGCGTGCTGCCGCTCTCAAGGACGAAGAAGTTGTTCGCTGCCTTGCTCTTTCGCCACGCCTGACGCTTCGCTGCGAGTCTCCCCTGAGCGGCTGGTATCATCTGGGTTCACCGAATAAACACACCCCTACAATTGGTGCAGGTGCTGCTGGGTACGTTCCCGTCCACCCTGGAACTAAGAAGCCGCACGTTACCCTCTGCTTCCAGCATGCCGGACGACACTGCCACGACATCGTCGCCCCTCCCAACCACCGTGCTGTGTTCTGGAGCTCTACGGCAGCGTGATCCGTGCTTCTTCAGTGGCACAGCCGACCAGGACGTCGACGATTGGTTGGCGGCATATGAGCGCGTCAGTAGCTACAACAGATGGGACGACGCTATCAAGCTAAGCAATGTAATCTTTTATCTGACTGACGTGGCGAACCTCTGGTTTCGCAACCATGAGGCAGACCTGCCATCTTGGTCTGCATTTAAAAAGAATTTTGCAGAAGTGTTCGGCCGCCCTGCAGTTCGCAAGCTCCGGGCAGAACAACGCTTGCGTGAGCGCACTCAGCAAGTCGATGAGTCGTTCACTAGTTATATAGAGGACATCGTGGACCTATGCAAGCGTGTCGATCCGCTAATGACTGAAGCGGATAAGATCGAGAACATCATGAAAGGCATCTCTGACGACGCGTGCCAAATGCTCTGGGTAAAAAATCCTGCCACGGTGAGTGACGTGATCAAGCTTTGCCAGAGCTACGACGTGCTTCGTAAGAAGCGCGCTTCTACCCGGCGGTCCGGTGTTAGAGACGACGCCATCTCTACACTTGCGCTGGGCGGTTCTACCCCATCAGAGGACAGCCCTTTACTTCAGCAAATCAAAGCCTTCGTTCGAGAAGAGGTCGCCCGCCAGCTATCGCTGGTCCCTCAGTTACAGGATAGTGGCCGCCTTGTTCCTGACATGGCTCCGTCTTTGGCCCCTACCATACGGCGTGCCGTTCAAGATCACATCGCTGACGTCCTTCCTCCCAGCTCCATGCTCCCGCCCAGCCCTGTGCTGCCGCCCAGCCCCGTGCCAGCGCAAGTAACGGCACCACTGACTTACGCCCAAGTTGCGGCCAGGCCGCTCATGCCATCAGCATCTCTTTCCTACCAGGCCGCTCCTTCCAACCTTCCTTCGCCTTTGCCTGGGTCTGCATTCCATGTCCCTATTCCAAGGGTACGCCAACGCCCTACGAACCCTTGGCGTACCGCGGACAACCGACCAATCTGCTACTCTTGCGGGCTGCCGGGCCATGTCGCACGCCTTTGCCGCCAACGCCTTCCACCTTCTCGACCTGAACTATGGAACTACTCCTACAATACAGACCAGCCCTCGCCGAGAAATCCGCCCAGTTCCGAATTTGTATCTCGTGACAATCAAACGTACACAACTCGCCGATCACCTTCCCCTCGTCGCCGTTCCCCGTCCCCACTCCGACGTTCTACCGGCACCGTTGAGGGAAACTAACAGTCGCAGTTCCCGGGGCAAGAACTGCGCTTGGTTCGAACTCTTCAAGTCCTCGGTGTTCTCCCACTAACGTAATTCAAGTGTTTGTCGACGGCGTCGCAGCACTCGCTCTAGTCGACACGGGCGCTGCCGTATCAGTCATCAGTGAAGCTCTTTGCCGTCGTCTTCGTAAGGTGACCACCGCACTTTCCGACTTTTCGCTTCGCACCGCCTCATCACAGCGCATTCATCCCTCAGCGGCGTGCACGGCCCGTGTTCTCATCGAAGACGTCTTATACACCATCGAGTTTATTGTACTGTCTCGCTGCTCACACGACATCATCCTGGGCTACGATTTCCTTTCCACTCATCATGCCGTTATTGACTGCGCCCGCGCGGAAGTTTCCTTTTTACCTCTTTGTGATACCGTCTTGTGTGACGTCCCTACCCGGCCTGCAAAACTCCTCGTCGCCAGTGACACAGACATTCCTCCATTTTCTGCTGCCCTCGTTCCACTCTCCTGTGAAAGCGTTATTAGTTCGACTGTCTTCTTCACACCTTCCGACGCCGCTTCACGCCATCCCTGCCTCCTGCTTCCATTTGCGGTCCTCAAGTTCGAAGATGGCCTTAGTGCAATGTACGTCTCAAATCCATTTTCGTGCCCGTCCGTCCTGCTACGCGGCGAATGTCTCGGTCGTATTGAAGAACTTGATCCCGCGCTTGTAAATACTCTTCCTGCAACGCCTACTTCATTAGACGTTAATGTGCTCAGCTCTTGCGATACAGCGACCGCTTCGACACCACCCGATGTTCTTCAACAAGCTATTGACGCAGATCTCCCAACCGCACAACGCGATCAACTCGCTGCTCTTCTACAGAACTTCACTTCTGCCTTCGACCTTCCTCACACTGCTCTGGGTCGCACGTCTGTCGTTACGCACGCAATCGACACTGGTACAAACGCACCTTTACGACAGCGTCCTTATCGCGTGTCGGCCTCTGAGCGCCAAGTCATTGCTGACAACGTGGACGACATGCTTCGCCGGGGCGTCATACAGCCATCTAACAGTCCATGGGCTTCTCCGGTTGTTTTGGTCACCAAGAAAGATGGTTCCATCCGGTTTTGCGTCGATTACCGTAGGCTTAACAAAATCACGCGCAAAGATGTCTATCCTTTGCCGCGAATCGACGACGCCTTGGACTGTTTACAGGGAGCCGAGTATTTCTCCTCTTTGGATTTGCGCTCCGGCTACTGGCAGGTACCGATGGCTGATAATGACCGCTCGAAAACTGCCTTTATAACACCGGATGGATTATACGAGTTCAACGTTATGCCCTTTGGCCTCTGCAATGCCCCGGCTACTTTCGAGCGCCTGATGGACACTGTTCTTCGTGGACTCAAGTGGCAGACCTGTCTTTGTTATCTGGACGACATCGTAGTTTTTTCTGCCGACTTTTCTTCTCACCTTCTCCGCCTAAAGGATGTCCTCACGTGTCTCGCCGGCGCTGGGCTTCAGTTGAATTTGAAGAAGTGCCACTTTGCCGCTCGAAAACTCACAATTTTAGGCCACGTAGTTTCTAAGGACGGCATTCTTCCCGACCCCACCAAACTTCGCGCAGTTGCAGAGTTCCCGAAGCCAACCTCCCTGAAGCAGCTTCGGAGCTTTATCGGCCTCTGCTCCTACTTTCGACGTTTCATCTTGAACTTCGCCTCTATCATCGCTCCTCTGACCCAGCTCCTTGCCGGCAGCTCCGATCTTTCCGCCTGGACTCCAGCCTGCGATAAAGCCTTCGACACTTTACGCCGCCTTTTGGTCTCGCCGCCCATTCTACGCCACTTTGATCCGGCTGCGCCTACGGAGATCCACACTGATGCCAGCGGTATTGGGCTTGGTGCCGTCCTTACCCAACGTAAGCCTGGTTACAGCGAGTATGTTGTGGCATACGCCAGCCGAACATTGACAAAGGCAGAATCTAATTATTCAGTCACAGAAAGGGAATGTTTGGCCATTATTTGGGCTATCGGAAAATTTCGTCCTTATGTGTATGGTCGACCGTTTTACGTTGTGACCGATCACCACGCTTTGTGCTGGCTTGCCTCTCTGAAAGACCCATCCGGTCGCCTTGCTCGCTGGGCTCTTCGTCTCCAGGAGTTTGACATTCATGTCATTTATCGATCAGGCCTGAAGCATACGGACGCGGATGCTCTTTCCCGCTCGCCATTGCCTAGAGATAATTCGTCTGACCACGTCTGTGCCTACGATTTGTCGACTCTTACAACTATCGACATGGCTACCGAGCAGCGGAATGACCCCTGGATCAATGCACTTTTGAATTTTCTCTCAAGTCCTACTCCCGGTCATTCATCCAAAGCGCTCGTCCGCCAAGCCCACCACTTCTCCATTCGTGACGGTCTTCTCTATCGCCGCAATTATTTGCTTGATGGACGGAAGTGGCTTCTAGTCATCCCGCGTCATCTCCGCGCCGACATTTGTGCTGCGTACCATGGTGACCCACAATGTGCTCACGGTGGCGTATTGAAAACCTACACGCGCCTACGTCTGCGATTTTACTGGCGTGGAATGTACCGCTTCGTAAGACATTTCGTGCGCGCTTGCGAATCTTGTCAACGCCGAAAAACTCCTCAGAAGTCCTCTGTTTCGTTGCAGCCGTTACCCTGCCCTGCTCGTCCGTTTGACCGCGTTGGCATAGATCTCTATGGCCCTCTTCCGACTACTCCTGCTGGAAACCGGTGGATTATTGTGGCAGTAGACCATCTGACTCGCTACACTGAAACATCACCGTTACCCTCTGCCTCTGCAAGAGACGTTGCTTTGTTCATTCTCAACAACTTGATTCTTCGCCACGGGACTCCGAAGGAACTGCTCAGTGACCGCGGACGCGTTTTCTTGTGCGACGCTCTCGAGGCCCTACTGAAAGAATGTCGCATCATTCATCGCACCGCTACTTCTTACCACCCTCAGACGAATGGCCTGACAGAACGCTTCAACCGTACTCTGAGTGACATGCTGGCCATGTACGTCAACGACGCTCATTCCAACTGGGACCACGTTCTTCCCTTCGTAACCTACGCGTACAACACTGCGATACAGACCACCACTGGATTCTCTCCCTTTTTTCTTCTTTACGGGCGCGAGCCAACCTGCACAATGGACGCGCTTTTTCCCTACCGCCCTGATGTTTCTGAATCGACGCCACTCTCGGACGCCGCCCAGTATGCAGAAGAATGCCGTCAGCTCGCTCGTTCACTCACAAAGGAAAATCAGTGGCAACAAAAACACCATCGTGACACTGGTGAGGCGCCTTCATATGCGCCCAACTCCCTGGTGTGGCTCTGGGTTCCTGCCACAACCGCCGGCCTGTCAAAGAAGCTTCTTGCTCGGTATCACGGTCCATACCGAGTCCTTCAAAAAACATCTCCTGTGAACTACGTAGTTGAGCCCGTTACGCCATCTGCGGACTTGCGTCGCCGTGGACGCGAAATAGTTCATGTGGACCGAATCAAGCCCTACTACGATCCGTCTGTCCTTTCGGCACCATGAGTCGCCAGGATGGCTCCTTCTCTGCCCGGGGGGAAACTGTAGTGTGGTAATCTTCATCGATATAACCACTGACATGCGTCGCGTGCTGCCGCTCTAAAGGACGAAGAAGTTGTTCGCTGCCTTGCTCTTTCGCCACGCCTGACGCTTCGCTGCGAGTCTCCCCTGAGCGGCTGGTATCATCTGGGTTCACCGAATAAACACACCCCTACAATATATATATATATATATATATATATATAGGGATAATGTGAATGGTGACGTAAAGGTAGAATGCAACTAATCAATTCAGGTAAAGATAGCTCTGCTATATTTTCATTTACCTTTGTTATCTTTGTTCTTGGCAAAACTCATAACTCACTGCTTGAACAATGGTACGTGTCGCTCATTTCTTATGCTGAGCAAAAAACTGATGCCACATCATAATTTACATTTGGTTCATGCACAGTATTTTCTGTTTCAGCTGGAAATGATAGCTACAAAGTTGCATCAGCACTGAAACTACTCAAAGAATTGGCATGTAAATTTGGTGTATGACCAGCTGAGAGCTACTGTGTAGCAGTAATAATGATTTTTGCTGACTTTGATAGCTTTTGAAAGGAAACAAATGTCACAGACCCATGTTTGTTGACATTTCAAAATAACCACTGATCAATATTAGCCATGAAGCAACTGTACATACACTTGTCTTTTCTGGCTCTGTATTGTAGTCAGCCACAACATCTTCAAGGGGTGTGATGTCTGAAGGAACACTGCTCTCCTTTTGCTGACGTGCACATAACCTGCAATCATAAGATCTCAAAATGCATTGCTTGTACTGGCCTCATCAGTTCAAATACGTTTATTTATGTGCAATACATGATGTGCTTTTCTGAATACACACATTTAGCCTATTTTATTCTCTGCCTTTGCTTGCATGATGCACAATAAGGTCGCTCAGCTGAATACCAACCACAGTGAAATTAAGCTTCTATTTCCTTATTATATAGTCAAACGATCTGTTAGATGGTAACAAAAAGAAGAGTATGAAATGAATATAAAAGGCAGGAGTAGTTTGCAATCTTGCATGCTTAGAAATAGTCTCTAATGGTCTGATATGTTCTTTTTTGAAATTCGATGGCAGTGCACCTAAAGCTCTGAATAGGCTTGTCACCAACTGCTTTCATTACATTAAGCAAATAGCAAAAGTGAGCTAACAGTGCCATCACACGATACTTAAGACCTTCATAGAACCCATTTCGCACAATTACTCCTGCCTACAAGGTCTTGAAACAAATAAGAGAAACAAACAAAGCTTTAAGAGCAACCATCGTGCTGCTGCTCTGCCTCAGTTGTCTCATGTCAGCCAGTGGAAAACACCTACCGTTAACTTTAATTTTACCTTTGACACCTTTCCGAACTGCTAGGCTGTACACAGTTGGAAATATTCTGGGAACGTACGCAGGACTTCTGGGATCATTTGATCTTTCGCCGTTCAGAAAGTGCTTGCTGCAGATCCTGCTGTTTTTCGTAGGCTCCCAGGGGCTCCCATCCTCTCTAAATGATCGATTAGATTACAGAAAGGTGCAAAAATTAAGAAATTTAAAAGGGTACATAATAATAGTGCAAAAGCAAATGCATGATACTAAATATTACCTTTAAGAACTCGGGCTAGTCCGAGTTCTTTGGGACATTGAACCCCATAAACTGTCTCCACTTTGTAAATGATTTCAATGTAGCGCACCCTTTAAAGGCAATATTTAGTATCATGCTTGCCATTTGCATTTGAGGCACTCTGTAGTGCAGCGCTCTGGATAATTTCGACCAGTTGTGGCTCTTTAACGTGCACTGACATCGCATGGAGTACATGAGCCTCCTAGCATTTCGTCTACGTCGAAATGTGATCATCGCCACGGCTGCGATCGAACCCGCGTCTTTCGGGCCAGCATGCCGGGTATCGTAATCACATGAGGCACAGTGGGGCTTTCAAAGTAGAGTTGCCATCACAACGAAGCAACATGAACATAATTCACCCATTTCATACGAAAAATAAAAATAAAATCGGCGCGTGGTAGCCCCTCTAAAAATTAGAAAACAAAAATTGAAGGTATCAGAAACGTTTACAACTTCACCGTGACCACTACGCATAACCCCCCCCCCCCCCCTCCCCAGCCGGATAAAAATATGTTTAAACTGAATGCAGCAGTGTTTCGAAGGTCAGGCTATTTAGATTACCGCGAATTGTTATGCTACAACGAAGCTGGATGCGTTGTCAAGTCAAAAACCTTTAATGATCAGATGCAAAAGGTTAGAACGGCATGCGGATAGCTGAGGTGAGCGTTCACCGAAAATTTATGTTGTTATTCCGTGCCATCGATAGGCAGAGCAGGAACCTGTTCCATGCAAGGCATGGGTGATCGCGTGATGCTTTTTTAAGGCGCACAATCCTTTTTTTTCTTCTTTTGCACAAGAAGCATTTTGTTCAAAGCTTTCAAACGCAATGAGCAATTCACAGCTTCGCTCTGCGTTCTCTGGCTTGGCGTTTCGCGATTTAAACAGGGGAGCATTCGCGGAAGGTGTAGTGACAAGCAGAAAGGACTGAAAGCATAGTAATCGATACAACACTGCAGTAAACAAAGCGCGATTGCTTACCTTCTGCGTCGAACGGCCGCGATCCACCGACGCCGTCGTTCTTGCTCGTGAGGCCGCACTGGAAACGTATAGAAGCGCGTTCCTGGCGAGTTTTTATATGTGTTCGAACAGCCAACTACACAGCAGTTGTTTCTGGATATTGCTGAAGGTTGACAGCAGCGTGAAATCGGCTAAATCACGATCAAAGACGCAAACACGACCGCGCGCGCATAGACTCGGACGGGAGCAACGCTTGACCGAGCCCGCCTACTTTTTGGGGCTTTGACGACAGGCGGCGCTGGCGCTGGCCAGCCGCTGCTGTTGCATTGTGGGTAATTGAGGCGTACTCGGCCATTTCTGTGTCCACGGAACGAACAGGGTGAACGTACGTATCAGTTGCTGTCGTGCGGTTCTACAAACAGTGGCATCCGCAGCTACATGTTGTTTATTAAACTATTGTAGACTGTAATAGACACGTGCACAGTGAAAATAACTGAAGCTGAAGAGCTGCGCAAACGACCCCGGCATTTTAAGGCTCCGGAAGTACACACGAACAACTCCACTCGAACGAGACAACTCACCGAGATGCGACGTCACGTATGGCTGGCACGGCTCAACCGCACAAGTATAATGAAATATGAGAAATGAATGTCAAAATTGGCTGGACTGGAATCTTCCGGATGTGCCCTAGCAGCCAGCTCTTGTCACTATCCGTGCACGACTGTTCTTCACGAACTCGGAAGACACATTCCCGGTAAAAGAGCTGCGCGGCAATGTATCGCCTCCAGTTATGCGCATGCCTGCAGCGCGCCGCCAACACCTCCTCGTCGTGTTCTGCTGCAATAAAATTCTTCAGAGAGGGCTCGCTAAACCTTGTGTTTGCCGTACTTGCCTCATTCGATAAGTCGGATGTTCGCATCGTCTGTGTCCGCTGCTAATCAAAGCAGACCGCGTCCAGATTCGGCGATGGAGCGTAGGCGGGCAGAGTTGTTTTGCAGAAGGTTTGAAGAACTTTATAAACTTATTTATCTCTAATAATAAATCAAGTTTAGCTTAGCCAAAACTGCGCTGTATTTCAAGAGTTTTGTTGCAAAAAGTTATTTCGAGCCCGCAAGGCAATGAGGTGGCGCCACCGGTGTCATCGCTGTGGCCTGTGGCAGCGGTTTCTCTTGCTTCCTTACCGCCACAGACGATGCAAACATCCGACTTCTTCTGATCGATTAAGGCAAGTACACCAAACAAGTTTTGTATAAAAGATACTGACTACCAAACGCCATTTCTATGCAGAATATCAGCTACAAAAACTCAGCGGTTTAGCTGGTATAAACATTGGACGGCATGCACGTAATTGCACAAAGAGAGAGTTCGTCTGCTTCAACCGCGGCTCTAGACCCAGCCGCTTGTAACGTAGTTGCGTTCTTCGAGTGGTCAGTAGGCTTGCGATTGGTTTCTTGTGACGAAGCTCGTCCGTAGGACAAGGAATTCAAGAATGTCGCACATATTTATCGTGGGCATAGGCCAACGCTTACCGCACAGTTGCGCATATCGACTGCACACGGGTCGGTACCAAAGTTTTGTTTCGTACAGGTCTCTGTCCGCATCGCGCACACTTGGCCGATAAATCGAACTGTCACTCATGATACCGATTGAGTCTTCATAATAACGGTGCTGGCATGAAGCAGAGTGACAGAGCAAACGGACGCGCACGAACAGCTAAGCTAACCGCCGCCCCGTACTAGTACTAGTCAGAACAGGACGCAAAGATGGCGTCGGCTGCATACTGACGTCAGTGGCGACGTCACGTGAATACTCCCTATATGATACACCTGGAACGGAGGATACAAAGTAATCTAGGTTTTAAGATTAGGTGGAAAGGCAGTTGAGCAGCGCCTCCCCGGTTTGATGTATGCAAACGATATTGTGCTGCTAGCTGAGGGTCTGGAAGAATTGCAAACTCCAGTTAAGTATTGCGGAGACGAAGGGGATGCTCTAGGCTTCAGTTTTAGTGCAGTTAAATCGGGTCTGATGATTTTTAACGGCTCAACTGATCAGGGTCTTAAAATACAAGGCCATGAAATACCCAGAGTAGAAGAATATAAATATTTGAGGGTATGGGTAAACGAAGGATTGGCATACATTAGAAAGCATGAGAAATCACTTAAGGCCAAAGGGCGAAGAAATGCCGGGATAATGAAGCATAGGGCATTGTGGGGATACAACAGGTATGAGGTTTTGAGGGGTATTTCGAAAGGAATTATGGTGCCCGGACTTACTTTCGGAAATGCGGTTTTGTGCCTAAACTCAGAGGTACAGTCGACATTAGAAACAAATCAGAGAGCCGTTGGACGATTAGCACTAGGTGCCCACGGCAAAACCACAAGTGAGACGGTACAGGGAGATATAGGCTGGGCATCTTTCGAAGTACGGGAAGCTTAGAGTAAAGTATTATATGAGGAACGCCTGAGGAAATTGGACAGTAACAGATGGGCAGCTAAAGTATTTAGATATCTATGCTTAAAAAGCGTTAACTCACAATGGAGGAAAAGAACTAGGAAAAAAACTAGTAAGTATGCTAGTCACAAAGACGGAGAAATAAAGAGCGTTAAGCAACAGGTGAAAAACAGAAGGTAAAAATTGGATAAATTCGATGGAAAAGAAACAGAGTGTGAAATTATACCGAAAGTGGAAAAGGCAGATCAGGAAGGAAGCTTTCTTTGATAACTCAAGAGGCAGTGCCCTACTTTTTGAAGCTAGATCAGGGTGCCTTAGAACACGCAGCTACAAAAAGAAATTTAACAATGAAGATCCATCGGAGGGAACAGTTCGTCACGTGGCGGCAATTAGGGGTCCCGCCAACAAGTCGATGAACGGACAATGGAGTAGAAGCTACCAAATTCCGGTCGTTCAATCCTCGCTACAGAGAGCGAGCGTGCATTCTTTCCTTTCTTTCCGTAGTGAGCTACGAGGACAGCTTCGGCTCAGGCCTCGCGGAATGCAGCCTGGTGACACCTGGACGGATATGCCAGCCCCAGGTGCGCACGCGCATGGAGACAAGCGGCTGATGCCAGCTACGCCGTCTAGACGACCACCTCCTCACCCTCAAGCCAGAACCCGACAGAGGGGCGTGTCAACCAACGCGAACCGTGTTGGGGCGTGTGTGTGAGAGTGCGGGAAAGTGATGTGACAGAGACATTCCCTCATAAACTGTCCTGCCTTCAACTAGGGGACATAGAGAATCAGCCCTATGAAAACGGACGAAGTGTGTGTTGAGTGTCATAGAACGCAGACTGCTGCTCCAGCCAGTCTCCCACGAAAAACGCTACCATGTAAATTTTGTACATAAAGTTTTCCCATCTCACTTCAAAGTCCGGTTACCACGCCTCGCCGTTATTCCTGCTCCGACAAATAACCGGGCCTGCACCTCGCAACCTGGGTCACGACACCGTCCTATTTACAATAGTGCCAATGTTCGCAGCCTTCAAACCGACCTTGTAAACATTGAATATAAGCGGTTAATGCCTTTGAATGTCAAATATTTTGTTCTTTTCTTTCCACCGGCACAGTTCTTACCCAGCACCTGTCTATATGCTTTGCGCTCCGTTAATTTCTCCAATATCATCATGTAAGTACCTAGGAATCAATATCTCACAGCATCTTTCCTGGTCCGCCCATATCACACCTATAACTAGCGAGGCTAATCGTGTCCTGTCTTTCTTACGACGTAGTTTGTCATTAGCCTCTTCGTCTGTCAAATCTCTCGCCTATGTAACTTCGGTTAGTCCTAAGCTAGAATATGCACGCGCAGTTTGGGACCCTCACATTTCTTATCTGACTAAAGCACTTGAATCAGTTCAAAACAGCGCTGTTAGATTAATCGACTCATATTACTCATACTTCACTTCAATACCTTAAGGACCCTCATTAGAGGGTATTACGTAAGAGGTGGGGCGCACAGAAAGGGAAAACAGAATTGGTAACAGATATGTGTAAGTAAGCAATACAAATACAAGGATGAGAGGAGGAGGAGAAAAGGAGGGCGGAAGGCAGGGATGCTAACCAGAAAGAATGCATTACGGTTGGCTACCCTGCAGGGGGAAGGGGAATGGTGGATTAAAGGGGGAGGGTAGAAGAGAGGAGGTGCGAAAGTCGCAATCTGTCAATCAGATTGACTTTCGCACCTCCTCTGTGACGCCGCCAGTTGGGCAGAACTGGTGGCGTCGTCCGCCTGGTTATTTCCTGCAATGCCACAGTGTCCTGGCAACCACTGGTAGATGATGTTGGGGCCTTTGGATATTGCGGCGTAGTGCAGCGTGCGGATATCTGTAATTAGTTATTCATTTGTGCCGTGGTAAGTGCCGCTTGCATGCCTTGAAGGGCTGCTTTTGAGTCAGAGAAAGCTGACCATTCTTGGGGGAGTTCCCGGCTGATGTATTCGACTGCGGCCCGTAGGGCAGCTATTTCTGTGCCAGTCGAAGAGGTGAGATGTGCAGTCTTTAGCTTTATCAAGACGAACCTTGCCGGTACTACCACTGACCCCGCGGAGCTGGCTGACGTAAGTGAGCCATCCGTGTACACATGTATTCGGTGATTGCCCTTAGAGTGAAGGTGATTCAGCGTCATTTTTTGCAAGGCAAGCATTGGTAGCCCAGCTTTCTTCTTTATGCCAGGAATCAGTAGGTGAACCTGAGGTTCATGTTGGCTCCATATGGGTGCGCACGGTCTTGAAGCAGGGGTGAACTGCGAGGGAAGATAAGTGCGGTGAGCTTCAATGGTTTTGGAAAAGGCAGTACATTGACTAGTTGCTGAGATATTTGCAGATGGTGACTGGGAACTCGTGCGAGGTGTATAAGGTGTGTTCCCAGGGTTTCGACAGCAATATAGGTAGTGACAGGATGTTCCCCGGCTAGAAGAGCAGTTGCTGCCGTTGAGGTGCATTTAGGCAAACCCAGGAAGATGCTCTCCCACACTTTGGAGAGTCCAAATGTCCGTCTTCGTGATGTTGTTGAATGTCGGAAGGCTGTACAGCATGTACCCCATAAACAATGATCGATAAAGGTGTAGCATCGAGTGCACTGGTGCGCCCCATAACTTTCCCCAGAGGAAGGAGAGAACATAGACAACGGCAAGTAGTCTCTTTTACATGTCATTCGGATGTGGGCTGCACGAGAGATTCCTGTGGATAACAACTCCTAGGAAGCTATGGCTTTTTTTCACAAGGAAGGGCTTTCCAGTTTATAGATATGGTGTAGTGTGACATTGGTTTTCGTGTGAAGGCCACAAGAGAGCATTTCTCACTTGATTTGCTAAGGCCCTGCAAATGTAGGTATTTGAAGTCAGGCACGGACTTGGGGACGAGTCACACTTGATGCCCAAATGCAGATATTATCAGCATAAATAGACATCTGAGCAGATTGTGGCAGCAAATCGACCAGGCCGATGAGAGCAAGGTTGAACAGGGTTGGGCTCAACACCTCAGCCTGCGGGACTCCGCGTGAGCACCGGTGTAAAGAGGTTGGTCCGTCCTGAGTCTAAATAAAAAGCGACCTCTCTGATAAATAGCTGCGTATCCAGCAGAACCCCAGGTGGTCGAAATTTCCGGAGTCCTCCACTACGGCGTCTCTCATAGCCTGAGTCGCTTTGGGACGTTAAACCCCACAAACCAAACCAAACCAACATACGGCCTCCAATCTCAGCGGTTTGCAATGCTTCCATAATAGCCTGATGTGTAATGTCGTCGTAGGCACCCTTAATGTCCAAAAACAACGCCGCAGTCAACCTTTTCAATTTTTTTTGCACATGAACGGATGTGACCAGGTCAACTACGTTGTCGATGAATGAATGGCCACGTCGAAAACCAGACATAAAGCCTGGATACACTTGGTATCTCTCCAAGTACCACTCAATGCGCGTGGCAGCATTCTTTCCATAACTTTGCCGACACAGCTGGCAAAGTGCTATCGGACGATATGATGAAAGCTCGAGAGGTGATTTCCAGAGTTTCAGCAGTGGAATGAGCCGGCTGATCTTCCAGTCATCGGGAACTGTGCCGTCGCACCAAGACTTGTTGTAAAGGTCCAAAAGAGCCTGACGAACCTCCTGGCCAAGGTTGGTAAGCGCGGTGTACGTCACACCGTCGGGCCCCGGCGATGACGATCGTCTGCAACAAGCTAGCGCGGCATCGAGTTCTTCTAAAGAAAATAACAGATCGATACGGGAATCCCTAGATGATGGAACATCACAGCAATGCTCCGCTGCCGTTGGGTTTGGGAGGCCAGTCATCTTTGCACGGAATTCTTCGGCTGAATCCACCTCGCTGCGTCGCTGGTGCAGCGCGAGGGATTTGAACGGGTAGCGCTGTTGAGGGGATATTCGGAGGACACGAATCACCTTCAAAACTTGTGACAAGGACTTCCATGGATTCAGTGTTGCGCAAAAAGTCTGCCAGTGTTGACTGTCAAGTGTCTGAACTCTGCGCTGTATCTTCTCTTGTATGCGCCTGGCATACCGAAGGTCTAGGTGCGACTTCGTGCGACGGTATCTGCGCTCTGCTCGACGCCGTAGCGATCGCAGTCACTGTAATTCAGTATCAAGATGGGTGTAGTCTTCCACAGAGTTGAAGAAGCGGGTCGCTCTTTCCATAGCCTCCTTAATCTTTCCTTCGATACCCGTGTAAAAGCCTTCAACGCGATCATCTTCCATAATTTTCTTCAAAACTTTCCAGTCAATGAAGCGCATACGGGGTGCTGAGGAAGATGTGACATGGTCGGTAATGGTAAGGTAGGTCGGGATGTGGTCGTTGCCATGGGTTTCAATATCTGAAAACCAACGGACGGGTGTTGTAACGCATTCCGAAACGATAGTCAAGTCCAGGCAGCTGCTATAATTCACTCCTCTAATATACGTCGGGAATCCGTCATTAAGGCATTGAAGGTTATGGTCCGAGACGAAGGAAACGAGCTCTCTGCCCCTGATGTTCATCCTAACACCTACCCACAAACGGTGATGGGCATTGAAACCTCCTGTGATAATCCATGGACCACTTGTGACTCCCATCAGATTTTGACACTCTCACAGTGTCACACAGCCACAAGTGTAAATGTCAAGGCGCGGCTCTTCACGGTCATGCCGACATACTGGTTATCATTGTTCGGAGGAACTGGATGAAGCACGCATATTAGTTCACGTCAGATATATACCATAACTTTACTAGTTCTGGTGCACACATGCGAAGAAAATGCCTCGTAACCAGATATTCGCAAATTTTTCGATATGTTCGGTTCACAAATAACGAGTACAAATACAAATACAAGATTTTCACTAAGCAAGTACACGCGCGATTCTTTCAAGAAATAAAGATGGGCATGTGATAGCAGCAAGTTCTCGGGGAAGGCCGTTCCAGTCGTTGGCAGTCCGGGGGAAGAATTATGAAGAAGATGTAGTGGTGCGAGCGCGAGGTCGTGCCACTTGCTTCTAATGACCGGTGCGGAGGGAGATACGTGGTGGGAGTGCGCAGATGTAAGGTTCTTGTCGTAGCTCGGAGTGAAAAAACTTGTGAAACGAACAAACTAGCAATGTAGCGACAATGAGCAAGAGTAGGCAGGTTGGACTGTGATTTTAAGGATGATATGCTGATATTAAAAGATTACGATGAATGAATGTATCTAGTAGCTCGGTTGACTCTAGTGTGACTACCATATGACATCAAGAGCTAACCTTCCTGACCTCGAGCTGCGATGCAAAATCTTGACTACCCCTCAAAAATTGTATCACTTATTTCTCGCGGATTTAAAACCGGCTCCCCATGTTTCCCTTCTCACCAGCCACGTCAAAGCCGTTTACTCCCTTCGCGCACGTACCACTGTGCACCTGCACTCTTTCTTTGCCCAGACTGCAATCGACTGAAATGGCCTGCCTGTTGACGCCGCACTCCACTTCAGCACCGTCCATTTTAGAAACTCCATCGAAAATATTCTGTCAAACCAATGTCTTTAGTTCAAGTTTATTTTGTGTACTGTGGTTTCCCTCATGTAATACCCTTGTATAGGGGCATTTGAGGTGTAGAATAAATAAATAAATACGCCTTACCTAAATTGGCGACAAACAGAAGTAAACAAGTTGCGACAATAAAGGACTTTACAGCGTGCAACCGTGCGTGCAAGCTTTCGCGACAAACAAGGTTTAAACCGGAGCTAAACCACAGAATATTTTTTTATTTTTCACTGCTCTCATGGAGTCCGCAGTATTCGCCGACTGTAGTTGCTTTCGTATCTGAATAGATACAATTAAGGTACATCTAAATAATATTTATTTATTTATTCAAATACCTCACGGGCTCCGATTGGAGTATTATGTGAGGGGGGTTACATAACTGAGGTGCGAAACAGAAGCATGTAGAAGATGGTTATTTTAACATCGTTATGTTCAAAACGTTAACATTATACAATGGCAAACACAAGAAAAGAGAACAAAATTTGAAAAGCACACTATAGAAACACTTCAGTAATAGCACACTTCAGAACAAAATGTTGCTTATTTTTTCTTTGAAAATAACATAATCTGAAGTGTGAACAATGTTATCAGGATCCAATAAATGATGGCACGGGGCAGGGCTGATGAGTTGAATGCAGCCCTGCCCTAGTAACCGCCGCACCTAGTAACAAAAACCCGTAGATAACGCCTCTACTGAAACGTAAATCTCGTCAAGTCGAGCACTAGAGGGATAATGAAAATGAGTAAAATGAATATCTTCACCCGTATTTAGTTCAGAATTATTCACATGCCGAATCAGCGAGTAAAACAACACTCATGACGCATGCTAAAAGGTCTTCATCCCTGCCAACACCATTGAAATCACCCAAGAGCAGGATTTTACAATCTGTGCGCAAATGGTGAACAGGAAGGAAATAGCCTTCTATCCTGCTACTTTGCAGGGGCATAAAGACAAATGCAGCTAAGTCGCCCTTGATCTTCTGTGCAATATAACATGGCAGTAATATTCCTTGTTTTGGCCCGGAATAGCATGCAGCCTCCAGATAAGCCTACCAATCGAGTGGCGAACGATAATATTTAATTCTTGCAAAGATTTCTTCAGAGCAGCTTCCGTATCCTTATCACAGGACAGCTTGGCTTCCCGGATGCCTGCCACACGAACACTCCATTTCCTTTTTGAGGATGCCGTAATGGATGTTTAACAAGTGCAATGTCGGACTGTAGCATACTAGTTATGTCGTTGCCACAGCTCGACATCGCACGTGTTAAACAGCCACTAGTTCTCGCGCTGTGCGTCGTTGTCTTAAACTTACATGTATGCGCAAGTCAGTCCAAAATAACCACGCAGGCACGTATAGGAGCAGAAATTTGAACGCGTGGCCGCTTCCGTTTGGGCAGCTGTGCAGAGCCGCAGACACTACGACTTTTCGGACTGAACGCTGCTCTGGGAAAGAAAAGAAATAAAGAGTACTGCCAACTGTCGGAGCCTTCTATGCACCTATACATATTTCTACTTCAAATGCCAATGAGTTCACGCTGACTGATGCGCTAAGCCGCTAAGCTTGGCTTTTCCAACTTTTAATCAGCCAGTTTAATGCGTCCCCATTGAGATCAACATTATTATGAAGGCAGATCATGCAGAAATCGTTTTGGTAAAAACATACTTGACTTATGCATGTAACCTGTTGCCTTGAATTATACTCAGTGTCAAATTTATGCTGTACGTACTTGTAAAGCACAAGAAATGTTGTTCGCCGCTATCACGCAGGTTTCATGTTCTAATTATTGCGTGCTTCTGCTATGCGCAAAGAGCGTATGCGCAGAATCTCGTGTTTGTCGTGAATTAAGAACTAATTTGCGAGACTTAACTTATTACTGTGTTTTCCTCCCTCTGCACTTCGTTTTTAATTGCGCCGTTTTATTGGTTCTGATATCGATAGAAGCTGGAACAGCGTAAACACCGTGATGTATTCGGGTGTGGTGAAATGGGTACATATGATTCCAAGGCAACAGAAGTGTTCATGACAGGTATGTGCGGGTTCGAGGGGTGTCCGCTTGCAGGTTGTGACAAAAGCCTCCATTGAACCAATATGTCCAGTAGTAATTACCTCGACTGTTCTGTTTGCGTGCACTCTGCTATCTAAATATGTGCACACTTTATTATTCGAACCCCGCACGCTCGCTCCGCCTTTTCAGCATGTAGCACGCAACTGTCACGCTCGCAGCCGTTTAATATATGCGTATGAACAAGCGAAATGGTGTGTTGAAATATGCTGACTATCTCTCTTAGGCACGGGCTCGACTTCCAGCCCGTTGTGAGTTGAAAGCGAATCTAGGATGTTTGAAGAGCAGCTTAATAAAAACCGGCGCCTGCACTACGGAGATAAACATTTATGCCCCCCTCCCCCCTCCCCATTCGTGTTTCTTTTTTAAAATCTGGAATCGTAGCTTATTTCCGAGGCCAGTACTTGCGAAATCAAATTAGACAACAAACACTGAAGTCGCGCGGTTTTTGTCGATTCTGTCCGCTGAGTGCAAATATTTCCTCTCTGCTTACATTTTGTCTTAGCGTATGATAAAGTGCTCGCCTTCGAGAGCTGCAGCAGTATAACAACGATGGCTCAATCTGCGATTGAAATGCGGCCGGGAGGTACAACTGACGCGGTGCACTACCCTTGCCTTTGCACCTGTGCTGGTCGGTCAGTCACGCACGAGACGCGGGGAAAACATTGTTTGCCTACGGGAGAGTCCGAGTGAGCTGGCAAGTACGACCCGCTGTTATCAAGCGAATGAAAAACACGAGGAAAAAAAAAAGAAAAAAGAACAAAGAGAGAGGGGGGGGGGGGGGGGGGGCTTGGTGCACCTGGTTGTACTTGTAATATGGAGTAGTGGCGTTTAAGCAGATCGGCAGACTGCAATGCGTTCGTTTTATTTTTCTCCTGACGTGAAGAATGCACAATACAAGGCACTGCAACAGCTATAGGTAGAGCTGTTTAAACAGGCAAGAGAATAAGTTTGCGCAGTGGATTTTCATCTGTTGTGCAGTAGGCCACTGGAAACAATAATTCTTAAAGGAAAACGAAAATGCTAGAATTCAATATTGAACTGTGCTCTTCAGCAGATGTATTCAATCAGGCATGATAAACTATTCGCTTCGATAAGGCAAGTGATAGAACTTATCTAGAACCGAAGATTTTCAGGATGCTTGTGGCGTGTCTTGGTTTACATATTGTGAGAAAGTGTGTACTTCCAGCCTAGCGCAATCGATTTCGCTGATTTTAGGATTGCGTCCGCCTGTCTCATGCAGTGTTTCAATGACAATTAAGACATTGCTATATATGATTATATTATGACTAGCTATAAGGGATCATGGTAACATGAGTATGAAGACCATGACCAAAGTAAATGTTAAAGCTTATTATGCCTTATTAACATCAATTTAACCCGTGTGAAGCACCGGTAACGAAATCATATCTGAAGATATCTCAACACACACTGGCGTAATTAAACCATCCTAAGCCTAATTGAGCGTACTGGAATTAGTCAAGCCTAAAGTTCTCTAAGGTTACGTTACATCATTGTACGTTGCTGTCTGAATGTGTATTGGTCGTAATCCCACATTCCAGCATAATGTAAAATGTAAAAATGTAAAATGCCAGCATAATGAGACTTGATTAAGCTTCTATAAGTCTAATAGGCCTACCTAAGCCTCTTAGTGTGATGTCACCTTCAACCTTCGCATGTAGAACTTGCGCTTAGCAATAACTAAACCGTTGTCATTTTTCCCTGAAATTTTGAAACTTCATATCTGGCTAGCTATTAACAGATTTCAAAGTAAGGTCTGTGTACGAAGTTATGGAGCTTGCACAGGATCATGCAATGCGCCTAACTTTAGTGGGACTCTTCACCAAAACCTTGGTGGGGGTGGTGGTGACAAACGTTTATTGATCCAAAAGGGGTGGAGGCACGCATGGGCCCGAACTTTGAATATCCAGCCCTTACAGATACTAGGTGGGGTCCCTTGTACGGGACCTCGTTTCACGCAAGCGTGGTTATGAAAGTTGTATGTTCACGACATGCATGCTATCCTATAGGAGGGGTTCTTAAAGGCACTCTTGATAATTTTGGTTGAGAAAGGAAGGCACCTTTTCAGGCGGTTAAAATTCCGCCCGAGTAACATTGATTTATGGATTGAGGTTTAGCGTCCTAAAGCGTCTACGCTATAAGGCCATTCTTGAGATTTACCTTGGCTGCCATCTATGTAGATCGATTACTGTATGTTCTTTGCAGAATGCACCTTCGGCGGTATAAGAAGGATTCTATGCATTTGCTTTTTCTCTCCAAGTTTATAAATCGCCGTGTCCCCGTGTTAAAAAAATAACTTTGACATCTTGTTGAATTCGTACAATAAAAAGAAAGCCAGCATAAACCCAATGCTTGATGACTTCACTCATCAACTGGTACAAAAAAAAAACTTAGGTTGAGCTTCACCCAACAAAGTTTATGCTTGAGAATTTCTCATAGTTCTCAGCTGTGCTTTTACACTGCAAATAAATAGCAAACGTATGATAAACCAGTTGAAACGCGAAAATGACATTCTATCTCCAGTGGGCAACCAGTGGGAATTTATGATGTCCTGTACCATCGGCTGATCTCATGTGACTGCTCGGATTTTATAGGCGGAAAATCTTGTTTCATGCGGATGTATAGTTTACGAAGCTGCACATTCTTGTGAAGGCTCACAAGCTATTCTTGCGCAAGAAAAACCACATCTTGCGACAGATCCCTTGAACTCTTTGTTTGGGTGTTGTACTGTTATTTTGCGGGCTGTGTGAGGAGGAAAATTTGAGATGCTCGCCCCATGCAATTGTGTGAAAAAGACTTCCTCCTATGGTCGCTCAGGACATCCAGCGAAAAGAGCACATATTCCCTGTAAACTTGTTTCTCTTAGCATCGTCTGCCTGCACCGCTGCTAAGTGAACACAAGTGTAAAACTGTTCACCATGGTGAAGGCAATGCCAACAAAATGTTGGTACATGCATTATCTGTTGGCTGATTTGTAACAAATCCTTGATTCAGTCAATTCACCTAAGCGTAACTAAATTAGATGAGGCCGAACTTTGATATACTTTGCGTATACACAACAATACCACGTTTTGCTTCGTAACAAATCCAGACCGGTTAAGACTCAAGTAAACCACGGAAGCTCTTCCTTTCATAGCAGGATAAAAGTGGCGTTGCTGCATTGATCCATTAGATGATTCGTACGCGGACAATTTGTGTGCGTGCTCGTATGAAACAGGCTCTTACGGCTTTGTTATTGTATTCAAGGGAGGTATGAAGGTTTTCAGCTGACCGAACATCGTACGATAATCTGTTTGATTATACCGCACACAAGATGAATATGTAATGCCGCAACGTTAAATACTTATTGGCTCAGCCATGTGGTCGAGCTCGGAAGAATCACGCGTTCGTCGTCTTCGCTCTGGGAGCTCGCTCGCGAGTCGGTTAGCCCGGTCGTGTCTTCTTTCGTCAGTGCTTATGTGTTGGTGCCAGTAAATCTGCCTACCTAGCAGTAAAATCAGGTTCGTTGTTTTAATAATTCTGCACCTCTTCAAGGTGCTTGTCGACTTGGCGGGCGATGCGTAGTTCGTACACACAATGAGAGACGAAGGACGACGAACTTGCAGTGAGAAGGCGATACTTTAATTCATGCAACTAAAACACGAAGTACTGAAAACTTGAAAGCGGTTGGATGAATGCGTGGGCCAGCGTGCCTTTTCGCACATTGCAACGGGGGCGAGCAGAAGCAGCGCGGTGGCCGGAATCGGCTGCGCTTTCGTCTGAAAACTGCGTGCGGTCCTTCCATCTGCGCCGCTTTCTTCGGCGTGTGCGTCGAAACATTGGAAAGTGGACCACCGCGGCCTTACACTAGCTCTATCGGCTTCTGTGACATTTTTGGTGTAGGTGCTGGGTACATCCCATGTACTAAGAAGCTTATGGGTGCCCCCAACGCCCAGCTACACACCGCGGACACGATACCTGTGCACAAGCCGAGCCGCTGAATGAGAGGCTTATTCTCGAGTGTGGCCCCGTTGTTATCTCAGCGCGAACTATGGCGACCACGGCGGCAAAGTAGACCGTTCAGCTTCCTGCGAGTGCCCAGCCGCGGCTCTTCTTTGCTCCTCGTATGCCGTTTCATGATGACGAATTGAGGACGTTGAGGACTGCCTGACCACCTACAACATGTTCGCTGCGTTTAATACGTGGGACGAGAAGCGCAAGCTGCGGAATGTTTATTTTGATTTTGAAGGCGCCGCCAGATGTGGTTCGAAAACCACGAGGCTACCACCACCACTGGCGAGATTTCTGGCGGCAGCTGCTCGGACCTTTTGAAGGAAACGCTACAAAAGAGATGACTGACTTGGATCTACAGTCCCGAGCGCAGCGACCAATGAGAGCGTAGCCATGTTTGTGGAATAGATGACTCGTCTGTTCAAACGCGCAGATTTATCCATGTAGGAGGCAAAGAAGGAGCGCCATCTTATGCGAGAACTCAAGGAGCAGCTCTCCGTAGGCCTTGTACGTGACCTCCGTGTACTGGGGCTGATTTTACGAGGGAAGCGACAAGCATGGAGCGTGGTAGCGATTTGCGCATTTTGATCGTCCTACAAACATCACTGCTGTGGACTCATTGGCCGATGCCGGGGAAGTTATCCGCAGTATCATGCTCGAAGAGCTACAGAAACTGCCCTCTCTCGAACAACACCCGCGTGTTGGGGGATATCTCGGATGTTGTGCGTGAATGACTACACCAAGCAGTGCCGGTAATATCAACAAGGATAACTGATACTAACTGTGCTGATCGGTATGTTCATTACCTGCACACATCTGCACATCATACGCGGCTTTGGGGGACCACGAACACAAAATGGACCAGGTTGTGGACTCCAGTGTGTGGGGGGTCACGTGGTAGCTAAAAACTTATTTTCAATGCTGTAGCTATGATCATGTGACTTGGCCGCCATCTTGAATCTGAGAGCGGCGGAGAAACGGACAAGAAACCGGCGAATGCAAGTAGTAAGAGCGGACGCACTTAAAACTGTTCCCCGGAGGCCAGCCTTTCCAGTGAGATCGGCAACACACCAGCTATGGCATGCCTTCCCTGGGACCCCGTCTTTTTCGTGGAGGTGAAAAAACGTTGGATCCTATTTGTGCAAGGTCAATCAGCCATCGCGCCTTGCTTGTGCTACAAAGCCCAGATTGTCGTTGCGCGATTACCTTGGACTGCGGCCGCATTCTTTTACGTTTACTCCTGCAATCTGGCGATATTGAAGAAACGCCGGTCCCCAATACTCGATCTAATACTGCTAACGCGGCATCTCATGCACAATCATCTGTTTTTAAGGGTATCGTGAATTAATCATGGTCTTTGACCTAAAATCGGGTCAGTCGACTCTGTTAGACGAGACAAGATTCATAAATGCACAACTTGCCGAGAACAATAAAAAAAAAATCACAGACTTGCAAGAAAGGCCAACAAAAAATAAGATAAGAATGTTACGTATTCAGTCAAGGAAAGTATATGTACGCCGTCCAGTAGCTATCTGCGAGCAACTCGGAGCAGATCGCCGTTTTGACAATTCGCCTTGACGACATCGAAGATAGGACGCACCGATTAAACCTCGGGCTTTCTGGCCTGGCCGACACCGAAGGTGAGACATGGGCGCATTCCGAAAAAAAAAATAAATAAAGATCATTGAGGCTGTATTCACGCAGCTCAAAATCACCATCCAGCCATGTGATATAGAACGTGCACACAGGCTAGGACCGTATCGAAACGACAACAAAAGTCCCTTAATAAACAGGTTTTCCCAAGATAAAGAATCAGTTCTTTGGGTTGCAGAAACTGCATAGGATCTGACGTTAGCATCTCCGAGGATTTCTACCCCGAAATCACTCCGCCCGAAAACACCTTCTAGAATTTGCTAAAACTCCGGCATGATGTCCTAAAAACCAGGGACAAAGCCTATAAGTTTGATCATAAAAGCCAGAAAGTGAAACAACAAAGGCGATAACAACCCGCATAAGCTTAGGTTCAAAACTGCGGCCACGTATCGTTTCTCTTTACTAACATCAGAAGCATCCCACCGAAGAGTGACGCACTGAACAGTATTATCAGCACATTCGGCGCCAACTATATAGTGCTCACAGAAGCCTGAATGAAGGCATCTTTTAACGATTCTGAAGTTGAATCCTTCTTTCCTGATTTCGACCTTTCTAGATGCGACCGTGTCGACCGGAGAGGCGGTGGCGTCCTCGCAGGTGCTCATCCCACTCTGCTTTGCGCGCTCGTATCCTGATAAACTCTCCGTTAGAAATTCTTTTTATCACATGTAATACCGCCCATCCACCGTTATTCCACAGTGTTTGTTACCGCCCCCCCCCCCCCCCCCCCCCCCAGACATTATAATACCTCTGTTTCCAAGTTTCACGATGCCCTGCATGCTGTAACTTCTCAGTTCCCAAACGCACCCATCCTCATGTTTGGGCACTTCAATTTTCCGTCAAATACCTCGTCAGATCTCACTACTACAGCTTGGAAGCAAACTGTTGAAATGAGCCGCTTTGGGACGTTAAACCCTACAAACTAGAAACAAACTATCAAAAGACATTTCGATTACACATGTTTAACATTTCGATTATCACAAATGGCAAATCCGCCAACTAGAAGCCCCACATGCATTTTCAACATACTTTATCTCCTATAACATTGCGTCCTGATAATCTCTTCCCTAAGCTTCTTTCACATCGTCAGCGACCTCATAGTAATCCACGGAAAATTTAAGTGCATGTGCAAACATCAGAATTACAATACTAAAACAATATCGTTATGCGATAAAGGCGATTAGATATTTATAATACTGAGCTTAGCGAATTCTGTGAATAATCCATTCTCAGTTTAAAGAACGTGCAGTTGAAGTAAAGTTGTCAACATTTGAAAATAAAATGCAAATATGTATATCCATGTGAAGAAAATTTACGACCGTCCTTTATCGCCATGGTATACGTAATCTCTTAAACGATTAAAAAATAAAATGATACTTCAGAATGGCAAAATCTATACTAACACCTCGAGTGGAGAGTACAAACATCATTCTACATCAAAACATTTTCGCTTGTTCCCAATAGAGTCTAAGCGGTTATTCTTTTTATCGACGCTGCTATTATTAATCCACAAAAACCTTAAACAACTCTGGAGGATTATAAAGCCAAAACTTTGAAATACACGCGTGTCCATAACTAACAAGCCAGACATTCATTCCTATATCAGATTGCGATGTTGCTGAGACCCTCAACCGTACTTTATCCGCATTCTTCACTAGAGAGACTGACATAACCCCCCCCCCCCTCCCCACTTCCCTTTAAACTGATCTGAACATAACGGACATCACGCTCACACCTCAGGACATAACAAATGATCGATTCTTTGTAGCTTACATAATCTGCAGGCATCGGCGGTATTAGCTCAAATGTTCTGAAAAAGACTAAACACATAACTAGCATCATCCTAGCACGCATTTTCAGCACTTTTTATAATCTGGCACTGACCCTCAATACTGGAAAATGGGCAAGGCTCAGGCAACACTTTTCGTCCCATTTGTGTTCAAAAGTCAAGAAACACGTTATTTACTAACATGTCAATTTCCTCACATCTGCCAAATTTTTTCATCCTATTCAGCTCAGTTTTCAGAGAGGTATTTCATGTGAAACTTGCATTGTTTCTAAATGACGCTACTTCCACCTTAGACATATTACCATTCATGTGAAACTTGCATTGTTTCTAAATGAGGATACTTCCACCTGCCTGCCGGGGTGGCGCAGTGGTTACGGCGCTCGGCTACTGTTCCCAAGGACGCGGGATCGAATCCCGGCCTCGGCGGCCGCTTTTCGGTGGAGGCGAAAAGCAAGGCGCCCGTGTGCTGTGCGATGTCAGTGCACGTTAAAGAACCCCAGGTGGTCGAAATTTCCGGAGTCCTCCACTACGGCGTCTCTCATAGCCTGAGTCGCTTTGGGACGTTAAACCCCACAAAACCAACAAAACCAACTTCCACCTTAGACATGTTACCATTGATGTGCTCTTCTTAGATTTCAAAAAAAAAAAAACGCTTATGATAAGGTTCCCCATAAGGGTCTCTTACTAAAACTTTCAATATTAAACTTAAAGACGTCTGTATTTAATTTTATCAAATATTTCTTGCTAACCGCTTTCAGTTTATTCTTGGTAGCGATGATTTTTCCAGCTTTGTCCCGGTTGTCTCCGGTGTACTACAAGATACCATGCTTGGCCCTCTTATTTTTCTGACATATTTTAATGACCTACCCTGCTACATCTCTCAACATCCGCCTTTTTCGCCGATTGCGTTATTTTCCCCCTACTGATACTTTGGCTCTTCTGACCGATCTAGTGAAAGTCGAAGAATAGTGTCGAAATTGTTTGATGACTTTAATGTTAACAAAATGGCACTAATTATTTTCCAAAATGTCAGCATTAAGTTTTGCACAATTACTTAATAAATTGAGCTATTATCTCCCCGTTATTCTCTTTCAAATATTTAGGTGCTACAATTCCCAGTCGTCTTACATGAAATTCTCACATTACATCCGTTACTATAACGATGCTAACCGCACCGTTGCTTGCTTCGACGTAACCTAGCTCTTTTTTCATTTTTTTTTTTTTCATTTTATTACCTTAAAGACCCCTCGCGGGGTGTTACATAAGGGGTGGGATGAGCAGAAAAGGTACAAGACAATGCAATATATGTTATCATATACAAAAAAATGTTGTTTAGATTGCTAGCAAACGATAAAGGGCAGGTGATGTCGACGATATGCTAGGAAAGGCCGTTCCAATCTTTAGCTGCACGTGGGAAGAATGAGGCTGACAAAGTAACAGTTCGGGCACGTGGGCGAAACATTCTAAGCGTGTGGCTATTGCGGTGGGAAATGTAAGATGCTGGCGTGATGTAGGGGGCACGGTTAAGTGATGAGTGAAAGAACTTGTGGTACAGTGATAGCGTGCACGCGACGACGAACGAAAGAGGCGATATTGTTGATTTAGCTTTTAGGGCTAAAACACTGACGTCCTACGAGTAAGAAGAATGAATGAACCTTGTAGCGCGGTTTTGAACGGCTTCTAGATCGTTTATGAGGTTAATATGATGCGGGTCCCATATGGCGGATGCATATTCAAGTTTAGGTCTAACGAGTGACTTGTAGGCGAGCAATTTCACGTGATGCGAGGTGAGGCGAAGGTGACGTTTAAGAAATCCCAGAGTTTTGTAGGCAGATGATATCACGTTAGCAACATGTGCATTCCATGTTAGGTCGTTAGATAATGTGACGCCTAAGTACTTGAAAGATGATACAGATTCTATGGACTCGTTAGCGATTTTGTAATGGAAGGCATGACTCTTTTTGCGACGGGTAATGGAAAGAAGCTTGCATTTGCTAGGGTTCAGGGTCATAAGCCAATTTTTGCACCACTGTTCAATTTGGTTAAGGTCCTGCTGGAGGGCTTCTTGACCGTTGTGTTTGTTATTTGGCGGTAAATTACGCAGTCGTCAGCGAACATTCGAATTTGGCAGGATACATGCTGTGGGAGATCGTTAATATATATTAAAAACAGTAGGGGCGCAAGAACGGAGCCTTGTGGGACGCCGGATGTTACAGGGAGAGGGTTGGAAGAGTGGTTGTGTAAAACATCTTTAGCTTTAACTCTTGTACGACCCAAACTGAAGTACGCCTGCGCTTTGTGGGACCCGCGTCATCCAACCCGAATATCTACCATTGAATCAACACAAAATCTTTTCTGCCGCTAGATTTATCTTCTCTGGCTACTCTCACGATACTAGCGTCTCTAACAAAAAGTTAAACCCAGTCTCCCAAGCTTGCAAGCGCGCCGCAAAATATCTAGACTCTGTTTATTTCATAAATTTTATCATGCCTTATCACCTAACACTGCAGTCATCACGCCGATTCACTGAACATCCAGTCGCATCAGTTACACCTTGACCGTTTATCCGCCACATACCCAAACGACAACGCACCGCAACTCTTTTTTTTTGCAAGGACAGCCACCAATCAACTGGAGCGATCTTCCCACTGATATCGATCTTCATTCTGATTCCAAGTCACTTCGAAACCGCCATTTTAGAATCTTTCTGTTAATCGGGGTAACCCTGTCAAGCCCACCCTTCATCTACACCCCTCACTATTGGGGTTTTGAGGTCATTGTAATAAATAAATAAATAAATAAATAAATAAATAAATAAATAAATAAATAAATAAATAAATAAATAAATAAATAAATAAATAAATAAATAAAAATAAATAAATTAATTATTTAATTAATTAATTAATTAATAATTAATAATTAATTGATAGAGTGATATCACTGAGCTTGTTCATCTTAGAAATCGATATTCTGATTTAGGAAGAGACATCATAATCATCTTGGCAAAGTTATCTAGAGCCAGATGTTCTCAGTTCTGTGGGATGTCGCGTTCTCACGGGGTTGCCTTTATTTTTAAAGCGATAACAATAAATACCCGTTCGCCAGAAAATGTGGTGTGGACGTTATGAGCGGTGTGGACGTTATGAACGAAAAATAGCGAGCATGGCGCTGGTAGGCGGTGCCTTGGTTTGGTTTGGTGTATGGGGTGTAACGTCCCAATGCGGCTAAGGATGTGAGAGAAGGCGTAGTGGAGGGTTCCGGAAATTTCGACCACCTGTGTTTTTTTTTTAACGTGCATCGGCATCACACAGCAAACTGGCGCGTTGCTTTTCACCTCCATCGAAAAGTGACCGCCGAGACCGAGATTCCATTCCATATCCTTGGGCACAGTAGTCGAGCGCCCTAACCACTGCACCACCCTGACGGGGCCGCAAGCAGGTGCATGCTAGCTGGTAGCTGACATAGCCGCACACTGAGTGAACGTAAGGGTACCTGACGTTATGTTTGGCAGGAGCTGCCAACTCGAGACTCTCCGTTCATATGGGAGGGTGATATTGAATCAGCCATACAGCATTCACTTTATTAGGCCACGAACGTATGTTCATATACCTATACGGACTGGTTGAGCAGGGCTTTATATGTGGGCTGGTAGCCTATGCTATTGCGCCATACCCTTAGAGGCGGAGCTTAAGGGTTCCCCATCATTTTTAATGTAGCGAGTCTGCGAGTCAGTGTTGCACCGTTACAGAGATGATGATCTTATTTTTGATCTTGATTGTGACGTCCCCATCATTAATACATGGGTTCCAAAGCATAGTCGTGATCAGCGGGCTTCCTTGACTTCCGGCTGGTAGATCCATCCAATGGTTTTGATGTAGGCGACTTTAACTGTGATTTCGGGCTGATCACGCGTATCGTAGGAGAACTCTGAGGGGTCGAAACCGTGCTGGAGCGCAGGCAGGGAACGTGTGGAGGAACTCGATTTGGTCGACGCCTGGAGGGTGCTTCGTTTGGGACGGTACGGAATGACTTGGACCGGCAGACGGCTGTCTCTCCGACACTCGCTTCCAGCGAGCACTGCGTGTGGTTCTTACCTGGGTTTTCATTGACCGTAGGTGGGTTGTCCTCCGCTGAATTGACGGTACCGTGGTTGCCCGAGCAAAGGATACCTGGCGCCTCACCTTGCTGCTCCTCGAGGACCAAAGGACAGTTGATGAACTTTCTAGTTCATCACCTAGACTAGTTGATGAAGTTTCTTATACTTTCAGAAATTTCTTAAGTCCAACTTAAGTGTCGCTAAATCTGACAGCGTTATGCCTGAAGTACTTGACAGTATCGAGACCAGGAGTGAAGCGGTTACTTGAAGAGTGCAATATTAACATTGTCTTCGATGCAATATCCTTCTATATTCCTCTTTACTGGCCCTGGAATCATCGATAAACCAGCTTGGCTGTGCTCAGAGCTTAGTAACCAGAGCTTAGTAACGTCTTTGGGTTAGCCTTAGGCAGAACGATGGGAGTGGACAGAAAGCACGGGTGTAACAGAAACCTCCTCTGACACCGTTTAGCACGCGCAGAATTCACTTCCAGCACTAGCAGGAGTAGATCCAACAACGGTTGTCCTTGCCGACACGCCGGAGGCATCCTGTCGATAGAAAGAAAGCCAAATAGAAAAGGTTGTGGGGAGTCCCAGCCTCCTGCCATTTCCCTTTATCTCCCTCCCCCTTTTTCTGCGTTGGAGCGAGAGGTAGCGCGGCAGTTCTATTCCAACTTGCATCCAAAAGCAGCTTCCTCCGCATTACAAAGTCCATGAGCACTGTTCCTTATATCAGGTGCTCCATCCGAAAAGGAACTCCTTATTGCAATTAGTTCCACAACTGCAGCCCATGAATGGATGGTCTGACTACCGAGTTTTTACGCCGCCCTCTAGGCGTAGCTTGGAGGTCTTTGATTCCATTAATGAACAGGCTGTTCAGCTGCGGGACTTTGTCAGAGAATGAAAAGTTCATCACTCTCCATTGCAAGGATGAATCGAGGCTGACTGACATGCGAGCCTGGAACCCCAATACGCTCCTGAATGCCGAATACAACCTCATAGAAAAGTGATTTTTCATGCAACCCACCTTGTTCCTGCCTAAGGTCATCGGTTCATATAAGGCTTGTTTTCCTGGTCGATAAATTCAGCTCCACAGGATTTCCCTGGCGAACCTTTAGTTTTGGGCTCATATAGAAACAACCGAGAGCTCATCAATATCTACATCTTTCAGAAATTCCCATAGGGCCCATGTATAAAAAAAACTGTGGTTTTGATTGGCTAAATGTTGGGTTCACGCGGCTATTAAAAAAAACTTCGTGTACATTTCAGACTTTCAGATTATTGATAAATGCACAATAACATGTAACATACCCTGTAAAAAAAAAACTACAGAACCGTGTCCAAAATACGACAAAAAACTTTGTAGTTCTGTCGTAAACGTTAAATTTTTCTCTAGTTCTGTAGTACTTTTCGGTAGTTCTGTAGTTTTATGTAGTATATTTCTGTTATCTGTAGTTCTGTAGCACGTTTCTGTTGTAACTACACAACCTTCTGATGTTACTTAAGAATGTTCTTTTGTCACAACAAGTTTCCCTCAGAAACAGCAAAGAAATTCTATCGTAACAGTAGAAAATGTCCTGTAGTCTTTTCCGACTGGGTAAGTTGATGACTTGCAGTAGCAGATTAATAAACATAACAGCCATATAGTTATTTAAGATGGAAAAGAAGAAAGAAAACGTGATTTCCAAAAGGCAATGACGGCAATTGCAAAAAGCCTCTATTGACCTCTTCCAGACAGCGTGACAATTCATAGGCATCCGTAAAATGCATTAAAAAACTAGTCACTTTTTGAAGCAGAGTTGCGCAACTGGTAATGTTCAAAAGCTCTGGAAACAACCGGTATACTATGTTCTTTCAATCAGGAAAAGGCTTTAGACATTGTCAGCCAACGTACTTATTCCAAGTCCTGGAGGAATCTTCGGTAGGCCCTTAATTATTTCCAGGGCATGGTCAGGGCTTTGCATTCCAGGCCAGATTGCACTCATAGCTTGCAAGGTTGTATCTCCGAGGCTTTCGATGTAAGCCGTCGACAGGGGCTTCCTCTCTGCCCTATGCTTGTATTCTAACTTCTTCTACAGGGGCATTCTGGGGTAGAAGTACTGGTAGATTTCCACTGCTACCAAGTCTATCCTCAGATTCCGCATTCGACTGAACGGATGTCCTGACCAATTGTCCAGGATGAGAGATCAGCCTCCTTCTTTCTGGACACCATAGTTCTTTTCTTGAGGCGCGCCTGAGACTAAACTGAACCGATATAAGAGTGACGCCTTATATTTCAGTTGTACGCGCTCCATCGTTTAATTCTTGCGGTCTCCCCCGCCCCTTAGCATCCTGGTTAAATTGCAAAGGTCTATCAAGTACAAGTTGGCCAAGAGAGAAATATGGAACCCTGTTGTGCCAGTTCCTGGCTTGAGCAAGTAAAACCAATTGCTGGGCTAGTTGCGGCATTTCACAGAATATTTTCCGGCTCGGGCTATTATTACGAGGACCTTCCTGCTTTCTGTGCTTAAATACATTGCCGGCGTAATACCCCTGTCGGCACGCACTTAGCTCCGTCTAGAGCAAATGGTTTTCGGCTTCCTTTGGAACTGAGCTCCAGGCTTTGTCGCGAGGCTCGTGGGAAACTGCCCAAGGGTAAGGGCCGTCTTGGCAACCTCTGCCTTGACATCCTACCTGTTACCTACCACGTCAGGTGGGCGCAAGTAGCGCTACACTCGGACACGCCCCTAGCCCGCACTCCGACGTTAGGTCGTCTTTTTTCAACCCTCGGCTCCGCTTGCTCGCCCAGAACACGTATCCTCACGCGTCCCACATTGATGCTCGCTGTCACCCGCCTACGCTCATTCAGATATATATCTTAAATGCCTCCCTGAGGCACACGTCAACGTTGTTTCAGTCCATTCAAGAAATTTATTAAGCTCACAACACCCAGTCTTTTGTCTATAGGTGCCATCTTGGCCGATCTAGTTCAGTACATTTTCGCGGTTTTTGCAAACAGGGCTGTATTTATGTATCGTTTTCTCATGGAATTCCTTCCAATTAAGGTTAAAGCGTTTATTAGAGCCAGGATGTCCGTTCTGTGGCTGTAAAGAACACTCCACGCGCATAATTTCACAGTTACTTCTCCCTGAAACTCTCCTCCGTAGTGTAGTTGAAATGTTCCGGCTTTCAGGTGTACCGTACCGGACAATGCGATATCCGAACCCGTTGCTTGATCGTACCGTCAACCAGTCAGCTCTCTTGCTTGAGGAGTGCACGTGCCAATTATGGCTAGTGCTCTGTGCGGACGCTTACAGCATCAGGGCCCCGCGCTTTCATGAAGTGCTTCTAGAAGTGCGGAAGGAGGTCTGGCTGAACTTGCAGCGGGCACGTCACCTCCTTGGAGGGCAGATATTTGGGGAGGTTTCGTGTCGATCGTCTAAGATTTGTTCTGTTTCTCCGGCAGTGGTGGAACACTTTCTGTGTCAGTATGACATCAGCACAGGGAGGTCTTTCGCTTTACGAGATATTTCGAGTTTTCGCGAGGGTCCGACACCTCGTTCGTTCATTGCCACAATGATGTGCCAGGTAGGGATTTTTTAGTGTGTGCAATTGATTTCGTTTGTGTCACCGCGCAGTGACCCCTGCGCCCGGAAAAAAAAACGTGACCTCATTTGCCAAATCAACTTTCTTTTGGCATTTTTCAAGAGCCCCGCCGTCATATGTGTCCCTATTGGCTCTGAGGGGGGTCACATGAGTATTATGGATAATGATGGGTTGATGAGCTATCGGGACTCCAGGGAAAAATATATTCGGGTGCTAAGCCACATCTGATAAAGGCAAAGGGGACTACTGGATCGGTCATGAAATGTGTTGCAGTACTGCAAAGCAGCACAAATGCTGCTGGCTTCGCAACATCAAAAGAGCCAGCGGATCTTCAGAATCCTTTTCTTCCTTTCTTAAATACTTGCCGCAAACACCCGAGAGAGTCAAGTGCATGAAGCCGGACTAACACGCCTGCGCACGAAAATTTGCGTTCCAGTTAACTTGTGTCCTAACGACCTGACTGCAGGCTCAGAGAATGAGGAGTTGGACAGATCGTTTAGGCTGCACGACCTAAAAGGGGCCCTGTCAAAATTAAAGCGCGGAAGAGCGCCCGGAGGGAATAGAGTGACGGTAAAACCTCCCGGAACCCGGCAAGCCTGTGCGTTCCTCAATACTTTACACCAAATTAGACGCATGTACACCTTCCCCATAGGCTGGAAAACTGCACTAATCGCTTTAACCTTTGAATCCGGAAAAACCATCAATATTAAGAATCCTACATCACTGACTTCTTAAGTGGGGAAGTTGATGGAAACTATGGTATCAGAGGCCGACTTGAAACATATCCAGAATGCAAACATACCTTTGGGGGCATGTACGAATTTTGCCCATACCGATCCACGCATGATGTCCTGCTCCAACTACACACAGAAGTCTTGGATCCGGTCGAACACCCCAGTGACGACACGGTGGTCCTAGCCTTGGATCTCAAAGGGGCATATGACAACGTGATCCACGACGTTATTCTCACACATTTTCACAGACGAACTGTGGTCACAACAAGTTGAGATACATCCGACAATTTCTCGCTGATCGGCAAACCTATATACATATCCAAGATTAGAAGCATGGCCCATACAGCGTGGGTACCAGTTGAACACCACAGGAAGCAGTCCTTTTTTCCCTCCTCTTTAATTTCGTCATGGCTCCCCCCCCTGCTTAACTATGTACCAGGCATCAGGCTCGCCCAGTATACCGAAGACATTACACTCTCGGCCGTACATGGGTCATTGGCAGAGATCGAGGCCAACCTGCAACCTGCGGCGACTATTGTGGACGGATAAGCTCACCACTGTGGCCTGGGATGCCCTCCGACCAAATCAGAATTCGTACACCTTCGGCCCAACCTGAAGTGTACAACCAAAATGTACCTCGTTCTTGATAGTGACCCCATCCCTGAACACGATGAGGTAAGATTGCTGGGACTCTTTGTCCACCACAACCGAAACATGAGTACAACTCTAGAAGCTACGCAAGCTTGGAGATTGAGGTGGGTCGCATTGTTCGACGGGTATCTAAAAACGACGGGGGGGGGGGGGGGTACTTGCCAAAGTATTTGTAATGAGCCGGATACTTTATTCGGCACCCTATCTCCATTTGGTGAAATGTGATGAAGACGCACTTGACCTGATCCTTCGCGGAATCTATAAGTACGCCCTCGACCTTCGGCTAGTCGATCTCGGGATGACCAACCCCTTTGCGGAGCTACACGTGCGCTCCTAAACAACCAACGCTAGCGGCTGAATAGTCAGCGTGCAAATGCCTCTTAGACCGCCTGTACATTGCCAACAAAGCAAAAGCAGAGGAAAGGACCAAGGTTCCAGAGGACTCTCCGGGGAGTGCCCGCACTGCGGGGAAATGTTCCCGGACCTCTTCCACATGGTGTAGCCGTGCCCCTCCAACACTGCCTTTGCACCTAACCCAAACCCCACCCGGGAGGACTGGGAGGCAATACTACTCGTCTGCTCCGACCTGAAAGCCCAAAAGGCCTTGGTCAAACGAGCGATGGCGGCAGCGGAAGCCACTGGGGTCCCGTAGTAGGGACTCTACCTTGTGTTGGTGAGGGGAAGGGCACTAAGCCTGACCCCAGAGCAACCTCATGTAATTCTCTCTTTTACTGCGAAGACAATATTACTCTAGGTTACTAGCCTTCAGCGTAGTACGGTCGGTAGCCACGTCTTACCCACGTGACGCTGTGACGTCACACCCCATGTGACACTAGGATGAGAGCTGGGCTACCAACTCCAGCGGTCAGCAGGAGCTGCCAACTTGGGTCTCTCGTTTCACATGGGACGGTTATGTCAGAATCAGCCTGCAAGGACCCTGGCATTCACATTACCACTATAGGCCACTAAGGCACGTTCATACAGCTTGACTAAAGCCAGGCCTTATATGTGGGCTGAGGAAAAAGAAAAAGAGAAGAATGCTCGGTCACCCGCAGCTAATTCTTTCGCTCAATATTTGGTTCAGCAGCCTTGAACCCTTGTAATGTTTAATAAACGCTTTCACTACCACCCCCAGAGGACTGGTACCACTCTCTACAAGCTCAACCTATGCCGCAAAACACGATGGAGACTCACGAAGGCCGTCGAACCGCACGCGCGACGGCTCTTACCGACAACTGCGGGTCTCGCTACAGAGTCTTCTACTCAAAAATACCGCTGGCTGATTCCACGGGAGCCATCACATGTACGTTCATTGACCCGATTTCCGTGCCCCAAACATTACACATGCAGGCGGAGAAGCTCATCATAGCACTCTCCGCAGCAGAACCAGGCTTCAGTGTTATCATCACCGACTTCCAGGGAGCCTGCTGGAATCTACAACAAGGATGCATCTCTCGATGCGCCGCCAAACGTTTACGTAGATGCGAGTAACGGGATTGCGTGGACACGAGTGTCGTCATATGGACGCCTGCATATGCAGGACTAGAGGGAAACGAGTCTGTATACGCCTTAGCCCGTGCGCTCAACCACCGGGCATCGCCTCGACACTCGTCGCTTGGGGTATCAGAACCTACCCCGGCAATAATTTACAACGCCATCGTTCAAATATCAAACCCAGCATAGCCGCCTTCATTCTTGTGCGAAAGGAGTAACCAAAATAGAGGAGCGTTGGCTCCTTCACTTATATGCAAACACGGTACTCTTTCCGGAAGTGCTCCAGTATTTAAATCCGGCTTTTAACGGGGAGCGCCCGCATTGTTGGTGCGCGTTCCCAGACTTGTACCACGTGGTGTGGGAGTGCCTCTTTACCCCGCTTACTCCTTTCTCCTCACCTGCCCGAGATAGCTGGGAGGCTGCCCTGCCCGGCTGATCTACCTTGGAGAGCCAAATAGCTCTCGCGGCAAGGGCCCGAGGTGCCGCGAAAGCAACCGGAGTTCTGGACTAGGGATCCCTCCTAGAATTTGTAAAAGGCTGACACTTAAGGTCAGTCCCCACTCTCTCCTGCAATATAGACATGAATAAACGTTTTCCACCACTTTGCATTCCCTCGATAATAAAAATAAGCGCCCATTTCTAAACATAGCCGAATCTTACGACGTTCTTCAAAGGCTTTGCCACATTATCCGAAATTGTGATACTAAACTGCAGACCTATTTCTTTTACATGAAGAAGCACGAACATTGCATACTATCCTTTTCGTCCCACTTAAAGCTGTTCTAGCACGACGCCTATGTACAGCGCTACATTTCTCCTCGTTACTATACAATAACACGCGTCGCCTAACCCAAGGCACCCGTATACTGCAAAACTACAACAGTTAACCTCAACACACCGTACTCTAAAGCAAAAGAGGCATAAGTCATTGCTGAAACGATCCTGTAGTAGTACTTCACCGACTGGATTTCCGCTCGTATCACAAAGCGGAGAATTATCCGCGAGCTCGCCAAGACCAGAAAGTGGATAGCTTTCTGTGTCATGTATGATCAACGGTGTCAGACCCTTCCGCATACTCCACAGATGGCCTGTCAGGCATCCTCCAGGCGGAAGTGCCAGCGATACACCTACCTTTTACATTTGAAGAGCTGTACCTCAGCTATTGCGGAATTGACCACACGGACGTCTCCGGGTCATGATGAAGTGACCTATGACGCAATCGCAAAGGTACCTCGCAATACCCGCCTTCGACTTGTGGAATATTTCAGTTCTTCCTGGATGTCTGGCGAGGTCTCCACAGAATGGAAGTTGGCGAAAATTGTGCCCGTTTTGAAACCTTCTAAACAACCAACAAGTTGCGCATTCTTGCGACCCATCGCCCCACTGAGCTGCATAGGTAAGTTTACGGAGCGAACGATATTCAATCGCGTCACCTGATTCCTCGAGCGCCGAAATGAGTATCCTCAAGAAATGAACGGGTTTCGCCAAATTAGGTCTGCGACTGATAATGTCATCGCACTTGCCTCATAACTTGAAGAATACCGTCACGCTGGGTACATACCGGTAGCCGTTTTCCTTCACATCAAGGCTGCTTTTGACTCTGTGTTTCATCATGCTATTCACGCAGCCTTGGCCAGCCTTAGTCTCGAAGGAAAACTTTACAACTAAATTTATTTACAAGAGCAGCAAATTTTTGATGACCGCTCCACATGGTCCAACTCTCTTTCACGCAGTGAAGAGGGGGCGTACCTCAGGGAGCTGTGCTCAGCCCTCTCCCGTTTAATATTGCCCTCATACATATATAACAAAAACCCTTTCACGAGGTGTACGCATAACAATATTTGCAGATGATATTTGCATCTGGAGTGCATCACGTTCGTGTTATACTACGCAGCAACGACTTCAGAGAGCATTACTGCACATATCTCAATGTACCTGGCCCGCCGTGGTCTTAGACTCTCATCAGAAAAAAACGTCTGGCTATGGCTTTCACAAGAAAAATAATGAGTCGATACCCGCTCCTTCTGGGTTGACGCTCACTATCGTATGTACGATCACATCGATTCTTATAGTGTTATGATTTACAGTAATCTCTCTTGGGCACCTCAGATTAAAAAAAAAAAATAAATAAATAAAACCTCCGCGAGCGAATTACTGCAGTAACACAGGCTTTCAGATTCATGGCGGGAACACGATGGGGCAGCAACTGCCGGTAGATGGTTCTGCTTGAAAAGGCCTACGTCAAAGGAGCGTTGCGCTACTATTTACCGGTGCTTGAAAGATTACCTCCAACAAGCCAGAAGATTCTTGAAGCCGCGCTGAACAACTGCTTGCGAATATGCTTTGGCCTTCCAAAGGGATCCTCTGCATCAGGAACACTTGCAGAAGCAGGATGTCTCCCGCTAGATGGGCTTGAAGAGTGGGCTTGAAGGCAGCAGTGCCGGCAAGATGCTTACCTGTCCGCCCTTCTTTGTGCAGTTTCTCGCTTGCCTAGCTGTACGGGGTCCATGCTGTACTGCCTCGCCTGGTTGCAACGCTTCTCCGCTGTCATATGGCTTCCGTCTGCAAGATTGGCACGTGCACTCCATATACCGTATATGCTTCGACTGCCCTATCACCCTGTGTGATAGCTTCGGCTCGTGTGACGCGCGTTTGCCACCCCACCGCAAGCTTCCGACGCCAATAATCCTGCCTGTATCAACGCATCGCTGGACGAACCAGTCACCGACAGCGCCAGCACGGTGACGTCATCTGCCAAGGATAGAAAAGCAGAGTCCCCGGAACATTTCTTCAGTGGGCTTGAAGGCAGCAGTGCCGGCAAGGAGCTTACCTGCCCGCTCTTCTTTGTGCACGTATGTTACCGGAAAGGTGCTCGCTGTATTAGATCAGACGATCGATTTTTACTGCTACTCTTCTGCCCACATGTTTCCTTTCCTTCGTCGTCGCGTATTGTGCATTGCTTATATCGGCTTCTTTTGAGCGGGGACGTTGAACTCAATTCCGGTCCCCCCAAAATTAATCCTGCTCATACGTCTAACAAATCTCAGAGCCCGGGTAATACGCTGACACGCGCTCAGACACGTGCTCAGGTGCTGCAGCTGATACTTCTGACAATGTTACAATTGTTGTAATCCTTTCCGAATTACTAGAGGGTCAGAAACAGTTGGCCCGTGATATTGCAGACATGAAATCTTTTCATAAATCGGTAGGTGATCGGTTCGAAGGCCTTGAATCTTGTGTGACAGCGCTTGAGTCCTCACCAGTCAAACAGTGTGACCAACTACGTTCAGAGATTGATTTTTTAAATTATGCTGTGGCGCAGCTGTCTAAAAAGAATGATGACCTCGAAAACTGATCTCGTCGAAATAACATCATCCTTCATGGCCTTCCTGAAGAATCAAATGAAGGTGCAGACTGTTTATTGAGCAAAATGTCTAATCAGATTTCTCAGAAATTGAACGGTGCCAAGGATCGGTAGGCTACGCAATGCTCGTCCGCGTCCTGTCATCCTAAAAATCTAGGATTATTTTGAGAAAATATCGTTACTGAAAATTATCAGTTCAAAAACTCTGAATATCATAACTGAAGACTACTCATTTAAAGTTCGTGCTCTCCGCAATAACTTTGGAAGGCATCACAGTCATTTTGTTATAGCGATTGTACTGTAAATCTGCGCAAATTTGATCATGTTTTTATCGACAAAGTTCGTTATGTCTGGAACACTTCTTCGAATTCGCTTGAAAAGGACCGCAGCTACTACCCTGGCTTGATGGTATTCCCAACTCATTTCTAGTTCGATACTCATTATGGACGGCTCGATATCTAACCATCATCTTCCGTGAGTCGCTAACCTGTGGCGTCGTACCAGCGTTCTGGAAGCTAGCGAAGGTGCTTCCATTGTTCAAATTCGGTATCAAGCAGCTTTTATCTAATTACAGAACTATCTCATTAACGTCGTATGCATGTACAATGTTGGAGCACCATAATCTACAAACACATAACAGAAATTTTGGAATGCAATAACATGTTGTCTCATGGTCTCACTTTCAACACGGCTTTAGAGGAGGTTTCAGAATTTCAGGTTTTAGAGGAGGTTTTATTTGGCTATTGTCGCAGGCCACTGCATAACATTTCAGTGGATACTAGCTCACTGTGGCATTAAAGTCAATGAAAAAGCCGATGAAATGGTTCGTAAAGGCCACCAACATCAAAGATACATTCGGACCTTCTTCACAAAATCTGATGCATCCAAACTGGCTAAACAATTTGCTACTGAAGCAAGGTATCGAATTTGGAGCTTGCCGACGCATAACTATCAATTTATTTACTCGACTGACCCGCATCTAAGGTCAAGACTCGCTCCGAAATTTCCTGTGCATATACTTGCGATACCGTTTTGGTCAAATGAACAGTCCGCATTGTGACAACCGTGGTTAGGTTGAAACTGTGCAACATAATCCTGCTTGAGTGTCCTGCGTACGTTGGCGAGCGTGCGTACTACGAACACAGCATGGAGAAGCTCTCCCCAGTGCCTTTAACAACGAACACTGTATTAGATCCCTTAGCCTGCCCTAGGCAACAGAGACTCACGATGAACGTTTTATTTACATATTTGAAAGAAATTGGACTCTGAGACAAACTTTAAGTTCACCTTGAATGTTCTCCCCAGGCATTTATCACGCTGCGAACACTATAAGCACATTTATCGGATTATGTATTTCATCACTTCATTTTATACCATTACTTCACGATGCACCTTACAACGCATTTAATGACTGCATTTTCTCTCCCCCTTTATTTCTTTTAATCTCCTCACGATTCTTTTTTAATCTTTTCCTCTCCAATTTCTCTTGCTAACAGAGTAGCATGTCAGTGAAATTTAAACGCCGGCTAAAATATATTCTTCATTAAATGGTTTCCTATCTCTCTTTCTTCGTTCGTCGGGCTCAAAGCGTTTCACTGTTACAAGGGATATTTTTAGCGAAAGCATATTGTGTGCAATAAATTTTTATTGAGAGTTCGGCTCTCGTACTGCTTATTTCCTCAGACACAGAGAGACGCGCGCACCTCCTTTGCCTCAGCTTCCTGTTAGTTTGCTCTTAACGAGCCGAAGCGACGCAGCGCGTTCAAAGCACATCTTAGCGAAAGGACGCCAGAGTAATGCCGCCTTTGAATCACTGAGTACGGAATCTTTGTGCAGGGGTGTCTGCATGTCTGCAAATGGTGCTGCAGGAACTGGATCGAATCCTTGACCTTGTGAACTAAGAAAAGGAAGAAAAACTCTGCGTAACCAGAGGCGATCGACGATCCAGCGATTGAAAAGAGTCTATATATATATATATATATATATATATATATATATATATATATATATATATTATATATATATATATATATATATATATATATATATATATATATATATATATATATATATATATCAGAAAGAGTTGATGAAAAACTGATTATAAAATGTGAAAGGAATCACTAAGACTTTAAAAGCCTATGTTTCAACCGTGGTCTGGTTTTTTTCAAGAATGAAAGAGACCGGGCCCAGGTCGAAACGTCGAAATAAATCCACCGTTATGTTTCTGAAATCTCAGTGATTCCTTTTATATATATATATATATATATATATATATATATATATATATATATATATATATATATATATATATATATATATATATACATGTATATATATATATTGTGTGTGTTGTGTGTGTGTGTGTGTGTGTGCGTACGTGCGTGCGTGCGCGCGCGCGTGTGTGTGTGTGTGTGTGTGTGTGTGTGTGTGTGTGTGTGTGTGTGTGTGTGTGTGTGTGTGTGTGTGTGTGTGTGTGTGTGTGTGTGTGTGTGTGTGTGTGTGTGTGTGTGTGTGTGTGTGTGTGTGTGTGTGTGTGTGTGTGTGTGTGTGTGTGTGTGTGTGTGTGTGTGTGTGTGTGTGTGTGTGTGTTTAAAAACAGTATAACGAAAGTGCGAAAATGCGCGCCAGCGCACCCAGGGCAGAGAGCTGGTGACCGAATTAAAACCTTGAAGGGAAAAAATGAAGATTATTCCCAACGACATCGACAAATAAAGAGGAATAGGAAACAACCACCGACGATGGCGGCGGTTGCGACAATGCCACCGACGACTGAGGGGCACAAAGAATGGACTCGCTTTTTGATATCTGGTCGGATGCACGCGGCCGAGCACAATGCACAGCGGCCTTGTTCCTTGTCGGCTCCGCAGCTTTGTTGTATGGCTCTGTTCGTATTTTTCGACCTGGGAACGCAGCTCAAAGCCCGTTCAAGCTGTTTCAAGCTAAGCAAAAAAACAACGGCGAGAAAGTATTTCGGCACACACAATGGGCAGCTTCGCAATTTCAGCCTCCGGCGCGCGTATGGTCTGAAGCAGATACCGCGCACTTGCTCGCTGCGCCGGCTGCGGCGAGCATTCATGCGTCAGGCGACGCTCGCTTGTCTCCTATCATGAGGACCCGCTAAACGGGATGGTACATGATTGCGACAAGCGACGTGCATGGAGTGCGATATGCTTTCGACATTGCACTTTGTGTTGTGCACGCGAGTGGTTACCGAAGTACAAATCGCGATGTTTGTCCACGTGGATACGTCCGAATGGACACACGTCGTGCTCTGCCTCGCCTTACCCAGGCTCTGAATCAAATCGAATACAGAGCCCCCAGAGAACGAAGAGCTGGGTTATAGAAGCTGATTGTGCCTCAGAAGCGCACATTGTCTAGTGCCATCTTTTTTATCGCCCGTTGGACTGATGCGCTTTCTGCTGCAGCAACAACTGTTGGGTTGCCAGTGGCTGCCTGATCATCAGCTTGAAATTGGAGCAGCGAGGCTGCGCAGTTCACTGGTCATTCGCAATGTGCTGCTCCTTCCACAGGGACTATAGCGTTATGTCACTGATTCTGCGCTTCTGCACGGCCCTTTTTACAGCATCTCTGAAGGGGCGCAGTGCGGCGGGACTCTATATACATGACCAGCTTGGGCTAAGACTGGCAGAAAGCTATAATCCAATTGAGAAGATGCTTGCAGCACTAAGAAGAGTAAGAGCAGCCTGTGACAATCATGGTGGCACGCATTGGATGATTGTGCTCTGCGCTCCTGTCGCCACGCAGAAGGGCTGGATCACAATCGTGTAGTGTGCGCCACCCTGATTGGCACAGGCCGCCCTTTGCCTTTTTTAGTACTGCTAACATATTTCCTAACAGGGAGCTTGTGTTCAGGAGAGCAGCAGAAGAAGATGAAGCGACTTCACTTTCCATTTTTGGCGGACATAGCTGGTGGATGAAGTAATGGATACGACTTTATCGCGTGCCAGTGTCGGGCGAAGTAGATAGCCTGACACGGACTGCGTAACTGAACGTAACGCGTTATACGTGATGGGCTGCTTGCAGTAAGTTGCGTTTCTTCAAAAATTGCAATGCACTTATTAGTCCTTAGGCTGTCGGTCATCCAAGTATGCTTTACTGAGACAGCATTAAAGTCCCATTCAGAAGAAAACCTTGCATACGTGCTACAAAAATCGTTATCGGTCGTGAGGTTAATAACGTCACAAGTCCAAGTGACATGCCTAAGGTGTGATTCGTTCGTAGGGTGTGTGAAGTCATGAGACCAGATGACACGGCCGAGTTTGGAGGTGCGCTGGCAACGTTGGTCACGTGACATATGGCCGCGAGTGGTGGTGGTACGTAGTTTGAATCCACAACATTCTGTAACTGCGAAAAAAAAAAGATAACAAAGATTGCAGAGACTTAACGGGGTTAAGCCAGCATAACGCGCGAAAGCACTGGTTTTGCATAGTTTGTCTTGTAGATGCATATGACGTTGTCGCTATCTTCTCGCCATCACCTGTCAGAAGCACGCTCGTGAGGAGGACCGTGGTGTGTGTTTTCCAACTTGGTGCAGTGGTTAGGGAGCTCGGCTTCTGCGCCCAAGGATGCAGGATCAGATCCCAGCCGCATCGGCCGCTTTTCGACGGAGGCGAAGAGCAGGACGCCCACATGCTGTGCTTTCTCAGTGCACGAGGACCCCGGGTGGTCTAAATTTCCGGAGCTCTCCACTACGGCTTCTCTCATAGCCCGAGTGGTTTTGGGACGTTAAACCAAACAACATCTTCCACCCCCCCCCCCCCCCCCTGCCAACTCACTTAAGCAGAAACAAAAATTCGTAGGATAAAAAAGGTGACGTGACTTTGACCTAATAAAGTTCAAGCGTGAGACCGAGCGCCTTGCTTTCCTTCAGAAAAACTGAAAAAAAAATCGCGGAATGAAAATGTAGTGTTCAAGTAATAAATATGATAATAATAATTGGTTCGAGTCCTCCACTACGGCGTCTCTCATAGCCCGAGTTGCGTTGGGACGTTAAACCCCACAAACCAACCAAACCGACCAAACAAGGGAAAGGTGCTGTATATGTCACATCTGTTCTGCGGACACCTGAACCACGCCGTGTCAGAGGGAGAGAAAGCAGAACTTTTTTTTTATTCCAGCTGATGAAGAGGCTCCCGCCCTCCGTCGCTTGGGATGGATGGCGGGTGCCCCGCCTCAGACGCAGGCCGGCAGACGTTGTTGGCCGGCGGCGCCCCAGGCCAGCTGGATAGCGGCTAGCTGGAGCCCAGGGTCCGAGCAGCGCAGCATGGACTCCTAGAGTTGCGGCGTCAGATTTAGATCCCTCCCGGGAGAAAAGGGACAGTCCCCGAGGATGTGTTCGAAGGTCCCTCTCGAGTCATAGTTTGCACAGAATTCAGATCTTTCTCCTGGGAGCATATGGCTCACCAGGAGCGGGTGTGGGAATGTCCCAGTCTGAAGGCGATTCCAGGCGACGGCCTGCCTGCAATTTAGGGTAGGGGCTGGCGCAGCAGCCACCCGTCTACTGAGCCTATAATGCTGCAGAATTTCGGTGTAAGATTTGGCACGCTCTATGCTTCCCGCTCCAAGCCCCCCCCCCCCCCCCCCACCTCTCTGCCGCCGGCTCGTTGGTAGAGCCCTCGAGCCATGGCATGGGCGGATATTCGTCGCCGGGAACGCCAGTGTGCGCTGGAGTCCAAATCAGCTGTATAGTTCGCGAGACTGGTGATTGCTGTAATATTCGAATTGCCTGGGGAGCAATCAACCCACAACTGTAATTTCGTATGGTAGTTTTGCTGTCGCAGATCACGAAACACGCCTTTGTCTGGGCGCAGGCTAGAGCTACAGCCACTTCCTCAGCTGCCTCAGGAGATCTAGTTTTCAGGGTGACCGCTGTGATCGGTCTACCCGACTCATTCGATACCGCTGCAACCATAAAGGGGCTTGCCCCTCCGGCAGAGTCTACAAAGGCTACTTCCTCCGCCGTGTCAACACCAGCTGGTCGTATGGGAAAGGAGGAAGGCAAGAGTCAAAATGGAAAAAGGGAAGGAGGTGCCGTAGTGGAGGGCTTCGGAGTAATTTCGACCACCCCACCTGGGAATCAATAACGTGCACCAGCGTCGCACAGCACACGACCGTCTTGGTGTTCCGCCTCCATCGAAATACGGCCGCCGCGGTTGTGTTTGATAGCCGAGCGTGTCAACCACTGAGCCACCGCGGCGGGTTCACAGCAAACGGATGCATTATCGTATCGCCTCAGTCGAAAGCCGGCCGCCCTACTTTAGGCGAAGCTTCAGCATCTGTTCGTCAGTCCGTGTACAACCTTGCTAAATTATGCATGGTTTAAACCACGCTTGACAGGGATTTCGCTCGTATAACTAGGTTGTAGCCATGCTGAATCCTGACGATATATTCACACAGAGCTACCACTTTCATCTAAAAAGTGTCGCATTTTGTCTAATCGCGAGAACCCCATCCTTGCTGAGCAGCGTCAAACAAGGCGAGGACACCACTTTGGGCACCATGCTTGCCAGTTGCCCCTAACGGTCCATGTTGAGAGGTTTTGTACTCAGTATAAAAATGCTCTTACGCTTCTGTCAAAAAGACAAGCACATTACGAAACTCGAATACAGTCTTTTTGAAACATACTGAATGACATACTTTGCTGTCCAGGAGCCACTAGGACCGTTTAGAATGAGACAGCCAGTGCCATCGTTCAAATTGAAGGATTTGAACAGGCGCGGTAAGCAGAAATTTAGGGTTAGTTCACTTAAGCGCCCCAATGTTTTTTTCAGTAATATATTTCTGAAACAACGATAAAAGGTTGTATCCGATGGCATAACTTCGACAGCGGAAGTCCAGGCGATGAAAAAAAGCTTATTAGGTACGAGATTATCACTCGTCAGAGCGGCCGAAAAGTGGAAAAGATGCGAACACAAGGATTCCGCAGCGGCTTGCATCCGGCTATAGTGCCGCGTTCTATGCTTCACATTGCCCCGCGATGGCAAAACGCAATCTCGTGCTTTGGTGAGTCTGGGCTTTGCTCCCAAGGGCGTCGATTTGCCTAACTTCGATGCGGAACAAGGGAAGGGAATACACTTTACTTAGGTCCGTACTGCGAGATATCACACTGTCGCTGTTGATAACTCACAAAGAAGTGTGCAATAAATTCAGAAGAAACCTTTGAACAAAAAGAAAACAAACAACTAGAGGTGAAAACAAATGACGCAGGACCCGTATGCCACGTTCGCACGAAGAAGCCTGTTTGCCCTTGACCTGAAGGCTTGATCGACGTTGCTGTCACCTTAGAAGGTTAATCACGCCATGTAATTCTTTAACGGGTTCTTGAAGTAGTGACTCTCAAGATACAGAGGCGATGGTAAGGGCAACCACTTACATGTTACTTGCGAGAAAAAACATTTTCCTATAAAACGAAATTAATTCCTTGGAGCGGTGGGGGGCGTCGGCTTCTAATGTCGCTTCGCCTCTCTAGGGGCTAGCTGCGGTGTGATTCATAGTATTTTTATTTCGTTAGCGCAACCTCACCCAAACTAGGCCTGATCGAGCGCTTGTCCAAAGATCTCGTTAAACCAGAGATTGCCCCTGTTTGGAATCGCTGCAGTTTTCCTAGTCATTAAAACCATATGGCTGCAGATAGTGGCGACCGTTTGACTCACCCAGAAGCAAGGTGACGAAGACCAGCAGTATTGCGGGCAGAAATGCCGAAAACTCGTAGTTAGATGTTTTTATCTTTACCACCAGTGATGTGAAAACACACGTAGACGTTATTCAAATCGCGTTGCTTTGACGCTCACATTGTGTTCAGTGCATACGGACCTCATTGGCCACTACGTCTCTAAGTAAAATCACTAGACTGTAGATTTAACAACAAAGATCTTGCGTCCGCAGCATAAACATATTTACCCCACCCAGAGTTCCAAGCAGCAGCCACACGAAGACTTGCGGCACTTTTTTCCGGGGATCCTTACAAAGGTGAAAATAGATGCTTGATTCAGGATCTGCACTACTCAGAACCATGTGGGCGCTTGTACGAGTATGAGCATATATATATATATATATATATATATATATATATATATATATATATATATATATATATATATATATATATATATATATATGCCCGTCTGCAGTTTTCGCCAGATTACTTTTTCTTTGTGAGAGATCTATGGGCGAAGAAAAGCCGAATTCGTTGTCAGCTCTATAAGCCTAGTCATGCATTAAAAGTTTTGCGATTTAGCGACTCTTTATTTTTGTTCCATAAGCTTTTCCTCCGTCTCTCCAGTAGACGAAGTTTCCCGTCGGCTTTAAGAGTTCCCAATCCTCAATTGGTATCTTCAGGCCGCTTATGATATCGCACGACAGGCGACTCTTTTGCATGACAGAGAACGTATTTGGAATTCTTGTCTTGTGCTCGTCGGGTCACCTCTAAATATGATTGGATGGAGGTCAGAGTGATGGTAAGTACCATCCATCACTGGGCGGTATTCAGCTTTGGGGTGGCACAATCAGCTACGGGTGTTGGCTGAGACAACCAGACAAATGTTGACAACCAGGACATAATCTTTATTCGTTCCTCTCGGAGTTCGACGACAACGAGTGGGTGCACGGTAGTCGGAAGTGTAGTGTATACACAGCACGTAATGGTTATACATGCACGTTACTTTGGTTGCTCCGCGCGCCACGTCCCGGTCTTGGGACCTCCGCACCGACGCGCACAGGCAGACACCGGGTTCTCACAAGCGGTGGATGATTTGCTCTTGGTAATGGTCATCGGGAGCTACACAACGAGCAGGGGAGGCGCACTAGAGAGCCAGTCCTGGCCATGTGGTGGGACACGACAGATATGTGACACGACAAGACAGACGGCGAATGATGACGATGCTTTTTTCACTATGTGTCTTTCTGTGTAGTGTGTGATGAGCCCCTCCTAACACATGGCGCTACTTAGGGATATACTGCGTTATATTCGGTAAAAATGAGCATCTCGTTTGGCATCCGCATTTTAGTTGAGTTGCGCTTGCAAGGCCCTGCATGCATCTAGATAACTTCGAACTTGTGCGCCGATGACTTTTTTTAGTTCGTGAACAATGCATGATGTTTTTCGAGCACCAGTTCGTTGTTATATGACATGATGCTATCGTTGCTTACATAGCACCTTCGCAGCAAACGCGAAATCATTTATCGATTTTGCCAGACAGTTTATCTGGCTGATCATTATACTGAAAGCCATGATGCCAAATTATATTAGCGCAGCGGGCCCGTTACTCTATTATGAAATCGCGTGTACCAGTATTAAAAAAGAAAGTTTAGTTTTGCACTACCAGCACCGGTTTGCATAGCGAGATTTTCGTCCAATCAGATCCTGCTTCTGAGCAGTTGGAATGTCACCGTGTGAGGAAGGGCGTGTCAGTTTGTGTGCACTATTGCATGCTTTTACAACCATCAATATTTAACAACCATCGTGTTCAACAACCGGAGACGACGCTGCTGCCTTCCAGGCTGCGCCAGTCTCAACAACCGACGAGGTATGCCACACGCATGCGCCGGGAACCCACAGAAGGTGGCAACGGTGGCGGCAACTGGTGGTGGAGGTAGTGGTCACGAACAAGCAGGTTCCCACGCTCTGCGCCATGGCCAGCTCACAGCCTAGGACTCCTTCACCTTGGTCCCCACCGCACGACTCTGCACGAGAGGACGTCGACCGCAGCGTCATAGACTGACACTCGGTGTATGACACTATATACATATGCCAAAGAGTTTGTTGCAGTGTCACTTGGTGCGAAGTTCTAGAAGTCCAGACTCCTCCAACTCAAGGCGTGCCTCATCGTCCAGTGTACCTATATACAGGGAGCCACTGGCTAATTTTAGAAAATGTAATTAAGGACCACCGCTTGTCCTGTGTTCAGTTAACTTGCTATGGTCACCTTGAAACAGCAATATTTAGCAGTTACGCATTGAATACTATTCACGATTGAACATCTGCACGACAGTCGCTGTCTGCTACAACATCAGCGACTAGAATACATAACACCTAACCGAAAAATGTAATAGTTTCGGTTTTGTAGCGAAAGCTAAATTAGGCTAGCCGAAGCGAGTTTTGCCGTGCCTGTCCGATGCCACAACTGCGCATGCGCCGTAACCATAGCAACCAGCTACATTGTTCCACAGGTGTTCCGCCGCTGCACCTCGACGGTCTCCATCTCTGCGCGGACTCGTGACGTCAAGTGCACCGTTATGCAGCCTCACTGCGCATGTCCAAACCTATCATAGGTAACACAGTGACTCGTCAGGTACGTGGTGCTGACCACAGAGAGGAGGAGGGCAACGGCATCCCCGCAAATGCGCACGCCGGCGCTGAGAGAAGGGTAGGCACTGCGCATGCGTGCGTCGTCATGGAGAGCTGGTCGTGTAGAGTAGGAAAGTGTCTGCCGGCATACGCACTGCATGTCAGCGGGACTGGAGAACCACCGATGAAATTCTACCTATAAACAGCATCGACGAGTGGTGTAACAGGCGTAAACGAGACGTCCAAAAGCACACCAAAATTTACGGGGGGAGGACGCTCCAGAGGTGGTAGACAGCCGGCTATCGCACATGTGGGAAGCTAAGCAGAGCCTCGAAAAAAGACTTAAGAAACAAAAATGAACAGGTGTCTTTGAAGGAGGATAGCAAAGTTAACGAAGAAATAGAAGACCACGCACAAAACCTATGCGAGCAAAACTGGGGAGTCAGATGCAGTCAAATGGATAACAAAATGGGTATGGCTAAGACATGGAGCATAATGCGACACCTAAACTCAGAGAAAACTAAAACGCAAACTTCCATTAAGTTGATAAAGGCTAGACAACATCACGGAGGCAGCGATGATGACTTCCTTAAAGAACTTAAAGACAAATATATCGGAGAAGTAAGAAAAAATAAATCAGAAACCTACAATGGGCACCCGAACCACCGACTAGATGCCCTGATAACGGCAGCTGAAGTGATAGCAGAAATCCGTAGACTAAAGACAAAATCGGCTCCAGAGCAGGATGGGATAACAACCAAGATGTTAAGGAACTTGGATAACGACTCGGTAGTGGAGCTAACTAATTTCATGCAGAGATGCTGGGAAACAGGGGAAATCTCAGAGCAATGGAAATCTGCTGAGATAGTGCTAATACCCAAATCCGGAAAACCTCCGACGGTCGATAATTTGAGATCAATATCACTCACATCATGTGTAGGTAAACATGTGATTCAGAGAAGACTGACAAGATACATGGAGTAGAATGAGCTATGGCCCCGGGAGGTGATAGGGTTTAGGCAACATCTTAGTACGCAAGATATTATGCTCAGGATGCACCATGATATAGTAAAATCAAGATCAAAAAATGGTAAAGTTATCTTAGGAGTGGACCTGAAGAAGGCATTTGACAGTGTAAAACACGATGCTGTTCTGCAGGGCCTCACTGAACTAAACGTAGGGAAAAAGATGTATGAATATGCAAGAAATTGTCTAACAGACAGAAAAGCAAAAATAAGATACCAGGGGTAGAATCTCAGATATTCGAACTGATGAGCAGGGGCACACCACAAGGAGCGTTGCTATCGCCCACACTTTTCAACATAGCCATGCGTGGACTTCAAGACGAGCTAAAGAAAATAGAAGACATAAAATGCAGCCTATATGCGGATGACACAATCATTTGGACAAACAAAGGTAGCGATACTGAAATCGAGCAAAAATTGCAAGAGGCGGCAAGCAACACAGTACAATATGCAAAAGAGAGGGGCATGAAATGTTCCTGAAAAAATCGGAGTAGCTTATATACAATCCGAAACACCTAAGGCAAAAAGAACAAGTGGACGTTAATATAGAAGTGGAGGGACAAGCAGTCCTGAAAGTCGAGCAAATTAGGGTGCTAAGAATGGTCCTCCAAACAAATGGATACAACGGAGAAACGATAAAGAAACTGGAAGGACCGGTCATACAAAAGACAAACCTTATAAGAAGAATAGTTCTATAGAGGCCTAAACGAGAGTAACCTATTAAGGCTCTGCAAGCTTTAGTAATGAGCAGAGTCGGGTATGCCACGCCATACTTGACCTGAAAAATGCCGAAAAAGAAAGGATCGATAGCATGATCAGAAAATGCATTAAAAGAGAACTACACCTTCCGGCAAGTACCTCCACGAACAGGCTAATGATGCTGGGAATACACAATACATTAGATGAAATAATTGAGTCAACACTAGCTACACAACAAAGGAGGTGGAAGGAAGATATTGAGGAAAATAGGTACACAACCGAAGAAATACTGGGACACGGCAGAGGAAATGAGAGGGGTGGTCTGGAAATGGATCCATATCTCCCCATTACCAAAGAACATGCACCCTGCATATAATAAGCAAAGACGAAAGAAAAGGGCAGAAACACAGAGACGAAGATTTGAGGCAGAAAATCCAGGTAGAATTGCATATGTAGACGCTGCATACTGCGGCAAAGAAAAAATGAATGCAGTCGTACTCAATGGCAAGCGAGAAATGGTTACAGCAGTCTCTATAAAAACGAAATCGATACAGACAGCGGAAGAGCACTGACTCTTGCTCAGAGCGAGGCAAAATACACAGTGACAGCAAAAGCGCAATCAAGAGCTACACCGCTGGAGTAATAGCAAAGATGGCGGGTAGAATCCTCGACCAAAAGCGAATAGAAAGAATCGTCACCCTTGTTTGGACGCCAGCCCACGCAGGCGTGCCCGGAAACGAGGCGGCACACAAACTAGCGCGAGATCTCACACACCGGTCTGGAGGAGTGCCACCGGAGCAAGGCAAACAAGAGGAGCTGATTAACTATAGCGAAATAACGATGCACTACAGATTGAGCAGGAGAGTCCCACCACCATCAGACCCCACGTTAGGCAAAGAGGAAGCTGCAAAGAGGAGAAAGCTACAGACAAATACATACCCGAACCCAGTTCTAGTCAACCATATATGACCGGAAATACGATAAGACCTGTGCTCTGTATGAAAGGAAGGGGGATCACTAGATTACATAATATGGGAATATGAGAAGTCACCATGCAGGGCTAAAATATAACTAATGACACCTGGGAGACCCTTCTGCGAAGCTCGGGCCCAAGAGCCCAAAAAGAAATTGTTCGACTGGCCGAAGATGCTGCCGGAGTCCAAGAACTACCGGCCTGCAACTGAGGCAGCTGTCCCACCTTCCGGGTCTAACCCTCGAAGAGCGGGATAGTCACTCTGTTGGACAAATAAAAGCTCTCTCTCTCTCTCTCTCTGCATATAACACCGGTGAACTTTGATGCGTTCAACGGAACGCTAGCTGTGTTCGGTGCAACGCTCGGTCGCCCGCAGTCAAAGATTTCGCTCCGCATTCGGTTCAGCAGCGTGGAACCCATCTATTATTTTGAGCAAATTCAAACCATCCCGAAAACGATAAGCTTTCTTGTTTTTTATCGACAAATTTTGACCAAATATTGCCATTTTGTTCTGCGAGAGGTTATTGGTATAGGCGCTTGTCTGCAGTTCGTTTTTTTTTTTCTTCCATTTTTATTTTCCTACATCCATGGGTGCTTCCCACTGCATTCATTTTCTGTCTGTTGCATCTCTGCATCGTTATACGTTCCGAGATGCCCCAGTGCTCCTCAGTAGCAACAGTGAGGGTTGATGCATGCGCGGTCATTTTAGGGGCAGGCATTTATCCATCTTAGCCTTGTTTTTGGTTGCAGCTTACAGCTGTGACGTTGGATTTGTGGCACTGCTCGCAATGTGTTTATGCGAATAGCTAGGTTTTACTGCAGAGTCATGTGTTTCATTCTGCTCTTCTCTCATTTGACATGTCTGAGCGTGTGCTATATGCTTGTTTAGGCCTCTCACTGAATCGGGTAAAATCAGAGCGGTCAATGTATATCGCTGGAGGTTGCTTTCATGCGAATAGCATATAACTCGTTCGGTCGAAAAGGCGTTGCCATTTCCGGAACCCAGAATTGAAAAAAAGACTAGTGGAGCCTAAAATGGACTTGAATTGGTATAAAATCAACACAGCAGCCTTTTTGTGCAATATTCATGATGGTGCCATACCATTTCGCTTGTTTGGCATCCTTTGCCAGTCAAGTTAGGGGGGCTAGTTTGCAATAGCAACTCGAATCGATGACATTAGTTCCTCCAAATGCAGCCTTTTGTTGTAAGTATAGGTTTCCACTGAGAAGAGGGTAGATGTTGCGCCTTGTCGGAAAAACACGCATGCTATCGCGTCAACCTTTAGGTGGTGCCTAGGCCTCTCCCAAGTGCTTTTTTTTTCTTTTTTTTTTAAGGACAAAGACTGGTAAGTATTACACCATGAATGGCTGGTAATTTATTATGGTTCAAGAATTAATTTATTATGGTTCACACTAGCCCGTGCCTCTGTACCACGCGTTCTATGAAATGTCATTTATGACCTAGTTATGATTCAGACAAGGCAGTTTATACCTCATGTAAAGAAGACAAAGAACGGAAAATGCTGCGGCATCGCCATCACCATCGCTTGGCTCCGGCGCCCATCTCTCGTGCTGAAGCTGTGCCCTGCGGCTGGCAATTCGACCCTGCTCTGCCCGAATTACTGGCAGCGCTAGACGTTCAAACGAACTATTAAATCCACATCTCACTTGGTGGAGGTCAATCTGAGGTTCCCTGTACCCATCTCGCCCTGGAACTTCGCAGCAGAACGTTGACTACACCAATGACGGAGCCGACTTCATTGCACCTACCTCCGCCCGTCACCTGCACAGGTGCGATTCGTCAACGGGACCCCGCTACCTTCAGTGGAAGCAGCGATGACGACGTCGACGATTGGCTGACCACTTACGAACGGGTCAGCCGTCACAATAACTGGGACGACAACCGTAAGCTCACCAATGTCATCTTTTACTTGAGCGACGTCGCTAATCTGTGGTTTAGAAACCACGAGTCGGACTTTACTACCTGGGCGAGTTTCAAGACGAAATTTTCTGATGTCTTTGGCCGCCCCGCCGTCCGAAAACTCCGCGCGGAACAGCGTCTTCGGTCGCGACTGCAGCTACCCGGTGAAACGTTCACCAGTTACATTGAGGACATTGTTGATATGTGTCGTCGCGTCGACCCGACCATGACCGAGGCGGTTAAGATACGTCATGTCCTCATAGGAATTGATGACGGCGCTTTCAACATGCTCGTCGCCAAAGGCCCCACGACGGTCAAGGAAATCTACGACCTATGTCAAAGCTACGACGAACTCCGCAAGGAGCGTGTTTTGATTCGCCAGCCTCAAGCATCACTTGCTGGACTAGCCGCGGAGAGGGAGTCATCTAGCCTCTCTGAAAACATCAAGGCTTTTGTACGTCAGGAGGTCGCACGACAACTGTCCCTGCAGCCATATGTTAAGGAGTCGTCACCAACTGGCCTTGTTCCGGAGCTTCGCCGTGCAATCCAACAGCATGTATCTGAAGTCCTCCCTAATTCTGTTCCTCAATCACCTCCGGTCGCACCCTCAATGCCGTTCCCCACGCCCACAATTTCATCGTCCGGCGTTGCGCCACTGAGCTATGCTCCAGCATTCGCGCCGGCTCCTCCCCAGGTATTGCGTCGCTCATATGCCGAAGTTACTTCAAGTCCACCTCCTGAGCCAGCATATGCCTATGCTTCGCCCCCTATGCGTTCGGCACCAACAGCGTTTGCTCCCCCCCTTGCGTCAGACACCATCTCCATGGCGCACTGCAGACAACAGGCCTATTTGCTACCACTGCGGCATCCCTGGGCACACTGCACGCTACTGCCGGCGCCGAATAAATATGGCCTTTGCTGCGCGGCCTGCGCCACCTTATTTGGCCCCCCAATTCCCCGTCCCATCGGGTCCTCCAACAGCATCCCCTGACCCTCCGGACTTCCTGCCTCGTCGTTCGCCATCACCACGTCGCCGCTCCATTTCGCCAATGCGCCGACGACCCGCTACTCAGCCGGAAAACTAACCGCCGCAGTTCGCGAGGCACGAACTGCGTATTCGACAGAATTTCAAAGTCCTCGTCTTAATCCCGCGAATGTTACTGCTGTCATCGTTGAAGGTGTTCATACTCTTGCGCTCGTCGACACCGGTGCCGCTGTATCAGTTATCAGCCAAAAACTCTGCCGCTCCCTCCGAAAAGTGACTACGCCTCTCGAGGGACTATCGCTTCGTACCGCATCCGCTCACAGTATACAGCCGACAGCTATCTGCACTGCTCGCGTCGTCATTGCTGCAGCCTTGTACATCATCGAATTCGTCGTTCTCCCCACATGTTCTCATGACGTCATTCTCGGCTGGGATTTCCTGTCCCAGCATCATGCTATCATTGACTGCGCCAGTCCTCAAGTAGAGCTCATTGAATCGAGTGATGCACCGTCTGATGCCCTGTTCCACGAGCCGTGTCCTCGTTTTGCGACCAAACTCCTCGTAGCTCATGACACAACCATCCCACCCGGAAGCGCTGTTCTGGTTCCCCTCACTGCCTCTTTTACCACCGCCGCGACAGTCCTCTTTGTGCCCTCTAACGTTGTCTGCCGCCGCCGCCACTTACCGCTGCCGTTTGCCGTCCTTGACATGAACAACGGCGCTAGCACACTTCTGGTAGCCAATCCTCTTGCGTCTCCCGCTATGTTGATCGAAGGGGAGTGCCTTGGCCGCATCGAGCCCGTGGACCTTCTGTTCGCCTTTGATGATGTGTCATTCCCTGTTTGCCAAGTTGACGCCTTGACCCCAACTCGTGTGGCTTCCGATCCGCTACAGCGGGACCTTTTTGACCATTCTGTGGACAGCGCTCTAGAGCCGCGCCACCGCGAGCAACTTCTTGACCTTCTACACCAATTCCGCTCCTCCTTCGACATCCCGCAATCTTCCTTGGGCCGCACGACGACCATTTCCCACCTCATCGACACTGGCGCTCATCCACCTCTCCATCAGCGGCCGTATCGTGTGTCGCCGACTGAGCGCCGTGTTATTGCCCAACAAGTCGATGACATGCTCCAACGCGGAATAATTAGAGAATCCTGTAGCCCATGGTCGTCTCCTGTGGTCCTAGTTAAAAAGAAAGATGGCTCCATACGATTTTGTGTTGATTATCGCCGTCTCAACAAAATCACTCGTCGTGATGTGTACCCCCTCCCACGAATCGACGATGCCCTAGACTGCTTGCAAGGCGCAGAATTCTTTTCCTCACTCGATTTACGCTCCGGGTATTGGCAGGTGCCCATGGCAGAGGCGGATCGTCCTAAGACCGCCTTTATTACTCCAGACGGACTATACGAATTTAATGTTATGCCATTCGGACTCTGTAACGCCCCAGCCACATTTGAAAGAATGATGGACACTGTACTGCGCGGCCTGAAATGGAACATCTGTTTATGCTACCTTGATGATATCGTCGTCTTTTCAACCGACTTCCCGACCCACCTGACTCGACTTCGCCAGGTCTTCACCTGCCTAACCCGCGCCGGTCTTCAACTGAACCTCAAAAAGTGCCGCTTTGGTGCCCGCCAGCTCACAATACTCGGACATGTTGTGTGTAAAGATGGAGTTCTGCCTGATCCTGAGAAGCTGCGCGCCGTCGCTGACTTTCCGAAACCGACCACTTTGAAACAACTGCGAAGCTTCGTGGGCCTCTGCTCGTACTTTCGTCGTTTTGTTCGGAATTTCGCAACCATTATAGCCCCCCTTACACAGCTCTTGAAAGGCACCCCTAACCTCTCCTCTTGGTCGCCAGCCTGCGATGATGCATTCGCGACACTGCGCAATGTTCTAACGTCACCGCCAATCCTTCGCCATTACGACCCTACTGCACCTACAGAACTTCACACCGATGCCAGTGGTGTCGGCCTCGGCGCCGTCCTCGCCCAGCGCAAGCCTGGCTTCTCCGAATACGTTGTCGCCTACGCCAGCCGTGCTGTCACCAAAGCCGAGTCCAACTACTCCGTTACCGAAAAGGAGTGCTTAGCAATCGTGTGGGCTGTAACGAAGTTCCGCCCTTACTTATACGGCCACTCCTTCGAGGTAGTTACAGATCATCACGCTCTCTGCTGGCTCGCGTCTCTTAAGGATCCGTCTGGCCGTCTCGGGCGCTGGGCTCTCAGGCTTCAGGAATACGACATCCGTGTAGTGTACCGCTCTGGCCGCAAGCACTCTGACGCCGACGCTCTTTCTCGGTCACCGGTGTGCTCGCCTAACTCATCGTCCCCTCCTCAAACACTCTTGTCAGCACTCACCATTGAGGATATGCCTTTCGAGCAACGACAAGATCCTTGGGTTTCTAACCTGCTAGATATCCTTGGCACTACTTCCGCGGCTACGCATCCTCGGGCACTCCGCCGACAGGCCTCCCATTTCGCCATTCGGGAAGGCCTTCTCTACCGAAGGAACTACAACTCAGACGGCAGAACGTGGCTTCTTGTCATTCCGCGCCACCTCCGCTCCAAGGTTTGTGCCCACCATCATAGTGACCCGCAAAGCGCTCATGCCGGCGTCCTCAAAACATATGATCGAATTCGTCAAAGGTACTACTGGCGGGGAATGTACAATTTCGTACGTCGCTACATTCGCTCTTGTACCGCCTGTCAACAACGCAAGATTTCTCGCCACCCTGCTGGCCCTCTTCAGCCTTTACCGTGTCCAGCTCGCCCGTTTGATCGCGTGGGAATCGACCTCTATGGTCCGCTACCATGCAGTGCCGCTGGTAATCGATGGGTCATCGTCGCCGTCGACCACCTGACCCGTTACGCCGAGACTGCTGCACTTCCCGCGGCGACAGCTCGAGAGGTAGCCCATTTTCTTCTGCACCACTTCATTCTTCGACACGGCGCCCCCCGCGAGCTACTGAGTGATAGAGGTCGTGTCTTTCTTTCCGAAGTAGTCCAAGAGCTCCTGTCGTCTTGTAAATCGATACATCGAGCTACAACTGCGTACCACCCGCAAACAAATGGCCTCACGGAGCGCTTCAACCGTACGCTTGGGGACATGCTCGCAATGTATGTTACATCTGAATCTGGAAGCTCGAACTGGGACCAAGTACTGCCATTCGTAACGTTCGCGTACAACACTGCCACCCAAGCAACAACTGGTTTTTCGCCCTTCTTCCTCTTATACGGCCGTGAACCATCATGTACTCTGGACACAATTTTGCCATACCATCCAGATGCCTCTGAGTACAGTGCTTTGTCAGACATTGTACAGAAGGCCGAGGAATGCCGTCAGCTAGCTCGCACGTTTACCTCCAACACTCAAGGCTATCGCAAAGATCAGCATGATACCGATACTCCTGCTCCCACGTTCCAGGCCGACAGCTTCGTTTGGCTATGCGTTCCTGCCACCAACAAACTAGACACCAAATACCACGGACCTTATCGCGTCTTGGAACGCACATCCCCTGTGAACTACGTCATCGAGCCAGTCACCCCTTCTTCCGACCACCGCCGTCGCGGCCGCGAGATTGTCCACGTTAGCCGCCTCAAGCCATATTACAACCCTCTGGTCGTCTCTTCTCCCTGAGTCGCCAGGATGGCGACTTCTTCACGTGGGGGAAATGTAAAGAAGACAAAGAACGGAAAATGCTGCGGCATCGCCATCACCATCGCTTGGCTCCGGCGCCCATCTCTCGTGCTGAAGCTGTGCCCTGCGGCTGGCAATTCGACCCTGCTCTGCCCGAATTACTGGCAGCGCTAGACGTTCAAACGAACTATTAAATCCACATCTCACTCAATATATTTTTTCTGCTAATATGATGCATACCATGTTTCTTCAAATACTCAGTAATGTTTAAAAATAAGCTTTCACTTGGTGGTGTATACTTTTCCGCATAGGAATTTCAGTGGTGGGAATAAAGAGAATACAAGGTAAATATCACGCTGTTTAACTAAGTTGAAAAGTTACTTCGAGGTAGTACATTTGTGCTCCTTAATTCTAGAGAGAGTTGCACATTACCCTAAGTACCCTTAATATATATTTCTGGATTTTCGAATCATCCAGTCCCGTCACCGGTGGAGAGCGAAAGGTTCTTCGGCTCGCCATGCCTTCGATCACGCGTCACACAGCGGATCGCCTGTCCCGCTGTCGCTGCCAGCCGGACTCTACGAAAAAAACTGCGCCCCTACGTGACGCAGTCGGAGGCGTGGTTCTTCTGCCCTTAGCTCTTTCTGCTTCGTATTCACTCGTGAGGGCCCCCAGAATGTCTGGCGCTGCAGCGGTGACGAGAACGGCATTATCAAAAATTTAGAAGCCGATATGGGAGGAACTTATGGTCGGCTGCAATCCTTACGATAATTATGTCCGCGTAAGTGCAGCAGCTAAAAAGTAGCTGTTAAATATTTATTCACCAGCCCAACAACTAACACATCTATGGTAAAAAAAGCCTATTAAAGCCGTAAACAGCCTATTATTAACAATTCTCACGGTCTCAAGTGAAACGCCCTGTACACTATCAACTGGAATTGTAACCATGTGATAACAGCCAGGAAACAACTTACGCTACATTTTCTTAAACACAACATCATTACAGGCCGCATTCTTAGATCTTGGCGGAGTGGCTGTGAAGCCTCCTTCCAGCAGCCGCTCGAAATGAAGCTTGCCACCAATGGATTCCAAAACCCAAGCTGAGGAAAAGAAATCAGCTTTTCTGGCCATCTGAGTTAGACCAGTGCACCATCTTGCTTTTCTTTTGTTTGCCACAGTGAAAATATACAATATTTATATAAGAAGCGTCAGCTGTATTTGACTGAAGTAACATGACTGATAATTTTTATTGATTTTAAACTTTCAATATACGGGAGCCAATCAGGGCCTGGATCCGCAAATTGATAACGTCAAAATATCTTACAATAGCCTTCTTAAAGTATTCTTTGACTGGCCGTGTTTCACGACCTGCGTGACGCACCGCAATCCTGTTTCTCCATATACTATGCAGGCTCAACGCCCTTAAAATGTCATATGGAGTAGCGTTCATGTTTTCAATCGGGAGATATGCGGTGCCGTGAATACCAAGTGGAACATCCGTCTTAACAGCATTTTGCACGACGTCCGTGAAAGATATTGCGTCTTAGCAGTCCAAGAAGGCATGCTGAATGGTATTGTTTTGCATAGAAAACAATCGACTTCGCAAGGTACAAAATTTATTTATCTAGCAACCATGCGTAAACTGGTAAAGTCCCACCTATTGGCCGAAAGAAGAATGCTTTGTCTGCAGGGGTAATTTCCTTTTTTTTTTACTTTTTACTACATCTTGTTCAGACACTGTACATGGGTCTACACAGTTATTGAGGAAACAGACACACATATCTCTGCTAAGTATTTTTTTTTCGTGTCGCATCATTAATAATCAGATAAAAAGCGTGCAGAAAGAAAGTGACACGCTTACGCAACTTCTTTCAAATGCCCCCGAATAATTTCTTGAATACAATGGGATGTATGTAACGACAAATTCGGCCAAAACTCTGCGCAGTCTAAAATGAACAAGAACACATAAGAAAGCATTGTTAGCACCCATACAGGAAATAAGGCGATTCTCAAATGAATAAGAGCACATAAGAAGGCATTCTTAGCACCCATACAGGAAATAAAGCGATTAACTAATTGTCGTACAAATATATAGCATAAACAAAACTTCTGTCACGTCGCGAAACTGGTTAGCCTAACTTGTCATTTCCTGAGAGGAAGCCCCACAAAATTCGTAGGTACCCTATGCAACATTTGCACATATAAACGGGAAAACACTTGCTGACCAAGAAAATATTGCAAACCGTTTCCCGCCCAAACATCGAGAGGTTCAATCCACCAAATCCGGCAGTTCTTTTGTTTCTTAATCCTGTAGCCTGCTTCCCCAGTGAGGCTGGCTGTCAGTTTAAAATTCAAGAGGGACGCCTGGTGAGTACCACTGCGCCATCTTGTTAGGCGCTTTCATCACTTGCTGAAGTGCCAGTCTTTCACGCTGCCCTTCTGATTCTGTTGTATTCATTGACTGTTAAAGTTGCACTAAAGACCTCAGTTAGTCATCCCCAATTAAAGACGGAGTAGAAGACGTTACACGAATCAAAACTTAAACTAAGCAAGACGTGGTAAAGAAAAGCTAAAAGAAGTAAAACTTAAACCAGTGGTAAATACACACTTGTATCCGTGCTTAGGCTAACTAAATCGCCATCGATATTCCTTGCTGTGTGAAAAGTGTGCTGTGTGTGACGTGTGTGTAAAACCTATACTGTGCAACCTGTTTGTGTAAACATTGGTGAAAGGATGGCTGTGAGAGAACGAGTACACCGGATGGGTTCTTTCAGTCTTGCTCGATTTTCAGCTCACACTCAAGTCCGGAGTAATGACGGTGTTTTCAACTGTCTGTCTTTGTTTGATCATGCATGCAAGACGTCAATAGGTATACAAACTTTTTGGAATGTCATATCTGACAGTCTATAATTTCAGTCGTCGAAAGAATTGAGCAATGGGTCTTCAAAGTTGTTTGGATCAAATCGAATATGCTCTCAAGTCTTTGAAGGCTTTTTGAATAACTGACAAAATTATTTGATTTGTATTCCTTTTGGTCTTTGATAAGTGTTATTCGTATGCGATTCAGAAAGAAGGCTACAATATTCCTAACCAATTAAGTCTGGATGAATACTTTTCACATATTTCTAATAAATCATCATGATCATCAGCCTGACTATACCCACTGCAGGGCGAAGGCCTCTCCCATATTTCTCCAATTAACCCGGTTCTGTGCTAGCTTCATCCACTTGACCCCTGCGAACTTCTTTACCTCATCCACCCACCTAACTCTCGCCGCCCCCTGCTACGCTTTCCTTATCTTGGAATCCAGTTTGTTACCCTAAGCGACCATCGGTTATCCTCTCGTCGCACTACATGTCCTGCCCACGCCCATTTCTTCTTCTTGACTTCCACTAGAATATATACAGAGGTTCATCAATTTTGTGCTCGCGCAGTGTTGTGTTAATGAATACCTTCATGTCAATCGCATCCTTTCCTGACTGCTGCTGGCTGGCCTTCTTCAGTTCCAATTAAGAGGCTGCTTTCGTCACTTCAAAGACTGACCACGACAAATAAAACCTGATAACTTAGTGTTAAACGCAGAGTTACAAGTCAAATGTATACTTGACAGTGACATGTTCTGGAAAGAATTATATGTTACCAACTGAAATATGTAGCAATCAAATTCTAATTGAAACGTTAGTTCAGTTAGTGCCAAGCAAAAATAAAACGTTAGATCAGTTAGTACCAAGCAGAAATAACCAAGCAGCATGGCTCAACTGTACTGCTGCTGCGAATGAGCGCACATTTAGATGTTTTTTCATACATTTGCGTAACACACAATGACTTCAAGATGTGAATATGTTACATTTCTGCATTTTGAATAGCACGTTTTCCTCGTTTAGCTTCTTTCTGTCGGTTTTAATACTTCAAAACAAAGCAGCTGTAGTGTAAGAGATGAAAGTCAAAAAGAGATGGGGACTATGGCCAGAGTAGTCAGTGAGCAGGGGATAGTAAGGGTATTAACTGAGTGAGGATGCGCACCTACTGTGCTACTCGTGTCAAAAACATTTTTGTGTCACAGTTCAGTTCAGTCGTTCAGTCGTGTCCGACTCTTCATGACCCTATGGACCATGTCACGCCACGTTTTCCAGTCTCTCACTATGCTCCTAACATCACATAACTTCATTTGCCGCGCCTCGAGGATGCCATCTAACCATCGCGTTCGCTGCCTACCCCTTCTCCGGTGACCCTTCTCCGGTGTATCAAAAACTGTCCCAAAGCTGCTGGGACGGCGTCTTGAAACCGCACGCGAAGAAGCCGGAACAAACTCCACGCGACGGTGGCCTTCGGTGGCCTCTGAAGGCGACCTCTGCGAATGGTTGGCGCTGTTATTAATAGACCTGTGAATCGCCAACGACGGCGCGGTCACAAAACAACGCGTTCATAGCAGCTGGGCGAAACCGGTTTCTCCTCGCGGCTCACGCTACTTTCCACTATCTTCCTGCTAAAGCATGCGCTCCGTAAACAAACTAGTCAGCCTCGCCAGCTCCGCGTTCGCTGCTTTAGCTGCCTCTGCACAAGGGCGTCCTATTTATTCTTCGTTCATATTTCATACACGTTTTGTGCATGCGTACCATACATGCCATCCACATTCCATTCCACATTTCACAGTGACCATTTTACATGACAATACAGTCATATAATCTGAATAGTTGCCGCTTTACAGGCGCTCATGTCACCAAGGTGTGTAAGGCAACACCCTATCTTATGGGACAGGCTCAGAGCGGTAGAGAATGGGAGGGTGTTGCTGACGATGGGCGTTGGATTTGTCGGTTTTTATTTTCTGTTCGGTTGTTCCAGCCAATATTATTTCCAATGTACGGATGACCGTTTCTGTCTTTTTTTTTTTTTTTTTTTTCGGGGAAAAGGGGGATGGCGCATCTGATGTGGTATTCCTGTGCAGTGAAAATTTGACAAAGAGTTTATCATGTTTTTTTTTTTTTTTTTTTTTTTTTTTACACTCGATTGCCTGCAATTAGACACACTAACGGTCGTCAGCTATTGGTGAAACACTGAAAGTGCACTTACAGAAGGAAATGACGTCGCCAATAGAAATGTAACTGACGTTAACAAACGCTAGGGAAAGTTGAGTTATAAAAGGTGGGCGGCGTACTTGTTACCTGGGCTGCTAAGCCAGACGAAGGCGCAAGCGCAATGCGTGCACACTGACGGCACTGCCTGAGCCTTCATTTAACCCAGAAGATGACATCCTTTCGTGGCACGTGTAAATGGTTTTGAATATCCTTGCATAATAGAATGTGAAAATGTGCTTAATAAACTAAGTGCGGAAGCAGGTCATGACAGACAGTCAAGAGCGTTACATTAGCAGACTGACGATGGACGACAAAGCGGAGCTTTCCATTCGGCAGAATTATTAATGCAGTAGATGTAGTGAATGGTAGCCTTTTGTTGATTACTCCGGAACACATAAGCTACTTAAGAAAGGTTAGCTTAAAATTAGACGGACACTTAAGCTTTGCCTTAAGAGTAGACGCGATACTGCCTTTAAAATTGCCTTTTCATTCCCCGAACGTTAGACGCACAAATTGTCCATTGGGACAGAAATATCTGCTCCCCGGTTGCTGATCTGTTTACCTGTTTGAAAAGAACAATTGAAAGGCTGGCACACAGTTTGGGAAAGTGCTAAACGTGTTTACTGGTTTTGGGGAAACGAAAGGCAATATCTCTCTCACTCATCAATGGAAACATTAACAATAAAAGACATAAAATTGAGGTATACATATGTCGCCAGCACGTTCGAATCCCTATCCCAAACTAGCCTCCACCTTGACTAGCAGATGGATGCCAGAGTAGGAAGCGAATGTTAGAACAACTAACGGTTGTGTCCCAGCTTTGATCCAGAACACGTGCGTATTTTTTTCCGAAACGTTTTTCTCAATTTTGGGTTATGGCGGTAAGACGGCGACGCGTTTTCGACCGAAAAAGCTGCATGCGGATCGCCTAATTAAAATTTTCATTTTCCTCGGGCGCTGTTTTGTGAGACTTGCAACCTTCAGGAAACGTTGCGGTTTGCCTGAAAGCATCGTCGTTCGCGCGGACCTTTACTCCGTTTTTCAAGCTGTTTGCAGCCAAAAAGTAAGAGCGATTTGAGGAAATCAGGATGGCGGGCCCTGCGTGACTGTGCTCACAATCTCTACTGTGCTGCCGTCGGTGTCAAAGAACCTAGGGACTCAGTCATGTATCGCGAGCCACCCCGATTGGCTCAGATCGCCCCTACCTTTCGTAGTGCTGCAGTTACTGACGTTCACTCATTCACACTATCCTACGGTCTCCGTTCAGCGTCCCTACGACCATTACAGCGCGCACCCACTGCCCCTGTCTAGACCACCCTCTCTCTTTCGTCTTCACTGGTCATAACGTGTGCTCACTACGCCTCGTAGCTGTCCCTTTCCCCACTGTTGTTGCGTGTCTGCCTTCACCGCATGGCTACCTTCCGGTTGCTTCTATTAGGTCATCAACGACTAATTAAATCAGCTGCTGAATGTAAGGCTTAGTGAGCAGTGCTTTTGTAAATTCACTGCAATAAGCAAAGAGCTGCATCATCAATCTCCTGTTCTGTAGCTTTACAAAACCACAGCCGGACTACAAGCGCCGAAACTTCTAGCCTGAAAGTGAAGTGAGTACCAACTGCAAGCGGTAAATATCACGAGTGCCATCAGAAATAATGTGGGAAAAATACCGTGTTGTAGTAGATCCCCACGACCCCGATAGAGGGAGCTTGAAACACTGAGATACACGCATCACTCACCGAGCGCTCCACCAGGCGGCCGCCGAATTCGGGTGTGTCCACTTGCTGAAATGAAGGAAAGCAAAAATGAGGAAGTGTGAGATTAAGCGCGGCAAAGTTTTCTTCTCTGAACATACGTTTTGTTCCAGACACTTTTATATTTACGGCCAGTTTTATAATCGCTCGAAAAAAAAAAGTTTTGTTACGCTTTTCCGTAATCAAATTATTTCAAGGAATTATTTCAGAAATATCACCCCCTGTTGCCTCATATCACACTGACTACTTAGCATCACGACAGATTCAGGCATATCTATAGATATGCGGAGATAAATAAATGCGAAAATCAGCTTAGAATGCAATCAAACAGGTATTCCATAGCGGGACACTCAGGGGCCCAGTCTTTGTATTTTCTATACAACAGTATTGCAGAAATTTAAAACGACTACCATATATAGAAAGATTGCCCTTAGTCTAGGCAAGAAAATACTTACAAAGAGAAAATAAAATTTGCCAAATTATTTTTGATCTGCAAAAGTACAAGAATGATGCCGAAAATAGGAAAGCTCATAATAACCAAGTCAAAAACCAGAACGGTTTGTTATGCCTAAGAATTAATACGTATAAGCACTCGCACTATTTTCAAATTGCATACACTTGCATAAATGGGAAAACACTCCGTGCATTTGTTTTGAGCTTATATGTCTCCTCAAATGAGCACAAGAAATGTTACCAGCAAAATGTTACCAGTAGGATTGTCAACGTTTGCTTCACAGTGCCACAGACTTCCGATGATTCAGGTAATTTTATATCATGTACTTCAAATTTACACTTGCGCTACTGCGCAGTAGTTTGGCATAATCAATTCAAGCTTTCTTAGAAAGGGGCTTTAATTCTGATGCAACTATAGGGCTTTTCTGTAAGCTATCGTTTGGGAAATTTTGATAGGAGCAATCAAACGCTCCATGCGTAGCCAAGGTTTGGTTTCGAGGTTCTTTCCCTCGCTCGCATCGAGTGCTAAAGACTGCCAAGAAAATCAATGGGGAAATCTTTGGATGATAAATAGAAAGAAACTACAAACATACCACTGGGAGATTTCAGGATATAGCGATTGCAACAGTAGAGTTTCACTACATCAAAAAAAAAACAAAAAACAAAATGCGGTCATAAACAACTTTTTGTTGAAAAATGCGCTAGAGAATTTGCGAATATTACTCTGATTGAGGCCACTAAATGAGCGTTTTGCGCCCCTGAAAACATTTCATTTCTGGGATGATTTCTTTCAAAAAGCACTTCTCAGACATGACTGCCTCACTGTCCTTAGAGTAGGAGGCTGCTGAGCCAAGGACGCGGATTTGAATCCCGGCAGCCGCGGCGCCTATTTATGGTGGTTAAATGAAAAAAAAAAAAAAGTTTTGCTTGGTGCAATGTCACCGAAGGTCAATGAACCTCAGGAGATCGCGAAACTAACTCCGAGTCGTCCTCTCATAGTTCAAATGGAATTTTAGGACCATATGGACATTAATTTTCAGGTAACGTATTCTGATGAAGCATAACATTCTCGGTGTGGAAAGCAGCTAGACACTTTTGCTGACGACAACAATGAGGAAATAAAGACTTTCACCTTAAAATGATTTTCTGCGCTGAAGAACTCTGTTCATACTTAACACTTTGTCCGTCTGCGTGATTTTATTTTCGTCCCTTGATAGCCAACCATTAGCAACACTCTACAGAAGTCAAACATGAAATTGTCATGTGCAAGTAACTGGTTCGCGGCTGGTTGGCGCTCTGACAATCTACAACCAAATAAACTTTTTCTCATACCGCTTTCATTTTTTTTTTTGTTGCCGCAAAATAAATTTCTTTCGATTTCATCTACTGATTGATAGTTTCGATAGTTGCCTCTCTGCATTATACAGGGCATGAATCGCCTCAGCGGCTTGTTAACATAAGTTGTCTTGCAGTCGAAATCTCGTTATCCAGAAGGGTTACTTTCTTCTTCGGCTGCACATAACTTCGATGCCTTCATTTCTTCCTTCGATGCCGAAGCTTTGTCACTGACTCAATGAGACGTGCGTAATGCATCGGCGACGGAACATTGAACTGAATTCGGGAACTCGTGTGGCGCCATAATCTCCGAAGCACGATATGCTTCGCTTGAATAGCAGGAGACGCAGGACCCTTTTTGCAACGTGTGTGTCTGTATACCGCAAGCGTATTTTGACCAAATGGGTTAATCTACCAATATTTTGCGCAAGCCTTGTCGACGAGTAATAGGCTTTGAGCGAAAGCAGTCTTGAAAAGGTACTCATGACGCTTCAGAACACCCGCTTAGGATAGTTCTTCTTCTGATGCGTTCGAAATTTTTCTCGTACCTAGAAAAGGTGGTCTGCTGCACCTTTGTCCACTGCAGCAGACGAGTCAAGCGCATAGGACTGCATGGCCACTATACGTGTGGGATGCAGTACAAGACGATGTGTAAATGAGAAGCCATGGGTGCAGTTCATTAGCTGAAAAAATCCCTCACACCATCATTATCATTACCGCAATTATTATTCGAATATTTCGGCCGATTTTATAAACCGTTTACAAACTTGTATTATAAAATCTATACTACAGATACGTTTGTGCGGCCTGTGCGTCTGGGTTTTGCAGCAAAGCGGACATCAAGTACGCCATATACAGTTTTGTGACTATATACGATTAATCAACTGATATTAACTAGTCAACATTTTATTCTTGATTTTAAAGCGTAGTATAGTATATCGCATTGTCAAATTGAAAACCGCGGGGACTTCAAAAGGTGAGGTTCGTTTTATAATTTTTGCATAATCGGCAGTGGTGGGTGGGAAACATCGTGTATACAAAATGCGCATATGCTAGCTTGCCGAGTTGGCTTTTCCACATTCCTTATTCATGTAATTAGGTGGTTTCGCATAAAAAAAGGTCAAAACAATATTAACTTTTTCCAAATTATCCATTATTTATGACCGGTGTCTGTGTCTGTATTATAAGAATGCAATAGATGCCATTTTATGAATTGTGTTACCGAACATTCGCTCAACAGGTTTTCAAATGGTATTTTTCACAGGGATCACGCTGCCGATTAAGCAAATTTAAAAACGAAGCTCACCTGTGACGTTGCCGGCTTCGATTTCGCAATTCAATATTGCCACTGAAATCGGAAATTAACAATTACATTGCTAAACTTCGTTAATTAGCCGTCTAACAATCAAATCAATTCTAAAGGTAAAGCTCAGCTACTTTGGTCATCTGATGAGAAGACAGGAGTCGCTGGGGAGGGATTTGATGTTGGGAAAGGTTGAGGGTCACCGGAGAAGGGGTAGGCAGCGAACGCGATGGTTAGATGGCATCCTCAAGGCACTGCAGATGAAGTTATGTGATGTTAGGAAGACAGTGAGAGACCGGAAAGCGTGGCGTGACATGGTCCATAGGGTCACGAAGAGTCGGACACGACTGAACGGCTGAACTGAACTGAACTGAATGATGTCTACCGTGCTTTAACACCCACTTGTGCAAACGTAACTTTGTAAACGCTTAAAAATCAGTCCGGTAACTTTGAGCCCTACTCCGTATGCCCATCTCCACATGGTTCCCACTCTCATGCATCCACGTGCACTATGGCGCCTACGATTTTTTTTTTTGCTTTGCCTTGGCACGTACTGCGCTACCGCGAGAGAATGGTAATCATCTGTTTACCGCATCTCATGTCCCGTCCATGCCCGATCATGCCTCTTCATTCAGAAACGATCATCAGCCGAAGTTCGTTCTGTCCTCTTCAACTTCATCAAGTATATAAAAAAGTGTCATTGGTTCTTCCTACTCCTCCATTCAGAGATGATATAAGTTTTAATCCAGCTTTGCTCTGTCATCGTTATAATTTCCACAAGAAAAAGTATTCTTCTTTCCTCTTCATTCTCGGGAAGACATATAATCAGATTGTTTTTGCATCTTCACTTATACAATGATATCGAGAGCCCAAGCATATTCTACCTCATATATTTTGGGCTAATATATTAGGACGTCAACTTTATTCGTTGTTTCAGTTTTCGCTTTGATATATTCTAAGCCAAAATTTGTTCTTACCTCTGCATTTCTACAAGGATGAAGCTGAGCGAAAACAAACCTACTGACCTTCATAGACCAACCACGCCTTATGCGGCATCATCCCTTCGTGAAAGGATCGCAGAGAAAGACACCAAGCTGCCCCAAGGCTCGATAACTGTATATGCAGATGCCAGCATTGACGGATGTGAAACGACAATTGCAATTCAATGTCTTTGTAAGCCGGCGCTTAATAGCACGTCCAGATATCAATTTGCAGAACCTCCTTCTTCTTTCTGCGCTGAGCTGGTCGCCGTTCAAGACGCGCTTCGCTCTATCCGTCACAAACTTACTACCTACAGCCAAAATTGTCATCCACACCGACGCCCTACAAGCAATGCGTCTGCTTCGACGCGTCAATCGCAGCTCAGAAATCTGCCAGAATATACGTGCATCGCCTGGCGGCTCGTATCTCGCAAATCATTGGAATATAGGGGGTCCCACGTGACCTACTCAGTTCGCAAACCCCTGCAGATTCTGCAACCCGCCAGGCGACTCTACCTTCATCAATGACACGCTTCCTTACAATGGATGACGCCACTCTGCTTCACACAAGAAAGAAGCACCTCCGGCGCCACACACGTGCTCTTGTCCCACCGTGTGCGGTAACCCTCCGCAGCGGTCTTACCCGCGCTGAGGAGGTTGCGCTACGGAGGATCCGGATTGGGTTGCCATCACACCTACTGTAACACGAACATGGCCATAATATCGATATTTATATCAACTTCCAGGATGTCCTGTCTGCATGTCAGAAGATCATGAGGCAGATATTCACCACTTGTGGGTTTGCCCGGCACTGAAGCCAACGATAATTCGGCACCTGACAGCAGTGGGCCTTTCGCCGAACAGCTCATCTTCGTACATTGCTTGGACGCAAGGGCCTGATCATCGATCTCCGTTGAACTTTATTAGAACAGCCAATCTTTTTTCTTTCATTTATTACCCCTTTAAATTTTGTTTTACATATTCCCTTATGCTCTGAGGCAATAAACAACGTTATAAAAAAAGACAAACTTTGTTCTTCGCTTTCTTTTTTCCCGCGTGCTGTCAAGAAATGCAATCTACTGGTTTCATTTGCATGAGGATCGATATATCACAAATTGTTTATATCTTCATTCCTCAAGAATATAATGAGCTAAAGTTTGTTGTTTCTTTTCCACTACCGCGTTGATATTATAAAATGAACTTTGTTATTAATTCCCTTGAAATGTTATAATATAAGATGATCTTTCTGTCCTCTTATTTAGCGATCCTTTCGAGGTCTCAAGTTTACCCTTTTAATTCCGCTTTCCGTGGCTGTCACAATCTTCGAAAAAGAGTGTCTGAACGTAACGTTTTCACATATTGTTCAACATCCCGGTAACAATCCATATATTCGCACATCGGCCCACAAGAGGCTCCTAGTCTTTTGCTATTAATTTTTAAAAACTCGCTCCATTGTTTTCAAAGGCAGTCTGGATTAAGTTTTGTTAGTACAAGGCGAATTTAAAAAAAAAAAAAGAATAGGTACGCATCGGAAGCTTATACCATTTATATCGACGTCTTAATAAAACGTTTCTTGTAATAATTGCTCAGTTTCCTGAAAAATATTTAAAAAAAACGCCGCTTCTAGGTTTTCTATAGGGCAGTTTTAACGTACTAATCACTGCGAACGCCGGAAAAAAACTTACAAGCTAATTTTAGTCACTCATCGGGAGCTGAGACCATTCCCATCAACACGTAGATAACGGTATCCTATATATCCCATTTCGCGCTTAAAGGTGTTCATCAAATGAACTTTATTTTTTCCTCTTGATTCCCGACAGCATTTCGTGAGCTCAAATTTGTCCTCTGCTAATTTTCGCAAGGGTACTGTGAAATGAATTTGCTCTGCCGTCTTCTTTTTGGATCACAATTAAAAGAAAATTATTTCTTCGTGGTTTTTTTTTTGGTGGGGGGGGGGGGGGGAGAAATATGAGATGAAATCTTTCATTTACAGGATGATATCTTGAGAGGAAGTTTCTTCTTTGTTTCAGCGAAAATATCATGCGCTGAAGTTGGCCCATTCCTTATTTTAGAGAGGATATTGTTGAATGCACATCGTTCTTCCTTTTAATTCCCGTAAGGATCACGAACGTATAAGTATGTTATTTCCTCTCTACTCTCCCGTGAAGAGCTCTCGCTTGTGGAGACCTGGACCAGGCCCACCATTTATCAAACTCCTTCAAATGCTTCTTTTATTCACATAATAATTTTCTCTTCTCTTTCTTCGTGAAACAAAGTCTTTTTCTTCATTTTCATGACGACACTGCCGCGGAACGTACGCTGTTTGCTTATACACGCTCAAAGCAGCGGGGATGCGGCTTCAGGAATTTCTTTGCAATGCAGAATGCATCGATGATCGAGATTTAGCCGGAACGATCATATCCCCGCATAACCCATTCCAGATTGTTCCAGGTTGTTCTAATTGCCTCGGGACGCCTTATCTTGAAGTTTATTTGTGAGCTCTAAGTTGAGTGCGACTGTAATCGGCCGACATTGTTTTGCGACGACCGCCGATCACGTTTGCCGCTACCGGCGCAACCGAGTTGTGCAATTACTTCTGGACGCATGTTTGTCCAATGTAGAGCTCATTACAGTTAGACCACAGCTCGTTCGTATGCTATTCCCGGAGTTTTCGACACCACGTGACATGATCAGATAAAGTTCGTGATTTCCCCTTCATTTCTGCGATGGATCTGAAATTTGTTCTCCCAGCATTGTTGCTCTTTTCGCCTATCAAGGTTATATCACTATCATTTTTCATTTTCATAGGCATCAGTGTGTCGTGAATGTAATTTTAAGCTCCAGTAAAAAAAATGAACTGCATTTAGATATATAAAGCGTTTACTTCGAAATCAACAGCACTGACATCTTTGCAACACTAAGTAATGCCGAGCTCGACTGAGTATCGCGTGTGCCGTCAGCGGTCATGATTTTGCTGTGTCAAGACAAAACCGTATTTTTTTTACGTTAATCTAAAATAACTATAGGCAAAACAAACTGTATAGGAAGCAGTGCGAGGACAAGCCGCAAATAAAATGCGCTCTCGCGCAGCATGTCTCCGAACACAAGCTTTCACGCGGCAAAAGAAACGACGGACGTGCTGGGCTCTCGCATCTTCCTACAAACCAAATTCACCAGAAAAATGGATGCGCGCCGAGCAGCTCACATAATAAAATGAAGAGGGATGCCAGAACAATAAAATTAAAAATCAATTTCTTCCAGAAGGGGTTGCATTAAAAAGAAGAAACCGCGGAAAGGCGTGCTCCGCATACCACCAGCCTAAGAGAAAGACAAGTTTGTCCTCTGGTTCTGTAAGCCGAGCCTCTGAGCACGTTCAGCGATTTGCAAAACTCCGCAAAGGCGCTATCCGCAATACCAGCGACGGAAAATGTGACTATAATGCAGGCTGCGGACGTGCCTATCGAAGCAGCACTGGTTGAATAATACATAGCACACTCGAAAGCAGATGAAACATGGCTGCGCCTGCATGGAGGATAAAGAATGGTAAGAGAGAGCATCTCGTTAGGTTGGGCAAGCCAGTGTAGCGCAGAAATTGTGTCGATGGTCGTCCCTGCAAGACAGTCACCGCCCTCCCCCCCCCCCCCCCCCCCCCCCCCTCCTTCACGTCGTGTCCCCGTGTACGTGCTTCTCGCGAACGACGTTGCAACAGACTATTCTGCGCGCAGCATGACCCTGCGTGACGCGGCGACATCCGATTAGTCGACGTTTGTGATGTCAGTCGTCGGCGTGACATCCGAGACAGCTGTGCTAGCGTGACATGGTCGCGTTAAGGCCGAATTTCTTCCGGCTATCTAAGCCTGTGACTGCTCGTATATCCACTTTTTGTTTTCGTCTTTCTTTTTACTACCGAAAAGTGCCCCTTGGCCATTTACTTTTTCGTTATGTAGGTAGCGGGTTAGTGTTTCACTTGCTGTTTGCCAGGAACGGCGCATTACAGGAAGGCTCACGGCAACACGGAACCCTAGTAGTTTGATGCATAGCAAAAGTGAAGAACACGAACATATCCTATTCGCGTGGCCAGAGTGGGCAGATAGCACGAACCGGCTAAGCAAGTAATGATTTTTGTACGCATGTTTCACTGCCACTCGCACTCAGAGGTTCTCAAGACGTTAGCACACCGACGTTCTCTCACGAGTTGTTGGTGCATGTTTTGCAGAGGAGATGTACACTGCTTACTCAGAGGGCAGAACATGAGTCCAGGTTCAGGTGGTGCCAGATAACGTAGGCTCATCCATTAGGGGCAAGGCCCTTCTGTTTTTTTTGTTTTTTAGAGAGAAAGTGAAACGCATTCGCTAATGGACACACCGCCGTCGCATCAATATAGGTAGGCAAAACCTCCGTGGAATAAAATGCAACAACGATAACGTCGTCTTTGGTCTAAATGGCACCGATATTAACAGAAGTCTTGATCAATATATAGTTCTTCACGAGAAAAAAAGTGTTGCTGGTTAATCTGTGCATCTACGGTATTGCTTCATGCAGCATGTTGACATTCTCCTAAGGTCCCGAGAAACCCCACACATCCGTGGAGGCTATACCACTAAGGTCTGTAACCGCATCGTACGGAAGGAAAATTAGCGCAAGGCGGACGAACACAAGACAGGTAGACATGACAACGCGCTTCCTAGTTCGACAGGAAGCGCGTTGTCCTGTCTACCTGTCTTGTGTTCGTCTGCCTTGCACTAACTTTTCTCCCGCACGATCATGAACCAACTATCCCAGCAACAAGTTTTACTTCATTATCTGTAACCACAAGCGCCCTATTCTGTTATCCGGGTATGCGCAGTGGAACTCACGGTTGCGGATCATGGTAGCGGATCGCGGTAGCTAATCACGGTACACTAAAACTCTCTATGAATGCTCCTTGCCTAGCGTTCTCACCGTCTCCATGACACCGCAGGGGCGCAACGAGAATGCTTTCAACCCGATCTTTAGGATGGCGCCTGGCGCACGGCAGCTATGATGAAGACCAACCGCCGCAATGAGCACGCGCCATCGCCACCGAATGAAGATGCTCACCACGAATTCAGCACGGAAGAATCACTATATGATCGACGGGATTCTGGCAAAAAAAAATAACATTACAGTAAAATCAGCCCCAAAGGCTTCCGCCTTGTCACTTAAGTGCCTCAAGAATTTTTGTTAAAAACGCGTGCTGCAGCCATGGGCGTCGGTGTGGAAAAGTTGCTCATGCCCATCCCCTCATGCCACACCATTTAACGGAGTGTTTCACTGTTGTGATGTAGGAGTGGCTGCGTATGCTTTATACGTGGCGCGAGTCGCCCCCATGCCTCGTCGCATATCAAGGAGGCTTTCAGCACTTGCTAGTCGCTTTTTATAGGATGTGAAGCACATCATGGTTGCTTGCACATTGCTAAGCTTGGTCGCAGAGAGAGATATATGCTTGGGACTGCTGTCGTGGCAAGTTACCGCATTGATTTTTGCTGTAAAACCAGTGAGATGAGGCCTATTGAATTGGAATATTTTTCTGTTTGATTTGGCACTGCAAGTGCGTTTTTCCTGCCACATCGACACACAGGGCCTCAAGCATTGCCTGCAGACATTTTATAGGGTCGTCTCAAATTTCATAAAGGTTTAGGCGTGGGCAGTGCCCAGATGAGGACATCTGGTCAATTCTTTCATTCCAACTACATCGTCTGAGTGGAATCACTTGCCAGCAGATGTGGCACTCACCGACGATCTCGAGCATTATAAGAAAAAGTTGAATGCCGGCTTTTCTTGCTCATGACATGTGTGCCCTTCGGTTAGTATTGGCACATGAACTGTGTGTCACTGATCTTTAGTTTATTTTTGTTGGTTTTTCTCTTTTTTCGTTCTTTTTCCCCATGAATTGTTGAAATTTGTAATAGCTCAGTGCAGCGAACAATATATGCAGTGCTGTAACCCATGATTGTATTCATTTTTTGTTATCTGTGCTTGCCACTCCCCTCAATAAAGCCCGCAGGGCCATGAGGGTATTTTAAATAAACAAATGCCAGTGGCTGGGATGACAGAGGCAGTATCAGTGCTGGAGGTTGTAGAATATCATCAGAAAGAAGGTGGATACCTTTTTCTTCATCCCTGTTACCCTCTGAAGTAACGGATTTTGATTGGCGAATAATATAGAACGTACTTCTCACTCGGCATCGCCTTGTGAGCTGGGGAGTTGTGCGGACGACGCGATACCCGAACTGAAACGCAGTTGACACCCAAAACCGTGTTTTTAGTGTTTTGTAGCGCATACTATGCGTTGATTAGTATATTGCAGATGCTTGCTGTTCAGGTGCGTCGGCTCCGTGCATCAAGGCGGTCGATCTTTGGCCGCCTTGTCATTGCCACAACGATGTATGTGCCGGGGAAGAGGCGTTGTGTCGCCCAGAAACAAGGCGCATGTAGCCTTTAATGAGCAACCTGAGAATGATGATTTGTATGTTCCTGCAGGTTGAATTGGCTGTTGGAGGAGTTACATTGTTTCTAGGACGATAGACGACACGGTTCATCGCAGTAAACAGGCAGAGGATGGTGCTCTCACCTCTCCAATACTATAGATCAGTTGACTACCACACATGGTGTTTTTATGTATGTTTCTGTCTGCTGTGCGAACTCTTATATGTGGTCATATTCACTCTTTCAGGCCTGATCCGGTTCAGACACCGACAGTGTCTGTGTTTTAATTGCTCCCTTTGCTTGCATATTCAAAATGTTATTAACACAGTCTATTCTTTGAAATTGTCACTGTATACATTTTTCTCAAAAAGAGCTTGATGTCTTCAAACCGTATGTTTTATACGTGCTTCGTGATAACGCGTCATGAATGATTCGCAATATGCCACAAAGTTTGATCGACATGAATAAACTTTCTTCACACTGCAGTTTCTGTCAGTATCCTTACCACTATTCTACACGTTTTATATTTCAAGCGATAGCTTATACAGCTCGTTCAGTCGAAAAGCCGTCGGTGGAGTCGTCACCACGTTTCGGAAATAGTCGGGGGATGCGTAAAGAATCCTATCAAGGGTTTTTGCGGTACTAGTGATCGAGAATTGATTGATGTGATAGGCGATGACGAGTGAATGACATTGTTATTTTTAATTGATGACTTAAAGAAATAAAAAAAATTGGAAAAGGGGATTTAAATGTGTCAAATGTTCAGAATGAAAAACCAATGCTTGATGATGTTAACAAAGAAAATTTGTAGTGTGTAATTGATCTATTAAAGATTGAAAAAATTATTTTAAATGTGTTCAACTGCTCTGAACGGGAATCCAATATTCCTTAAGATGCTATTAAGAAAGTTCATATTGTGTAGTTCTTCAATGAAGTAATTGAAAAATGCGTTCAAGGATGTCGAACTGCTCAGAATGGAAAGCTGCTCAGCCCTGCTCTTCAGTATTTGTGTATAAAAAAATAAACAGTAAAAAAACATCGCCGCATGTGTGAAGCGCTACCGCGGCATACCGATAACGGCGGAGCTTATGAGTCCCCCAAATTTTTGAACACGATTATTACACTGACATTATTACCGGGAACCATTGAAAGCTTTATTTATTGTTATTTGCAATAGCCCTGCCAGCACGAAACCTTATCACTGTGATTGCAAAGCGCGGAACGATCTTGTTCATGGCGCGGCTTTATTTATTTATTTATTTATTTATTTATTTATTTATTTATTTATTTATTTATTTATTTATTTATTTATTTATTTATTTATTTATTTATTTATTTATTTATTTATTTATTTATTTATTTATTTATTTATTTATTTATTTATTTATTTATTTATTTATTTTTTCTTAGCGCGCAAGATGTGCCGACATGTATATCGAGCGATTGCAGCACCTGGCGTCCGTTTCCACAATGATCTAGTTTGTTCTGGTCATCTTTTGCGCACTCATCTAGATGCATCTTTGCCGTCTATAAAATTGAGCACTGCCGAATGCGACGGGAATTCGTCCTTCGACAACCGACGAAGGATTGCTGCACACGACGCCACCGTTTTACTTGATCCTTTTGAGGGCGCAACTGAGCCCATTAAAGAGTTTCTTTCAGTGCACCGCTAACTTCTTCGTTTCTCACCTACGGCATTGTCACTGCCAAGTGACAATATACTATATTTACATGAACTCCGGAGGTTTGCGTAGGTTAAACTTCTGGCCGTATTCAAATATGAAAATAAAAATCCGACTAATTATGAAATAATCATTATTTTCGCTTTGCGGCACATGTCATGTAATAAAGCCAAATTTGTACGGCAGAAAAAAGTTTTTACGCAACTGTTTTGCTAGAGTGAAAAGTGCTGCTGCGTGAACGCTTATCACATATTTCCGGCTGCGCTCGAATATAAGTTCTTGCTCCGGAACTCTATACCTGCTTTACAAATTCAGTTTCATTATTGTGCAGAGGAACAGCGGTCTAGATGTGCGTGCTCAGTTATGTATACAAGACAAAATGCGTGCATGCGTTTACGCATTCGCTCTTGCTGAATTTTGTCCAAATGAAACCGGAAGCGCAGTTTTTAAAGATGCATTTGAGGAAAATCCTTGCGCTTTCTGCTCATAAGACGCATGTTCGAATAGGCACAAACCTGTGCCTCAAGGCGACGGTCAATATTTGTAGGACCAAGACGCTTTGCTTCAGCTTACAATCTCCACTGTCCAGCGCATTTCATCCTTTCAGACAAATTTCAGCAACTATGGCTGCTAACACACTCACATTTTTAGCGCAGGCTTAACGCCCCTAGAATTAACTCACGAGAGGCTTTCTGACGACAGCATTGCATTTCTAGATGTTAGGGATTGTTTCGTAACCCACATATTTACTGGAAGTACGAACCATGCGATAATAAGCTACTGCTTCCATTTGGGTCTGCTCATTCTATAAACTATAGTAAAGAAGGCTATTGCAGGGCTGTGCTTAAGAAATGCTCTTTGTAAGTCTTGTCCTGAACTTATGGCTGCCAGCTTCAGTGAACAGATCCTTCATCTCCGAGCTGCGGGGTACCCTATACATGTCATGATCAGTGTCACTCAAACCCTTCAAGCGTTTCTTGTCAAAAGAAACTCATGTCACAACCATCTTCAAAAAAAAAAAAAAAAAAAAACGGATTGATGTGATCTCGTCCATTCATGGCCTGTCTCACCGCCTCAAAAATGTCGGTGAACGAGGGGATGTGAAAATTGTTTTTTTTTTTCGCCCCCGCTAAGCTGCAAAAATTGCGCAGACTGACAAGGCTTGGTAATTCGAAGAACCTGAAATGCAAGAAGAAGCACCGAACAAAATTTGTAGAATGTACTAACTTTGTTGTTTACAGCATTCCTTTGAAATGTGGGAAAAGCTATGTAGGACAAAGCGGTAGGTTTTTGAACGACCACCTCCGAGAACATTGTAGCAATGTGTCTGAACAGCAAGGAGGGTTTCTGAGTGCACATGCTAGGCAATGTAACAAAATAGTGTAGATGAAAACGATAATGGAAAATAAAACGATTCAGATGAAATATGCTTGTGCCAGTCTGCTTACCAAGAATGCTCTGTTATCGCGAAGAACTACTGTCAACTAACTCGTGAAATCCTAGAAGCCAGGATGATAGATCGGTTGGATGGGTTCTGCATGGCCAAGTCTTCTTTTGCTATCACTCGTAAAGGGCTGTTATACTTAAGTAATCTTACCAATGTTTCGCCTACTGCGCATGTGTGATGTTGCCTTGTTCAGCTATACGATTCCGAGGCTCTAAATAAACTGTTGCAAGTCAGCGCTCGTGTGTCGAATGTGTCTTCATTGTGTCCTTGTTTTTTTTTTTTTTTTGCGCTGTACATTTCCACCAGAGAATAGGGGCAGTGTTTGCATCACACGCATTCGCAGATTATGTTTTACTGTCCCGCGCACCTGCGATCATGACATTTAATATGTCGCATCAGGTCACGCAACCTGCCTGTGTGCGCTCTAGTGCCGGATGAGGTTGTGCATTATAACCATCTTCACTTATCTCCGAGTGGACAAGAAAAAAAGTAAAAGCAATCTCGTTTCCGTTTCCTGGCGTCCATGAATAACTCAGGACACATTATGCATTAAAGAAGGTAGGGAAAGGAAAGTGCGCTTTAATTCTCTCGTTCCAGAACCCACAATCTGCCATCAGCCACCTAGCTAGCAACGGATATCGGTGATCATCATCCCCGGCACACCCTGAAAGCATTAAATAGAGTCACGGATAGGCACTATTTTCAACACATCGGGGATTGCGTGCAGCGGTCATGGACACATATAACGTGGGATCGCCATGAAAAACGTCACAGGGCAGAAGCGAAAAAATCGCGCCATTACACCATTTGGTAAACCTGGGCGGCTGCGCAAGAGATGGCGACTCAGCGAAATTGCAACACTCATAGCACTTCTAGTGCGGCCAGAACACGGATAGGATGCGGCGAAACAATAATAAAAGCGAAATCGCCTTGTGCGTGGTCGAGGTAAGTCATCACGGTCTGCTTAGAGGTGCCACGCCGTTGCTATAAATGGCATGGCAACGGCGCGACTTCATCGACCGTAGGGCGCTTTGCGCCGACATGTAGTTGAGCTGGCCTCCAGGGGGTAGACTTTTGGGGATTTTAATTCCGTGTACAGCTTCCCTAACTCCGAATTAAGGAAGAGCGAGCTGAGAGCTCGGAATATGCTTCTACCTCAGATAAAATTGAGACGCCCGGTTACAACCTATGGTAATGTAAATGTAAATTGGTTTATAGGAAAGAAATAACGCAGTGCCTGTAACACTTTCTCTGTGGACACCTGAACCGCGCTGATAGAGAAGGTGGGAGTGAAAGTAGAAAGAAAGAGGCACTGTAGAGGACGGGGAGTAATTTCTATGAATTGGGGATCGCCTCCATCGAAACGGAGCCACCACCAGTTGGGTTTAAACCCGGGTACTCCAGTTCAGGAGCCGGGCGTCTTAACCACTGAGCCACCGTGGAGGGACCTATGGTAATGCGCAATTCCTTTTTCGCAGCCTTTGAGCATGCGGAAAATGGTTTCATAAGCGTGGTCAAGGTATGCGAACGTGGTCCTCAAATCTCTGTTCACGTGCGCTTGCACTTGTTCACTGTGTTAGTGGGAGCTACAACAAGGTTAAGGTCGCGAGGCGTGACAGGTGATGTTGGCCGGAAGCGAGATCGACCGCATGTTTCACATCGACAGCATGGTCCGGTCATTCGGAGCTCGGTCAGAAATCAGTGGAAGCTACCCGACGTGGCTGCTAAACGCCAATTGAAATGCTCCCGGTCGGCAGCGCCCTTTGGTGCTAAGAAAGAACAAAGGAAATTACAAACAGTATACCTGCATTGTGGCAGCCATAACAATAATCATAGACTGTATTGGGAACCACTGTGAGCAGAGCACGTATGTTTCTTCCTCTTGAGGAACAGCCACAATGATGACAACGGTGTGAATTCGGCACTCCAAGGCAAGTGGGACTAATTAGCCACCTGCTTCTAGAAGAAGGCACCCAGGGACCACCTGCTTCTATAACAAGGCACCCCACGTGTTTAGGAAATTCCCCGATTTCCTTAAGGTGGAACAGTGTTCAATTAAAGAGGAGTGCTTATGCGCACTGTGAGAAAACGCTCCAGAGTTCTATGAAACTTCGCAATCGAAGATTTCTCTTTAACCGCTGAGTAACCGTACGGGTGCGTTCTGGTCCAGTTAGTAATTACTCTCCTGAATACAGCAACTTCACCACTAGAACGAGCAGGCATGAACGAAGAACTGTGGCGTGCTTCCGGGTAAGAAGACTACATAGACATTTAGTGTGAATGCACTCCTCCGAATGCAAGCCAAGAAAAGTTTTTGCTTGTGCAACGCGGGTTACCATAGAAACTGTGACACCAGCCGTTGTCGAGCCAAGGCGGGATGACGGCATGTACAGCAGATACCCATATGGCACCTCCCCTCTACTGCCGCTGGCACGCCATTTGCTCGCACTCCATCATTAACGGACCTCTATATGGTACATTCATTCCTCATTTTTTTTGTGTAAAAACCTTGAAGCAAGCATTCTTTGTGGAGAGTTTCATATAATTTGGTCTCTCATCTAGCATCCATATGATAGTGACGTCAGAACGTATTTTGTAACAGCGATTCGAACAGACGACATATTTACCTCTAATGACATGCCGTGCAACAAAGTCATTTAACACCGTGGCTAACTCTGAGCCAGTCCTTGAATGCTAAATCGCCAAGCTCAGCTAATGCAAACCATGCTTTACGGTGCTTTCGCACGTCTTAACCGGTCTAAGAAGAGTTAAACCACGGCAATTTATCTTTTTTTTTTACGTTTTAAGAAAATATCTTACAGTCCTGATATTCCCAAAATAGCAGCATAAAGTCAGAACTTATTTCTTACCTCTCGTAGTTGAGAGTATCTCAGTAATCTGCGATTCGCTGGAGACATTGCTTTGCTAAGTCACTCAAGGGAAGAATAGCAAATAATGATTGACGACTTAGGCTGGAGATGCAGAAAGGGAGGTCTAAAGATTAATATGCAGAAGACTGAAGTGATGTTGAACAGCTTGGGGAAGGAATAGCAATTTAAAATAGGTAACGAAGCACTAGAAGCGGTGAATCTGTCAAATTAGGACAGGTAGCGACCGCAGAGTCAGACCATGAAATGGAAATAACTAGAAGAATAAGATTGGGATGGAGCGCATTGGCAAGCACTCGCAGATTATGACTAGCAGCTTACCGGTATCGCCCAAGAGGAAAGTATACAACAGTTGCATCTTACCTGTACTCACCTATGGGGCTGAAACGTGGAGGCTAACCAAGAGAGTTCTACTTAAGTTGAGGACAACCCAGAGGGCTATGGAACGAAAAATGGTAGGGGTACCATTAAGGAGATAGGAAGCGTGCAGAGTGGGTCAGAGAAATCCCTCAAGTTAATGACATTCTAGTTGAAATAAAGAAGAAGAAATGAGCATGGGCAGGACGTGGAGTGCGAAGAGAGGATAGCCGATAGTGGCTAAAAGTAACCTATTGGATTTAAAGATAAGCGTAGCAGGGGGGTTAGGTGGACGGATGAGGTTAACAAGTTCGCAGGGGTCAAGTGGATGGAGCTAGCACAGGACCGGGTTAACTGGAGGAAAATGGGAGAGGTCTTCGCCCTGCAGGGGTTATAATCCGGATGATGACGATGACGCAGTTAAGAACAGTCCTGTATCAGAAACAAAACTATTAGCAAAAATGCACAGAGCTGCCTGGCGAGGAAATACTGTAACTGGCATTGTACTGTCTTTCTTTTCGCAGAAATCCAAAGTGTCGAAATGCTTCTTAACTATAGCGCTTCCCAGAAAATTGGGAGCAGGCGGCGCCAGACACGCGTGGCCGACTGTCATCTCGTATGACGCATACAGCAAAGAAGAAAGAGCCGGAGCGCCACAGTAATGGCAGGTCGATCAAGACGCAAAAGACGCCGGCGCGGCGCCCCGCTCGATCTTCCAGTAGTTGGCTGCCAACTGGCCGAAGACAAAGAGAGTCTGGGTCGCCGCGACCGTCTTATAGGTTCCCTAGGGGGGGAAGAAAGTGCTGCGATCACGGACAACTCGCACGGTGGCGCCGCTATCGAGGATAAGCTCCCTCAATCGAGAGGGCTTTGCTACGGGATCAAGCGCGTCGCATATGAACCATGTGGGGTCCAGCACGATGTCACGCATCACGCGGCACGAAGGTGCTTGGAGGGTCATGCCGACAGCAGGTGGTGGCAGGGCCAAGGATAATGTAGTATAACCCATTAAACGTTCCGAGGGCTAGAGAGCTGTTATTCACTAAGAAGGCGTCGAGTTACGCAATGACGTCTCAGCCAAAGCTGCAGTCAACGAGCTGAGTCTAACACCGGCTGTCTGATAACGACCAACACGAATTACCTCGCAACTGACAAGCGCGCCGCACGCACACGCATCAGGCGGTGCTTCGCAGAGGCCCTGCCGCCGCCGGTGCTCCATTCAGGCAGATAATTAAGCCATGCCGGAGGATAAAGCGACGAGAGTCCTACCTGAGCCTGCTCCACGGAGTGCCTGCCCACCGTGGCCCTGACCAGGGCGCCCAGGTTGCGCACGAAGAGCACGAACTCGACGCACATGGCTGCCGGCGCGAAGGGAACTGCGCGAACTTCCGCTGCTCGGCAACCGCGGTGTCGTCGTCGGAGGCGGCGGCGCTGTTCCGACTGGACCCGGGCCCGGCTGTGCCCGACGCGGAGCCTGGGAGAACGCAGTGCGCTGTCCGATCGATTGGCGCCGGCCCGATGCGCAGAAAGAAACGCTGAGGGAGGAAGAGGCTGGGCACTTCTCTCCCACGCCCTCTCAGCGGCACGCATTCTTTTCGCCTCTCTGGCCGCATCGGAGGCGTTGTCGGCGAGTTCGCCTCTCTTTTGCGGATGTTCCGCGCGACAAGGTTTCGATTGATTGGAATTCCGAGCGAACGATTCGAAATGCGAACAGTCGAAAATTGACCCGGCAGTGGCTCCACTGGTGCTGCTATTTGCACGGGGTGACGGCTTATAACCCGATTGTTACGAGGCTGCCACTTATATTTTCTGGTGAGTGTACTTAAGTTCCTGCTAAACAATGCAGTATCCCATTTCATATGCACACGCTTGAACCAAAGAAAAATCTATAGAAAGATGGTGCATTTTCTTCCTTTTTTTGTCAATGCATTTCTTCTATTTATTTATTTTTCCTCAAAGGTCCCATTCGGGACATTACATGAAGGGTGTGGATATCATGGCAAAAAAATATTATACATTAATGAAAAATGGACAGAAATTACGTTGATGAATAGGCTTCCTCGATAATGCTCCGTGCAAACTGCTTCGCCATGAAAATTAAATTGCACAATCCTGCGAAGAAAGCCGCACTGAACGCGGTCTCGGCGCTCCTGCCCTGATGAAATAGAGCACCCCTGCCTACGCGAAATATACTAAAAAAAAAGTTTTCGCGTCCGCACAGTGTGCAGACCATGCATCATGAGCTTTGATACAGAGCGAAAAACAAAACAAAAGAAACTGACAGACTTCACTGGCACCTATTGACCTTCGCACGAGTGTATTTAATGGAGAAATAACGAACAAGCGCGTGCGGCGGCGATATCGTGAATTTCGTTTTTACCCAATCTAACTATTGTTTCCGTGCACAACAAAGTTATTTGTGGCTTTAGATTTTCGTATTTCTCTCCGCCATTTACCAATACTACATCCCTAATGATTCAGTCTTTTTTGTCAGACTTGTCAGCATTAGACATGGAGCGCTTTTCAACTGAGTTTTAATTAACCAAATATTTTTAAGGAAGATATACTTTCTCCGCGCGTATAGCATATAGTATTATTAATTAAAAAGTCTAGCGCATATAACAAGGACACAGACATGGAAGAAGAGAGGACGAGCGCTCGTTCTGTCTTATTCTATGTCTGTGTCCTTGTTACATGGGCTAGACTTAATTAATGATGACACACCGACTGGCCCTGCTTTCTGCCTTGAAAACAGTATTGTCAGCTGTAGCCGAGCGCACTTCTAGGCAGTTTTGCTCGCTTCTCAAATACAATGAAGATAAGGTCCTCTCATATTAAAGGGACATGCTTAAAGGACAGTGGTGAAACCAGCTCGAGTAAAAAGTAGTCGCATGATCAGCAATCTGGGATTGCTCCTAGCTGTTCCCGCTAGCCATCACGACTTATGGCCCTTCATTAGGAGATCGCACGGTTTCTGGAGCAATTAAGCGTAGATATTGCGGACTGTGGTTTTTCACAGAACTCAGGCAGGCTCTAAATGATCTCGTGTAAACGTGAAAGGCCGTTTCCACTCAATACCTCGCATAAAGCTGATTCGAACCTCACCCACATTTCAAACGATCAAATTTAGTTTATTTTACATGCATGAGAATATGCCGTGCATAATAAATAAATATAAAAGGATGTCCCATAGTGAAAACACTATACAAGGGACCTCTGGGATAACTACAATAGTCTTGCATACATGAGCCCGACGTCTGCGTATAGGGTAGGGGGGAGCCAAATACAAATAATTTTATTTTGCATCAACACTGATTACACAGTACTCGTGATGCTGCAGGGTGTTAGCAAAAAGCCTGCCATGGCTTGACAAAGGCTAGCACCCCGCTTACAGTGCAATACAGCAGCGGACAAAAACGCAACAAAACTAGAAAAAGCCACTATAAACATAACGACGGCTTTATATATTTCTAAGTACCTTTAGATGATAGGACTGATATTGGGTGGTGCAGAGCTACACGTGTTAACAATATTTTGATTTGAGGACATATATTGTTGTATACATTAGCTGGACTTGTTGACAGAGGAATTAAGTGCTTGTGGTAGCATGTACAGTCGAGCGCCATTTGAGGGTTTATCGCGCGAGCGTCGACCGGGAACATGAACAGCGCCATGGCCCAGAATTCTCTGCCGAGGCGAAGGAGGTATCAATCCAGCTTCCCTCACTCTTTTTGCTGTTCCTTCAGCAGCCTTCACTCCCTGCTGGGACATCACTTCCTTTTTTTTTTTCTTTTGATTCTGTGAACAGGCAGTGATAGTTGTGCGCACGACGTAATCTTCTGTATTATCTTAAATTGGACACTTTATCGCAACAAATGGAAATCTTAGCATAGAGCGAAAGGGCGGTGAGTTTGTCGCGGGGGTGATGGTTGTTGTATGGAACAGCGAACGATGGAGAGAATAGTGCGAAATCATGATTTTTCCTGTTCCAAACCCGGCCGCCAGGTGCCTAGAGAGCAAGGCTGGTCGACGCTCGCGCGATAACCTTTAAATCGCGCTCGACTGTACATCAACATTTGGCGGCCATAGTTGGTACGGGTATGGGGAATCTTCCAAACCTGACTGCTTCGTGTGCCATAGTTTTTTCAACTGGAGTCAGCGTCGCAAGTGTTTCAGAGAAAGGGTCACGATCTATGCGATAAGTATGATAACATTTTAACAGAATTGCGTTGAACAGGTTCGGTAATGGTTTTAATCTAAGGTCATGAAATATAGGTTCTGTGTATGCGTCGTTGGGTTCATTAGAAATGATTCTTACAGCTTTTTACTGTAATCGATAGATTTTGGACAGGTTTGTGTAGATCGTTGTTTCCCACACCAAATAACCATACGATAGCGTGGACATGAAAAGGGAGTTCTATAAGAGCGATTTAATGTGCTTTAGCAAAAAATAACGAAAGCGTGCAAGAATACCTACTATTGGCGAAAGTTTGGAGTGAACAAGGTCAGCATGCGCGCTCCACTGCATATTCTCTCAAAAAAGAACACTTAACGTTTTTATAACTGGTACCAAACCTATGACCGAAAGACCTAGTCGAAGGACAATATTGGAATTAACTGTCTTATTTTTAGGGCGAAAAAGAACTGATTTTGTCTTCGAGACGTTTATAGTTAAAGCATTAATTTGATCCAAGTATTCAGTCCATCAAGCACTTCATTCGCTTTTTTAACAAGCAGGGCTAAACTGTGATGTGAGAAAAATAAGCTTGTATCGCCGGCATAATTACCAATTGAATTGTTTAAATCTATGTTAACAAGGTCGTTACTATATAGGTTGAAAAACGGCAGCCCGAGAATACTTCCCTACAGAACGCCGTATAGTAATGGTTTGAAACTGGAGCAAGAGTTATTTATGTGTACCTATGTGTACCCTTTGGTGGCGGTGTTGTAGGTAGGACTTAATGACATATAGAAAACAGTCTCTGAAACCATAATATTCTATTTTTTTTTATTGCGTGGTGTGATTTTTTTTTGTCAAATGCTTTTGAATAGTCTATAAATATTCAAAGTGTATAAAATTCACGCTCAAAAGCATCAGAATGAGTTCATTTTGCGCAAGCAAGGCGCTTTCTGTGGATCGTTTTCTTGTAAACCGAAATTGATATTGTATCATGATGTGATGCTTGGTTAGGAATGAGCTCATTCGAACGTGTATTAGTTTTTCAACGACTTTGGAGAAAACAGCGAGTATTGAAATAGGCCTGTAGTTAGGCATGTTGCATTTCTCACCACCTTTAAAAATGGTAGTAACTTTAGCCACTTGGAGCCTGCGAGGAAATTGACCGCATGAAAATATTTGATTAATGATGTACTCTAAAACGGGAGCTATAATAATAGCAACATACTGAAGTGGCCGAATCTGCAAGCCATCTATATCAGTACAAGTAGAATTGTTTAGAGACATGATTGTAGACACGACCTCATCTGCAGTTACTAGAGATAAAACTGCACTATCTTCTGTTCGTTGGTGCATAAAATCTGTACAGCTGGGGTCATGATGGCTATTTCCCACTGATGTGAAAAAATAATTAAAAGCTACAGCTAAATTTTCTCCAGCAAGAGTTGCACCGTTTACAGTTATCTCGTTGGGGTTATCATTTGCACCAGGGGGGCGGTTTAGGAGCGTATTTAATTTTTTTCCAAATGAATTCTGGAGTTTGATTCGTGTCCTGGATGAAAAGGTTTTCAAATACTCTTTTTTAGTTCTCCGTAAAAGGCTGTTTGTTCTGTTTCTGTGGCTTTTTTTTTTGAATTCATCTAAATCGGTTTTGTTTCTGTATTTCAAAAATTTTTGATAAAGAACATTTTTCAGCTTTATAGCTCTAATACATTCTGCAGTAATCCAAGGTTTGCGCGCTTTCGTGGCCGTTTGTAGGTGCTGAAGGGAAAGCAATCATTAAAGACATTTATAACTTTGTGTATGAAGGTGTTGTAGGCCCCCTCCGCATCAGTGCTCGAAAGAACGCTCTCCCACGATATCTTAGAAAGTAAATTATAAAAAACATCCACTGTGCTTTCATTTATCTGCCGATATGTATTAACACTCCGCTTCGAGTCTTTTAATTTGAACGTTTTATGACTAAGACTAAATATATAGGTAAGTGGTCACTAATATGTGTTTGAAGAACTCCTGAACTAATAGGCACATTTAAAGTGTTTGTGATAAAAATGTCTATGAGTGTGGATGTACCATGCTGTATACGAGTGGGTTGCTCTATGAGACTAGTGAACGCATTAGTTTCTAAAGTGCAGCACAATTCTTCATTTTGTAGGGACGAATACAGAAGGTCAATGTTTAAGTCTCCGCCGAGAATTAGTTTGCAGTCGTTTTCGTTAACCCAACTTAGAATTGCGTCAAGAAACGAAAAAAAGAAGCGCTATTTCTACATTTAGGCGGACGGTATGCCACAGAAAAAATAGTCATGTTACATCTCAAAGTTAGCATTTCGCAATCATCAGCTATAACAAAAAAAAAAGAGTCAACAATGCATAGAAATGCATCTTTCATTAACCGCATTACACCACCCCATATCCTCCCATTGCGATTCAAGTGGGTTTGATAGCCGTGAACACGAAGTGCTTCTGAATCATCCTGGTACAAAGTTTCAGTTACCATCACCACATCAAAATTAAAACTAAAACAGTCAAAAAGTGTAGTTATTTCGTCTTCTTTGTTTCTGGCTGACTGAGAATTTATATGCAAGAAAGAAATGTTGTACTTTTCTCGAACAAGGGGCAAGGGCGATTCTTGTGGTGCCATCTGGTACCCGACTATATATTATAAAACGATTAGGGCGTCACCCAAACTTGTTAAACAATCTTTTCAAGATCACTGCTGCTCGTTATCTGAAGCACTCGAACTTTTCGGTTTTGCGGGCAAATATTTTTCCGTCTTTCGTCCACAGCCAGCTCATCTCTTTCTTTCTTGCAACTGTCATTCCTAGCAGCGTTTTCAGCTGTGGACAGAGATGCTCGTTAACGTATATGGGTGTTTTTTTCGACAGGCCGACATCGGTAGCAGATAGACGCATTTTCCGCGCCTTTTCCAACACTTCATCGCGTTTAGGCCGGTTGTAAAATTATACAACTATGTGCGGCAAAGGGGCATCCTTGCAGGAACACGGTGACAAATATCAATATCGCTTTCCTCTATCGGTTTGCCTACAACTGCGCCAAGTTTTCCAAGGGCTTCTGTCAGCCTTTCATCGGAAGTGTTGGGGACATTTTTCAGCTCGATGTTTTTGTTACGTGAGTACTGCTCGAGGGCGGTAGTTCTCTTGTCTGTTTAAGCAGCAAGTGTTTTAAGCTTCTCTTGTTCAGTAACTAGGGCTTCATTCTGAGCCTTAAGCTCATTGTTTTCTTCCTCGAGTTAAGTGCATTTTGTACCATTTCCTCATACTGTTTATTGAGGAAGTCAAGGCTCTGCTTAAAGTCACGATGCTATCTTTGAAGTTCTCTTTCAAGAGAGGTACGCAAGTCGGTACATTGTTGCTGCAAGTCACTTTTAAGCAAGTCGCGAACTTCGTGCTTAAAATCTTTGAGAACTTTTAGTGTTTCTGCATTTGGCATGTCACAAACGCTTCGGCAGCAGCAGCAGAGACACTGAAAAAGGAAAGCTACAAATTCAGCTCGGACCAACCTGAAAAATGGTTGATAGCCGCTTCAGTTGGTTGTACGCGTGTCCGCTGCTGCTGCCAAAGTGTCAGGAATAGCGTTGCGCGTAGCCACAGGATAACAGCGAGACAGGTGTTGCTCACGGTGCAAAGATGGCAGCCACGTCCGTAGCGAGTATCTCTCCACGATGGCACGTGCCGATGCGTCGATGAAAGTGCTGCAGGAAGTCGCAAAATTGGTGTAATGATGAAGGCTCGGTGAATGGAAACAGGTAAGGCAGGCGCCAAGGCAGGCGCCAAGGCAGCCGCCGGTACAGCAGAAGACGTTCACCGGCAGTGCATCAAGCATAGGCAGAGGCCAACGTCCAGTACCTGAAAAATGGTAGATAGCCACTTCAGTTGGTTGTACGCGTGTCCGCTGCTGCTGCCAAAGCGTCAGGAATAGCGTTAGCCGGTTGTCGGGCTTAGCCAGCCCGATCTGTCCGGGTTTACATGAACTCGTTTCTGTCGGGAATAGTCGGGCAGAGATCACTGCTACAGCGTGCATCGAGCAAATGAACCAGGGACAGGCGGGAGAGGAGGAAGAGCAGGAATGCTCAGACCAACAGCTCACGGTCCCGTCCTCAACCAGCAAGGAGGCGAGAGAGGAGGCGCCTGCCCGACGCGTCAGCGTAAACATGGCCCAGCGGGTAGGGTCGAGCCACAGTCGGGCTGGCGGAACCCGACCCAACGGTCGTGTAGCTCGACCTCCTTGCGTATACAAGAGCCCGACAGCCAGTTTTCAGCCCGACAGGCCCACCCGACCCGACTTAGTCAGTCTCATGTAAACGCCCTGAGTGAGTTAGAAATGACAGCAGGGGTAACATCAATCGCATGAAGTAAACAGTATAGTATGTTACAACATATAAAAGGCAAGAGGAAGGAAAAAAAAGGAACTATAGGCTGAAATTATAGAATAACTCACATACATGTAACGTTAAACACAATTACTACAAGCATCGCAGCGAAAAAGATAAAGACAAAAGCGACAGCAATGTGTAAAGTAACACAACAATGTTCTCTAACAGCTACTGATGCCGTTGTCATCTAATAGAGGTTACAGGGCGATTTATTATGTACTGTATGCACACTGAAAGGGGGTGAGAGACTATCCAAGATACATGAATGAAGAATAAATAAATAAATAATATATATATATATATATATATATATATATATATATATATATATATATATATATATGTATATATATATATATATATATATATATATATATATATATATATATATATATATATATATATATATATATATATATATATATATATATATATTGCAAGACAGGTGTTGGGCTCTGATATGTTCAGTGCCTGATGCTTTGAAGAGAACGACAACCATGTTCAACGCGCGTGACAGTCAGGAAAGAAATAGACAACGAAGCTCTCTTTCCGTCGCTCGGGCGTGCGCTTACAGAAGTGCAACGACTGATCGCAGAACGTTCCATTGACTGTTGACGGCGTAGCGCCCTGTTTAAGGACTCCTATTACAAGTGGTGGAGGCGCGGGGTCATCCCCTCAACCTGGAGCTTCGCAGCCGAGCGTTGCCTACCAGTTCCGCGATGCCTGAGACCGCCAACCAACCGCCAACCCCATCACTTGTCATCTGTCCCGGTGCAGCGCGTCAGAGCGACCCAGCCAGCTTCAGCGGCACCGACGACACGGATGTAGGAGACTGGTTGGCGTCCTATGAACGCGTAAGTGCGCACAGCAAGTGGGACGACAACGTGAAGCTCACAAACGTCATTTTTTATTTGAGCGACGTGGCCAATCTATGGTTTCGCAACCATGAGAGTGACATAACTACCTGGGCGGCTCTCAAGACCAGCCTGACCGAAGTTTTTGGCCGTCCCGCTATACGTAAACTTCGCGCCGAGCAACGCTTGCAAAGTCGGGCACAACAAACCGGCGAGAAGTTCACCAGTTTCATAGAAGATGTCGTCGACCTCTGCAAGCGCGTCAACCCTACCATGAGCGACGCCGAGAAGATCGGGCACATTATGCAAGGTATTGACGATGACGCCTTCCACATGCTCGTCGCCAAAAATCCCCAAACTGTGTCCGATGTTATCAGCTTCTGCCAAAACTTCGATGAGCTGCGCAAAAGGCGGCTTTCCACACGACGTGCTGGCCTTCAGCAGGCCACCCTTTCCAGCTTCGCTCTCTCCGGGGACGGTGCCCTGGATCAGCAGTCGCTCATTCAGCAGATTCAACAGTTTGTGCGTGAGGAAGTCGCACGCCAGCTTTCTTTGTCTACCTGCCCCCCAGCACCTGCGCCTGCGTCGCCGCTCAATCCCACCCTTCAGCGTGTTATACAAGAGCAGGTCGCTGAGGTTCTGCCTTCACCTCCTCAGCAGCCCCTGGTGGCGGCTCTTCTCACGTACGCTGATGTTTTGGTGCGGCCACCACCCCCTGTCGCCCCTGTATACAGCCGGCCTCCCCTCCTATACGAGCCTCAGGGACACCAGCAACCTCAGCAGCCTACAATCCCCCCTTATCGTCCTGTTCTCCGCTGTCGATTACAGCCACAGCCTTCCAACCCCTGGCGCACACAAGACAACCGACCCATTTGCTACGCCTGTGGAGTCGCCGGTCATGTGGCTCGTTTGTGCCGCAATCATGGCCCTCGTCCCTACGACTATACACGTGAGCCGATGCACAATCTTACCCCATTCCCCTCGCCCGTGTTCCCTGAGCCTCCTCCGCAGTCCTCTTCAAGTTACGATCGCCGATCCCACTGCTCGCCTTCACCTGGCCGTCGTTCCCGTTCTCCGATGCTCCGCCGCCAATCAGCCGGTCACACGGAAAACTAACGGCCGCAGTTACGGAGGCAAGAACTGCGCCATCAGGGACTAACACAATACCTGTTTCAGTACCAGCCAAGATTATTACCGTATTCATTGAGGGAGTTCCTGTCGAAGCACTTGTAGACACTGGCGACGCCGTATCAGTTCTTAATTACACCCTCTGTCGCAAACTCAAAAAGGTAATGACGCCGCTTCCTGCCGTTTCTCTTCGCACCGCCAGCGCTCAGGACATTCGACCATTAGCCGCTTGCACCGCCCGCCTTGTCATTGACGACGTTCAATACACAATAGAATTCCTCGTCCTCGCCCGCTCATCACACGACGTTTTCCTTGGTTGGGACTTCCTCTCCAATCATAACGCCATAATAGACTGCGCCCGTGCTCAATTTGAGTTATCACCCCTCAGTGACACTTTTTTCGACACACCCGCTGCTGCTGCCGCTACCGTGCACGTCGCAGAGGACACCGACGTTCCGCCTTTCTCATCAGTGCTTGTGCCTCTTTATTGTGCTGCTCTTTCCGACGCCACTGTTATCTGCACACCCTCGTTACGATGCGCTGACCCAAGATCCGTGTTTCTGCCCCATGCTGTGCTAACAATTTATCGCAGCTCAAGTGCTATTTTTGTTTGTAACCCGTGCCCCTGCCCAACTATTTTGCTCCGTGGCCAGTCACTGGGTAGCGTTGCTTTGCTCGATTCCACTCCCACCTATCCCTTCGTCGATAACACTGCCGGCCTTCACATCAGCGCCATGACGCCTCTTCCTGTCGCCACTCCATCTTCCCTCGAAGTTTTCCACTGTCCATCGACGCTGGCCTGACGCCCTTACAACAAACCCAGCTTGTCGCCATCCTACAACGTTTCGCGGCTTCGTTCGACTCCCAGCAACCTTCGTTGGAGCGCACAACTGCCGTTACTCACCGCACTGATACCGGCACGTATGCCCCTTTGCGCCAGCGTCCGTACCGTGTTTCAGCCGCCGAGCGCCGCATTATTGACGAACAGGTGACTGACATGCTCCAACGCAACGTGATCCAACCGTCGCACAACCCTTGGGCGTCTCCGGTCGTCCTGGTCAAGAAAAAAGATCCATCTGATTCTGTATAGGCAACCTGCAGTGGCCAGGCGGCGCTAGTGGAGCGCGGCGTTCAGCGCCGCCAACGGCGGCGCCGAGTAATCTGAGTAGGCCGGCGCGGTCGGGTTGCGTTCGCGTTGTACGGCTGGAAGCATCTCGGCTCTCATTTTCTGCGGTTTTAAGGCAATCGAATGTCTTCAGAGCTACTTCCGAAAACCAATACTGGCGAAAGGACACCGCCTGTTCGAGAATGCTCATGTTTAAAATGTGAACGGTGTCGACGTCACCGCGAAGTGCGCGCCGCTCGCGACGGAACACCCGTGCGCACAGCTTTGAATTTCGCGTTAGCAGACGGAATTTTTTTTAACGAAACTTATTCTCTCAGGGCATTTGCCGGATATGTGATGATGAATTAAGAAATAATTAAATGAATGAAAAATGTTGTAAACGTAGCTTTTCATTTACCTATTGCGTTCACACCTCATACCCAAACATTGAAAGTGCAGAGAAAACTTGAGAAGAGATTGATCGCCGTTTCTTTTTTTGTTCTTGCTGTTTGATTACAGCAGCATAATAATTTCCTCGCGGTTTTGCTTTACAGTTTAATACCATGAACACTTTTGTTCGTGGTGCACCTTTCGACAATGCCGCGGAAGTTACAGGAAGCATGGTGCGATACCCGCTACGGATGTCGTGGCAATTGCGAGCACTGCCATAAAAGGAGGCTATGGCACTGCGCGGTTGTAGCGTGCATCATCAATGAAAACTGTGCGTGCCGGGGGCGGGGAGTAGGGGGTCTTCTACACCGTTGAAAAAATAAAGCTCTTAACAACAACTACTGGCATGCATTTTGTACCTCCGTACCTCAATCTTGGGGAAAGCCGGCGGGAAATGCTGGCTATAGTCTCCTTGCTGGCACTCAACGGCAAAGCTTTCGTAAAGGAGGTCGTAGTTAGAATTTTTTACTGTTGCTACTAATGATGAAATAGTCTATCGTCTGGGACAACAGACTCTTGAGTAGCTTGAGCAGTCGGTGAAAGAAATATTTGGCGCGGAACGATAGAACGAAGTTCCATTCTCAGCGTACACAGTATCACGGGCCTCTACACTCCGCCACTTCGACTTTTTCAGCACCTTAAGAACTAATTTACAGATAAATATGCTTATTGAAATCTGTAATTGGAAGTTTTGAAGATATTTTGGCTTTGTGGTTCCGAATAGACACCGTATTAGAAATCCGGTTCACAGATCCACGAACATTGTTTTTTTATTTCGCCTCCGTTGAAATGCGGCTCGAATACGATGCTACCGCTGCACGGCTTTGTTGCTTTTCTGGAAGTATGCCACTCGATCTTGCTCTTGCACAGCATATACCAGTACACGCCAAATTTTACAGCGCGTACTGAGTAGTGTGCCCCAACCGGCGTGTGACTCCCCGAGTCAGAAGTTTATACCGTTTCCTCCGCTCACGGGCAATCGTCTTATTTTAGTTTCTTGGCGTCTGTACGCCAATGGCTCCATAACAAAACGAATTTCAGTTACATTACTCTCTCGCAGCCAATATCTCCTTCTCTCATCATTCTCCCCAGGTTCTCCCAGCAAGCGGTACGCTTAGGTTTCCTTCGTGATTGTGGCAGTCTTTCTCGCCGCCCTTGCGCTTATTTTTATTCTTGTTCACATCCGTTGTAGTCGAAGCATCACACGAGACCACTGAAGCAACTAAATGAGTAAATAACACTCACTGGGATAACAAAACGCGAACGCAGAAGGAACACAGCGGCCGCAACATATACGGCGTCAGCTTCTGCGCCGCCTCAGTATTAGCTCCCGTCGGCCGCCAGGTTGCGCCACATGTCTCAGCAAACTCCATTGCCTATAGACTACCGCCGACTGAACAAGATTACGCGCAAGGACGTTTATCCTCTCCCTCGTATCGACGATGCCCTTGACTGCCTGCAGGGAGCAGAGTTCTTTTCTTCAATAGACCTGCGTTCCGGCTATTGGCAGGTGCCGATGCAGAGGCCGATCACCCAAAAACCGCTTTAGTCACACCCGATGGGCTCTATGAGTTTAATGTCATGCCATTCGGACTATGCAATGCCCCTGCCACATTCGAACGCATGATGGACAACCTACTCAGAGGGCTCAAATGGCACACTTGCCTTTGTTACCTGGACGACGTTGTCATCTTCTCCCCAGATTTTCCATCTCACCTCCAGCGCCTTGAGACAGTTCTGCGATGCCTGACCGACGCTGGCCTCCAATTAAATTTAAAGAAGTGCCGTTTCGGAGCACGACAGCTAACAATTCTCGGGCATGTCGTCTCCAAGGATGGCGTTCTTCCCTATCCGGCAAAACTGCACGCTGTGGCAGAATTTCCCAAGCCAACTAATGTGAAAGAACTCCGCAGCTTCGTCGGCCTCTGCTCGTACTTCCGCCGCTTCGTTCGCAATTTCGCCACAATCATCAACCCTCTCACCAAGCTTCTGTCCAGGCACGATCTTTCAGCCTGGTCTCCACACTGTGATGATGCCTTCGCGACACTCCGCCACCTTCTGACGACTCCGCCAATCCTGCGTCATTTCGACCCTTCTTCTCCCACGGAAATCCACACTGATGCCAGCGGCGTCGGCCTCGGCGCAGTACTTGCTCAGCGGAAGTCTGGCTTTGATGAGTACGTTGTCGCTTACGCCAGTCGGACCCTAACAAAAGCTGAAGCAAACTATTCCGTCACCGAGAAAGTGTCTCGCTATCATCTGGGCAATAGCAAAATTTCGCCCCTACTTGTATGGCCGCTCTTTTGATGTCGTCACCGATCATCACTCCCTCTGCTGGCTGTCTTCTCTGAAAGATCCTTCTGGTCGACTGGCCCGTTCGGCTCTGAGGCTCCAAGAATACGACATTAACGTCATCTATCGCTCTGGCCGTAAACCTGCTGATGCTGATGCTCTCTCACGTTCTCCATTGCCGCCTGAAGCCACTCCTGCTATATCCATTCTACATCTCACCGACATGCCCACCGATATGACTTCCGAGCAACGCAAAGACGCATGGATCGCTTCACTCCTGGATGTTTTATCTGGCCGTGCTTCACGACCTCCTTGCCACGCTCTCCGTCACCAGTCTCACCATTTCGCCATCAGAGACGAGCTCCTCTACCGTAGGAATTACCTTCCGAATGGTAGAAAGTGGCTGCTTGTAATTCCGACCCATCTGCGCTCTGTGACTTGCTCCCATTACCACGACAATCCCCACTGTGCCCACGCAGGCTTATTGAAAACCTTCACTCGCCTGCGACAGCGGTACTTCTGGCGTGGGATGTACCGTTATGTTCGTTGGTTCGTCCAGTCCTGCCAAGAGTGTTAGCGCCGAAAACACCCACCTCGCCAGCCCGCCGCTCCTCTGCAGCCGCTGACCTGCCCAGCTGAGCCCTTCGAGCGCGTTGGAATCTACCTGTACGGCCCGCTTCCTAGCACATCAACAGGCAATCGCTGGATCATCGTTGCAATTGATCATCTCACACGCTACGCCGAAACGGCGCCTTTGCCATCTGCTACAGCCCAAGACATTGCCTCCTTCATCCTCCATCACATCATTCTTCGCCACGGGGCTCCCAAAGAATTGCTAAGTGACAGAGGTCCTGCCTTCCTTTCTGAAGTTGTCGAAGCTGTTCTGAGAGAATGCAAAGTCGTTCATCGCGCCACCTCCGCGTACCATCCGCAAACAAATGGAATGGTTGAGCGTTTTAACCGCAGAATGGGCGACATGCTGGCCATGTATGTCGCTTCCGACCACTCCAACTGGGACCGCGTTCTTCCATTCGTCACATTCGCTTATAACTCTGCCACTCAAGCAACCACAGGATTCTCGCCAAACTTCCTTCTCTACGGTCGTGAGCCCTCTTGTACCATGGACACCATTCTCCCTTACCGACCGGATTCTTCCGAATTCACGACTGTTTCACAAGCTGCAACTTATGCCGAAGAATGCCGCAGGCTTGCCCGGTCCTTCGCTTATCACTCCCAGCAACAGCAGAAAACCACCCGAGATCAATCTGCACTTCTTCCTACTTACCGTACAGACTCTTTGGTATGGCTATGGGTGCCTTCCTCCAGTCCCGGCCTTTCATCCAAATTTCTGAGCAAGTATCAGGGCCCCTACCGTATTGTCAAGCAAACATCCCCCGTCAACTACCTCATCGAACCCCTTACGCCATCCACTGACCACCGTCGCCGCAATCGTGAAATAGTACACAGTAACCGCCTGAAACCTTACTACGACCCTGCCATCGTCACATCGCCATAATCCGCCAGGATGGCGTCTTTTTGACCCGGAGGAAGTTGTAAAACAGGTATTGGGCTCTGATACGTTCAGTGCCTGATGCTTTGAAGAGAACAACAACCATGTTCAACGCGCGTGACGGTCGGGAAAGAAAACGACAACGAAGCTCTCTCTCCGACGCTCGGGCGTGCGCTTACAGAAGTGCAACGACTGATCGCAGAACGTTCCATTGACTGTTGACGGCGTAGTGCCCTGTTTAAGGACTCCTATTAATATATATATATATATATATATATATATATATATATATATATATATATATATATATATAATGCCACCTAGCGTTGCCAGGTGGCGCATGACTGAGCGAAGGACGACGAAGTGTCGCTTGTGGGTTTTGCGTCTGTGCTGCTCACCGCTGTTGTATCGGAGCTATTCTTGATATTCTTGACATCCTCATTCACCTTGTACGTGACATTCTGGTGGAGGTGCGGGGTAAGATCACCTATGCAAGAGTCTCCATCTGAAAGACGTCGCGCCAGCCCTGTGCCATTGGACACCCCCGTGCATCGCTGCAGTCGACGGCTCCAGGGACTGCCTCCGGAGTTTCAGCCATCACCCGCCGCCATGACATCTAGTGCTCCTGCTCAGCAGGTAACGGGCGTCGCACCGGCCTGTAACTACACCTTGCAGGCCCCTCGGGTACCGAAGTCTTTTCACGGTGACCTCTTTGAGGATGTGGAGGACTGGTTCCTTCAGTTTGAGCGTGTCGCTGCATTCAACCAGTGGGACGATGCTGCCAAACTAAGGAACGTCTACTTCAGCCTTGAGGATGGCGCCCGGATCTGGTTCGAGAACCGAGAGCAAATGTTAACGTCGTGGCGGGAATTCCGTCGTCAACTGCTCGAGGCCTACACTAGCGCGGATCGTCGCGAGCATGCAGAACGTGCCATTCACTCCCGCATCCAGATGCCCAATGAGAGTGTCCAAGCGTACGTCGAGGACATGATGCGCCTTTTCAGGCGAGCGGATCCCGCCATGTCCGAGGACAAAAAGGTCAGGCACTTGATGCAGGGTTTGAAAGAGCAACTGTTCGCAGGCCTTGTGCGCAACCCACCGTCGACTGTAAATGGATTCCTTGCGGAGGCCACCACAATGGAAAGGGTGCTCCAACAACGTGCCGCGGCTTATAACCGACCCCTCCATACTGGCACAACTGCGGAGTCATTTGCATCTTCCGAGCGGCATCCTGATGCTTTGCGTGAACTGATTCGCAGTGTCGTGCGCGAAGAACTGAGAAAGTTCTGGAACCCCATGCAGCAATCGCCAGCTTCCATTTCTGCTATAGTGCAAGAGGAGGTACGACAGGCGCTCAAGAGCCCTCTTTCGCCTATAGTTACGAGCCCACCATTGCTGTCGGGGACCGAAAACCGTCCCACATATGCTGAAGTTCTGCAGAGTCAGGCTTCCCCTTCACCATCACCCATTCCCGCGCCGCCTACAGTTTCGCTGCCCTCAGTGCAACCAGTGCAGTACTTCGACGAACGTCCCCTGCCCCGACGCAAAGCCGACATTTGGCGCACGCCTGACCGCCGTCCACTCTGCTTCCACTGCGGTGAACCAGGCCATCTTTACCGGGATTGTCCTTATCGACGCCTCGGTCTTCACGGCTTCCGCATCGACGCGCCTCCTCCCCGGTTTGGTCAACGACCCCGAGTTATTGAAGAGTATCTGGCGGAACAGCGTTCATCTCGTTCGCAGCGTCAGTCCCGCTCCCCTTCACCAAGGCGCTCATTGAAGTCCACCCAAGGTTCCTCGCGAGAGGGACAAGGCCGCTCGTCTAGCCCTGGTCGGGAAAACTGAAAACAGCGACCTTCGGGGGCGAGGCCGCTGGTAGTCGCTGCGTTGAAGACCTCCCGTCGTCGCCGCTTCGATCCGACCGCGAGCTGCTGGTACCGTCCCCTAGGGAAGCCAAAAGCGTTTCTCTGGACATTCCTGTTATTTTAGACGGTCGTACTCCAGTGAATGCATTAGTGGACACCGGTGCGGATTATTCGATTTTGAGTGGTCGCATGGCGACTGTTTTGAGGAAGGTGCTCACTGCTTGGCCAGGTGTGTACCTTCGAACCGCCGGCGGTCATATAGTTACCCCAAAGGGAATGTGCACGGCTCGTATTCAGATTGACAGATATACGTTCGTCGTTAGTTGCGTCGTTTTGAGTGACTGTTCCCATGACCTTATCCTCGGCATTGACTTTCTGCGAGAATACGGAGCAGTTATCGACCTGCGAAATAGACGCGTCACATTTTCGATGGGACAATCTGCCGAACGAGATAGTAGCAGTCCTTGCAATGCCGCACTTCGCGTTTCCGCCGAGAGCGTCTCGCTGCCGCGAAAATTTGTCACAAATTTTTCTAATGAGCACCGGCACTTGTTTCCGAGAACTGCTATCGCTTTCGCTGACCCTGTTACGCACGATCCGGTCTGTTTTACATCCACGGCAGTCGAAACTAATTAGCCATCTTTTGACAACATCGACATTAACTGCCACTTGTCGAAGGAGAAACGGCGGGCCTTAGAGCTACTGTTGCTGGACTTCAAGCACTGTTTTGCTTCTTCCTCGAAGGTTCGTCAAACGCCCATCACACAACATCGCATCATTACTTATGAAGACGCTCGCCCTATACGACAGCAGCCTTATCGTGTGTCTGCCAAAGAACGAGAAGTGATCCAGACGCAGGTTCAGGAGATGCTGGATGATGGTGTTGTACAGCCTTCACAAAGTCCGTGGTCTTCACCAGTAGTCCTGGTCAAGAAGAAAGACGGCACTCTTCGATTTTGCGTCGACTATCGGAAATTGAATAATGTGACAAAGAAAGATGTATACCCGTTGCCGCGCATCGATGACTCACTGTACAGATTGCGACGTGCGAAGTATTTTTCATCTATTGATTTGAAAAGCGGCTATTGGCAAATCGAAGTAGACGAAAGAGACCGAGAAAAAACCGCATTTGTCACTCCAGATGGCCTATATGAATTCAAAGTACTCCCATTTGGATTGTGCTCTGCCCCAGCTACATTCCAAAGGATGATGGACACCGTCCTCACTGGACTCAAGTGGCAGATCTGTCTTGTGTACTTGGACGACGTAGTTGTTTTTTCCGAAACATTTGACCAACACCTCGAACGCCTTCGAGCTGTACTGGAAGCGCTCCGTTCTGCTGATCTCACGCTGAAGCCCGAGAAATGCCACTTCGGGTATACAGAACTCAAGTTCCTTGGACATGTTGTGAGCGCCGATGGGGTGCGCCCGGATCCCGAAAAGACTGCTGCCGTCGCACGGTTTCCCGTTCCAGCTAACAAGAGGGCTGTTCAGCGCTTTCTCGGCCTGTGCGCATATTATCGGCGGTTCATTGCGGACTTCTCTCAAATTGCGGAACCTCTAACGCGCCTCACAAGGAAGGACACCGCCTTTGTGTGGAACTCTGAGCAGCAGACGGCCTTCTCTTTGCTTCGCGAGCGCCTTCAAACATCCCCTGTTCTGGCGCACTTCGATGAAGCGGCTGACACAGAGGTGCACACTGACGCCAGTAGTATCGGTCTTGGTGCAGTCCTTGTTCAGCATCAAGACGGGATTGAGCGAGTAATAGCCTATGCTAGCCGCACACTCTCTCGCGCCGAAACGAACTACTCTACCTCGGAAAAGGAATGCCTGGCGGTCGTGTGGGCCACTATGAAGTTTCGCCCCTATCTTTACGGCCGACCATTTAAAGTCGTCACTGACCATCATTGTTTGTGCTGGCTGGCAAATCTGCGAGACCCATCGGGACGACTTGCACGCTGGAGTTTACGACTTCAGGAATTTGACATAACTATTGTTTATAAGTCAGGCCGCAAACACGAAGACGCTGACGCGCTGTCACGAGCCCCCGTTGACACTGACGATGCTGCAGCCAATGGCGACAGCGGCTTTCTAGGAGCTCTCAGCGCATCTGAGCTCAGGGATCGACAAAGAGCTGATCCAGACATCCTTCCATTCATCGATTATCTGGAAGGGCGTGATACGCCGCTCCCTCGACGCCTATCTCGGCACATTGGTTCATTCTGTATGCAGCAAGGCGTCTTGTATAAAAGAAACTCCCAAGGCCAAGAAAGAGCTTACCTTCTGGTAGTACCATGCGAGCTCCGTGCGGATATTCTACTTGCTTGTCACGACGAACCGACGTCTGGTCATTTGGGTTACTCACGGACGCTTGCTCGCGTCCGCAACATGTATTACTGGCCAGGACTCTCCGCAACTGTGAAACGCTATGTAAGAAGCTGTCGCGAATGCCAGCGCCGTAAAACACCGCCTCTGAAGCCTGCCGGATTTCTCAAGCCCGTTAGAGCACCACGTATTCCGTTCGACCAAATCGGCATGGACCTCCTTGGCCCTTTCCCTTTGTCGCAGGCGGGAAACAAATGGATAGTAGTCGCTACTGACTACCTGACCCGATACGCTGAGACAAAGGCAATCCATCATGCCACAGCTTCTGAAGTAGCCGAGTTTTTCATGCATAACATAGTCTTGCGGCATGGCGCCCCTTCGTATGTCATTACCGACAGAGGCACAGCTTTCACTTCGCAGCTCATCGACCACATATTTGAGTTGAGTTACACGACGCATCGCAAGACCACAGCGTACCATCCGCAGAGCAATGGTCTCACCGAAAGGTTAAATAAGACGATTGCGGACATGTTGTCAATGTACGTCGATGTGCAGCACAAGACCTGGGACGAGGTGCTGCCGTACGTCACATTTGCGTATAATACAGCCCAACAGGAAACAACGCGCTTCACACCATTTCGACTTGTGTACGGGCGTGAAGTTCAGAGCATGCTCGATTCCATGCTTCCGTGCCCAGATGATGACCAGCTTCCGCCAGGTGCCCAGCAGTATGCCATCCGCGCTGAGGAAGCCCGCCAGCTTGCCCGTGTGCACATCGGGCGGCAGCAGACCTCTGACGCGCACCGCTACAACCTCCGGCACCGCCAGGTTCACTACAAACCTGGGGACCAAGTCTGGGTGTGGACACCAGTTCGCCGTCCTTTCCCGCTACTTCGGGCCGTACAAAGTGTTGCGTCGTGTGAGTGATCTCAGTTATGAAGTTATTCCAGACGGCGCCGCACTTTCAAAACGCCGAAAGCCCAGCTCGGACATTGTGCACATTGTGCGGCTGAAGCCGTACTACCAACGATAACGCACGGCCACCTCCTGTGACGACTCTCTTACTTTCACACCTTTCTCACCGCCCGTCTTCTTTTCATTTTTTTTTCGGAAGGGGGAGTAATGCCACCTAGCGTTGCCAGGTGGCGCATGACTGAGCGAAGGACGACGAAGTGTCGCTTGTGGGTTTTGCGTCTGTGCTGCTCACCGCTGTTGTATCGGAGCTATTCTTGATATTCTTCATATCCTCAATCACCTTGTACGTGACAATATATATATATATATATATATATATATATATATATATATATATATTATATATATATATATATTATAATATATATATATATATATATATATATATATATATATATATATATATATATATATATATATATATATATATATATATTGTCACGGTGTTGGCGACTGGGGCTAGGCTAACAGAGCCGGTACAGGTAGAATTACGCGGTCCAAGGTTTAGGTACGTCCTGCGAGTCCGGAGCCGATTCACTTCAACGTCGTTGTTCACTCCGAGCGCCCCCTGGCATTCCTCCCTCCTTAAGCGTAACGCACACAGTTACACGTGCACACAAGCGTACAAAAGCAACCTCCCCCCTAAAAAAAAACAAAAAAGTTTGTAGATGTAGTTTGTCAGTCACCGTGCAAAGTACGGCTTCAATCGCAAGACATGAACTGTCTCTGGACGATGTAGCCGACGGCCTGTGTGCTCTGATCCATCCGAGAGCACCTCGTAATGGACGTTACTGATGCGTCGCACGATTTTATACGGTCCGAAGTAGCGGCAAATTAGCTTGTCTAAAGGCCGCGGCGTCGAAAAGGAGTCCACACCCACACCTGGTCCCCGGTGTTGTAGGAAGCTTGTCTGTGGCGGAGGTTGTACCGGCGTGAATCCCTGTCCTGTTGCTGGGTGATGTGGACGCGTGCTAGTTGGCGTGCTTGCTCAGCATCTTGGGCAAACTGCTCGGCGTCAGAACAAAGTTCGGTATCTGTTTGGTAAGGGAGCATTGCGTCCAGCATCGTCCGAACCTCCCTGCCGTAAACGAGGCGAAACGGCGTGAAACGTGTAGTCTCTTGGACTGCCGTATTGTATGCGAACGTCACATATGGTAAGATCGCATCCCAAGTCTTGTGCTGGGCGTCGACGTACATCGCCAGCATGTCCGCGATGGTCTTATTAAGCCTTTCCGTCAGCCCATTGGTCTGCGGATGGTAAGCAGTAGCTTTTCGATGCGCCGTACCGCTGAGATGAGAGACTTCGGCCATCATTTTTGAAGTAAAGGCAGTCCCTCTATCAGTAATAATACAGGTAGGAGCACCGTGCCGTAGTATGATCTGGTGTACAAATAAATGGGCAACTTCAGACGCTGTACCACTAGGTAACGCTTTGGTCTCGGCATAGCGAGTCAGATAGTCTGTGGCGATGATTATCCAACGGTTGCCACCAGAGGACCGAGGGAAAGGACCGAGAAGGTCCATGCCGACTTGATCAAATGGTGCTCGTGGTGGTATTATGGGCATGAGGAGGCCCGCAGGCTTTGATTGCGGAACCTTCCGACGCTGACATTGCCGACAGCTCTTGACATAGCGCTTAACAACAGTGGCAAGGTTGGGCCAGTAGAATGTCTGTCGTATCCTGGCAAGTGTGTGAGAATAGCCCAAGTGGCCAGATGTTGGTTCATCGTGGCACGCGGAAAGGATTTCCTCTCTCAGAGCTGTGGGTACCACAAGGAGGTAGGTTCTTGACTCGGATCTAGAGTTCTGCTTATAAAGCACACCGCCTCTCAGGCAGAAAGTTGAGAGGCTCCGAGAAAAGCACTTAGGTATGGTGGCTGGCTGACCTTCTAAATAATCAATCAGTGCTCGTAAATCTGGATCGGCACGCTGCTGATGTGACATATCTGAAGCATCAACAGCTCCGAGGAAACTGCCAGCGTCATCCGTGTCTGATGAAGCGATCTCGACAGGCGCGCGGGAGAGCGTGTCAGCATTTTCATGCTTATGTCCGGACTTATAAACAATAGTGAGATCGAACTCCTGTAGGCGAAGGCTCCATCGCGCCAGGCGGCCGCATGGGTCACGCAGGTTGGCCAGCCAACACAAAGAATGGTGGTCAGTGACCACTTTAAATGGGCGACCATAAAGGTAGGGGCGAAATTTCGCAGCAGCCCAAATAATGGCGAGGCATACCTTTTCAGTAGTTGAATAGTTCGTCTCGGCGCGGGATAAAGTACGGCTGGCATAGGCGACGACTCGTTCAACACCCTCTTGGCGTTGCACGAGAACCGCCCCAAGGCCAATGTTACTGGCGTCGGTGTGTATTTCTGTCTCCCCCTGCTCATCGAAATGGGCTAGAACAGGCGGCGATTGGAGACGGAGACGCAGCTCGGCAAAAGCAGCTTCTTGTTCGTGAGTCCAAACAAAAGGGGTGTCTCCCCGGGTAAGCCGAGTCAGCGGTTCAGCGAGATCAGCGAAGTTATCGATAAAACGCAGGTAGTAACTGCACAAGCCGAGAAATCGGCGAACAGCTTTCTTGTCACGTGGAATCGGAAATTCCGCAACAGCAGCAATCTTGTCAGAGTCGGGCTTCACGCCGGCGGCGTTGACGACATGGCCGAGAAATTAAAAATGTTTTAAAATAACTCTGCATGCCAGAAAACACCACAGTTGAATCGCTGGCACATGCAATGGCATGCCATACAAACATTTATGGAGATGATTTACTTAAAGGAACATATAGTAATGACTTTAGTATTGGATGTTGGCGACTGGGGCTATGTTAACAGAGCCGGTACAGGTAGAATTACGTTAACATAGCCCCAGTCGCCAACATCCAATACTAAAGTCATTACTATATGTTCTACTATACTATACTATATATATATATATATATATATATATATATATATATATATATATATATATATATATATATATATATATATATATATATATATATATATATATATATATGTATATATTGTATATAACGGATGAAATGGTTTTAATACAGGTGAACTTCGCATGAAGGCCGGACGCGCACGGCTCAGAAACCCGGATCAGTCTACGCGCGCCTCGCTTCCTCCGCTTCTTCCTCTTCTGCTGCTTCTCAGAAATATGCTGGAAGAGTACTTTCAGAAAAATTTGATTTCGGATTTTGAGCAAACAATGTGACGCACCTAGTTTCAACATAACTTGAGCGCATTCGCGAACAAGACTTATATGCTTAAAATACTTTACATATGTGAATCTTTACATTCCAAACGTATTTTCCCTTTTTCTAAGATGTGACATTGATTGTGGCTACGTTCCAGCTTCCTAACGGAGCTATCTTGGAACGTCGGCGCACAACCATGCGCAGCTGCCAGCTAATGGACCGTTCTCGGCCAAGTGAGGTCTGATGATCGACGCTCACCCGGTCGACCAATTAACGAATTTTATGACACACAACGCTGGTACCGCCAGACGCCACCGGATTTTTTTTCTCTGTTGAAGGGTTTGTATGCCATCGCATTAATGAAGTAGGCACCTTGTAGGTTTTGGTATTCATGAAACCGGCGAATGATGCTGCTCCGGATTCGAGTGGATAACTGCGAATGAGCACTATTAGGTTTGGGGCTCGTGTGCCTGAGGTATCGTAGCATACCAGCAGTTATTACATGCGGCGCGCGGCCCCTCGGTAGCGTTAGCCTTGAGGCTCCGTGGCTCGGCGGACAGCATCAACGGTCCCAGCAAAGACGAGACGTCTTCTAACGAAACAACCTTTACTACAACATCATGAAGAAACGGGCAGAGAAGCTGACCCGGAGAGAATACAGACATTCTCACACAGCTGGTGTCTAGCGTCGTGTCAAAGGCGCGTCAAAGTAGTCTTTGTCGCAGCGAAGTCTGCCGCTGCTTTTTATAGGCATGTCAGTTCACAGGGAAAGGGGGAAGCCCTCACAGGGAAGAGAGAGCCAAACACGTTTGGACAAGACGGGATGACTCAATCGCAGGTGGTCCGACCGCATCTTCTCCACCTCCTGCAGACGGGCGAGGGCAAAGCACTCTCCCTCGAGCTCCAGGCTTGGCCAGCGTTTGCACACACACGCACGCACACACATTTGGAGCGTGGCAGGATCACGTCGAGACTTGCCCGCGGGAGGAAGCGTTGGGCGGCCGATGAACGGCGCCGAAATGGCCGATCCGCTCGCGGTTCTGCCTGTTGCTATGCGGTGGCCGCGTCAGCTGTCACCCTTGTCGGTGGCGAAACGTAACAGCACACATCACACATCCAAGGAGGGTTCGCTCAACCTGCCTGTGAGTACGGCTGCATCACCTAGGCTTGCAGGCGATGTGTTCGCGTTAAGAGGCGGCGCGCTTCTATAATGAAACTCTTAGTGGCGTTGAAACCATTTGCCCTCGGACAGAGTCCACGGCTCCTGGCTGTGCGGTGTCGGAGCACGCTCTGTTTTAAGGCAAAAACCTTTCTTGCCTCATGAGAAGTGCAGACAGAAAACCGACCAGAAGCGGCTAACAGTGTCGGCCACAATTGTGTCCGCGCGAAATTAAGTCATTTGTGTGGTGAACAAAAACAATGTAATAGTAGATTAGGTACAGTGGACAAGCACCATAAATAGGTAATGATACTAGTTAGTCATTGCTAGAAATAGATAGTGATAGTGATAACGACAACTAATGACAGTGATAGTGCTAGAGATAGTGATAGCAATGGCAGTCATGGTTGTTAATGGTAGTGGGGGTAGTTATAATGATGCTGGTGATAGCTAGTGATAGTTAATGATAATAATGGGGATGATGATATTTGGCGATAGTAGTGATGATGATAGTGATAGCAAAACGTCATGGGTTTGAGTCCTCGAAGGTCGTGGGTTCGAATACACTAATTACATAGGTAAAAACTGACCTCTGAAGAAGAATGAAAGCAAAAACAGAAAAAGAAACAACAAACGAGAAAAACAAGAAAGCCAAAAGAAAGTGAAAAGTAAAAAAAAAATAAAAAACACGAAATGAGAGGAAAGAGGAAGACAAGCGGTTTTGCATTTCCGCTCTTAAGCAGATTTAAGCTCAAACCTGTAACTTTAGTGAGGAGAGACTAATTTGGAACGTTGTGCCAATTATTCGAAAAGTGTCCAAAAAGCTGAGAATCAATTCAATTTGTTTCGAAATTTCTAACACACACTGTCTGCCATTTATCCTTTGTGTGATGTTCGAGGCCTTCAGCAGTGACGATCACGCGACATGGCTGCCGGTGGTTTTTGTGGCGTCCAGCGGCCTATTTGGTAGGATCTGCCAACTCGGTCACCACTTTTGAGATGGGAATCTAACCCACCGGGTCCACTGGATCCCGAGTGAGAGGTACTGCTTTTAGGCCATGCAGGCATGTCCCTGAGGCTTCCATACTATGTCAGGTGGTCTTTTATATGACGTGGCATTCTGTGACTGCAGGCTCTCTGCATGAAGTCTGTCACGTTTTCTTCGTGCGACGTATAGGTAGATCTAATTATGAAAGCGAATAGTTGTTCCGCACACGAAAGCGGGCTGTGCAGTTATTGCGACATTGGATTTGAATTTTTATGCCTATTGTCTGTTCGGTGGAAAACATTCTAAAACAAATAAGTTGTCTGCTTCCTATTCCAGGTTATGAAGTAACCATGAGTTCAATGCGCACAACGTGTTCCCTTAGATGTTGCTGCTACTTATATATACATTCGAAACTCACCATCAGATGAGCAGTTTATAACTCCCATGTGGGTCTGCTGTGCGCGAGAAAGGCAGCTCTGGCAATGCTATTTTAGGTGTGCTAATTATTAATAAATGAATCACAACAACTGTATAAAGACAAAATATGTCCTGTGACTCAAGCTGGTCCGCACTGCAGGTGCCTAAGCCTATCGGAACCAGGAAACTGTGGTAGCTTTTAGAGTGAACGCATCAATAAAAAAATCCACTCATTTCCCCTTCATTTGTTTCTTATTTCAGGTGGGACAGATTAAATTTACGTTGAATATCGAAGCTGCTAGACGCAAATCAGAAAACGTTATGCGATTAGAGACCGTGCGATGCGATTAGTAATTACATACATAAAGCCGAGATAGCTATGCTGGGTTACATGATCTAGCAGATACTTATCCAATGCGTAAAAATTATGGGGCAAATATTTATTATTTAACAGCGCGAAAAAAAAAAAAAGCCAGGACGTTAACACACACAACACGAGCGCTCGTGTTGTTGTGTGTGTTAACGTCCTGTTTTTTTTTTTCGCGCTGTTAAATATTGGATAACAACCAACTGGCCCAGCTTTCTATTCTTTTTTTTTATTATTTTGATGACTTGCGACCTTTGGATGGCGCAAAATTGATTTGACCTTTCTTTTCTTTTGCGACCATTAACTTTCCTCCAGCTAGTACGAGTTATGCCAAATCGTGTTTTCTTGGTTGTTACCCCGTCGTCGCGTGTTGTCAGTGGATGTAGGAGGGCGTATGTGCCTCATAAGGCGTCAGCACCTTCCTTCACAGGAGGCACTGTTATCCATCTTGTCGCCTCAGTGTCCAAGCGACGTCCCAATATCCGGGCGGCCCCTCTGAGCCCGTGGGACGGCGGAGCGACCGTGGATAATTGAATGGGTATAATTCTCACCGCCCGGAGCCACAACCACACCGGGGCGTTAACGAGGCACAGTTCTCAGTACGTCGCGCACCGAGCTCGCTGATGGAGGCCGGCACGGACCATTGCATTTCCATGCGGAACCGTGAATGGCCCGGCGCGCGACTCGCGTGCGGCATCTGCCGCAGCCCGCAGGTCGTTAACGTGGCGAGACTTCCTCCCCCACCGGAGAGGAAGGTGGTGTGGACGTCCTTTTTAGTGCGCTACGCGAACACGACTGCACGGTGAATGTGGCGACGGCAGAAACCCATTTCGAGCAATATGAGCATGAAAACAAAAAGAAGGACTGAAACAGGAGGGACGGTTTTGCTTTCTGTCTTTCGCTTACTCTCTAAGTCGTTTGTATTTTATTGTAGTAATGCACCGTTGCATCGCTGGATGTATTCGTACGCCGCTATTGTTTACTGTATGCGTACGCACGTATAATGGCAGCTGCGCTGCATGGCGGCTTGCATGCACCGGCCGCTGTTCGTGCATGCTTTCACTAATCTAAACTAATATGCGCTCAGGTTATGCGTACTACCTAGATTACAACCAAAATAATTTAATTTTTTTAGACACATGAGCTATACTACAAAGATGACCATAGGTACGAGCACTCACAGACGCCTACCGAAGACTATAGTTTATACTTACTGCTGCCAATTTTCATTTATTACACAATCTATATGGGAACGGAATTGCCCGGGCCGTAAATTCATAACAGCCTTACAATTGATGCGTTTATTCAATATGTTACGAAACACTCTGCACATATTTAAATGAGAAATTGACAACACTGGAGCAGGAAGAATTCCACCGACGATTTTATACGAGGTTTATTTTTGTTGTGAACGGCACAGTGACCGCGCCCATTCTTCCGCACTAGGAAAGGTGTAAGTGTTTTTGTATTGAAAGGACAGTGCTATACAAACATTTAAATACTATTGTGTTTTTTCTTCGATGCGTTTTTGGTCTAATTTTTTAATGTACGTATAAAGAATAAGAATACAACACATTTGTAAATTGTACTTTCTTTCTGTTTAATTGTTCTGCATCTTAATCTGCGACGACTTGCTGCTAATATACTAGCCTGTTGACAAAGTTGGCCCATTGCAATGCGCTTGGTTTGGTTTTTATAGTCTAAAATCATAACGCAACATGAATGTATTCACCTGTATACTTCATTCGTTATTCCAGGATGAGATTGGCAATATCTGTGAACAAATAAAACTGTATTAGTGAATTTCAGCATGATGGACACGCAGTTGGCTTAGACGGATATGGGACAAGTCGGGTGCCTGCAGCGCATAGGTGCGCATACTCGTCCGGTCACTAACCATGACAACTGAGACGTTTACGCTATGTTTAAACTCTCTATTGCCCTGAGATTCTGGTTTAAATAAACAATAAAAGACAGGTGAAAAGCTCTCTGTGCAGCGAAACTTACCACGTAAAGAGTCCTGAAAGTTAGGGCGGCTATGAACAAAGGGATGTCTATCGAATGGTAATTGAATGCCCGACACAAAATAATTTTAGAACCTAATGGATGGCTTAGTCACCAATGATAAAATCAATTCCAGTCCAAAATTCCAAGCTGTTTTCGCTGTACTCAGTAAATCTCGACGCTCGGCGAGAACTGTTCATTTTTCCGTGCCGAATCCATTGCTGGCCTGCCTCATTACCTGCCCCCCCCCCCTCTCTCTTTCTCTCTCGTACCCGCCGATGGGAGCCAATATTGATCAAGAGGGCTTTTGTCGGACTGGTTGGTTCATGTTGAACGAAACAAAGAAACAGCGCTAACAGACGGGAAGAGTGGAGAGGCGAAACATGCATATGCGCTGACTAACAACCAAATGGTTTATTGCGACACAAGGAGCAATATAAAGCAGAGAGCCAAAGCACAGATGAAAAAAAAAAAAGCCAGTTGCGGCGCAATCATGGTCCTGAGATGCACTGGGAGCAACCAAGCCGTCTCTGATTGAGATAGGAAAGCTCTTGTGGGAACAGAGCTTCCGACGGTTGGCTGATAGATGTGCCAGCAAATTGGAGAATTTGAAAGGCCTCTCATATGAGGCGTAAGGTAAGATCTTTATATTTGGCGATGATTGTGGTACTATTTAAAAATGCCTCACAGTCCTTGCAATCAGTGGAATGGATGACTATGTTATTTGGGCGTGATCGGTTTATTAAGTTTTTCGCGTGTTCGAGTAGTCGCTCATTGATGCACAGTCCAGTTCTTCCCATGTAAATCGGCCGTATGAAAGCAGAACCTTGTATACAACACCATAACAGCAGTTTACAATTTTTTTCGGTGTTTATTGCCAAATGCCTGTTTTCTAATTACTTGGTTAAGTTTAAATTTTAAACAACCCTCCTAACTTATTCCTGGCGGAAAAACGGAGCTTCACGGCGGTTTTGCTTACGATCATTATAAGGTTGTGTGAAACTTCATGAACGTATACGGTATACATGCCATGCTCTTATATTTGAATCGTGTGCAATGTTCTGAATCCTGCTTTCTGCTAGTATGGACTCTGCTACGCTTGAAATGATATTTGTCGGGTAGCCCGCAGTGGTAAACCTAGGGAACTGCGAGTCAAAACTGGTTTGAGTTCTATGCTTGCATGACCTATACCTCACTATCCCGCGCTTAACTATCTTTGAGTGGGCCGACTGGAAGGCCAGAAGGCTCTTGAGTACATCCAAAATACATGGTCCTCCGATATCTGGAACTGCATCTGGAACTTAAGCTATCGCCGTCTGTGCCCGGTGTATCATACCTCGGGCTAAGATGTTGGCAGCCTCGTTGCCGGGGTTCCCCGAGCGGACAGGCACCCAGATGATGTCCACGTGGCGGGGCGAGTTAGTAGCGTGCGAGGCCAGAATGCAAAAAGCAGGGACATGAACTCTCCAGCGTGCGAAATCTAGTAGCACAGCTTTACAATCCGGAAGTACATATCGCGTTTCTGTGTGGGGAATTGCAAGAACAATGGCTGACTTCTTGGTCATGTCGGAGCTGGATCCGGAGCGTTCGGATTCGAACTGTTTCTTTTTCTTTTTTTTTATTGCGCTGCTTGTGCTGAGGCGCCTAGTGCCAACCTGCTCTTCTTAGTCTAGCGCCGTGCCGTGGCTTGCAATAAGAGCGCGGCGTGAGGGGCACTACAGCCATTTCTGAGGAGGTGACCGAGAGGAGGGGAGAGGCTGTAGTTTATCGCTCACCATGACTGACGCCGCTTCCTCGCCCGAGCATGGGCGTCTACTCGTAACTGCGTCCGTCTTAGAGCCTGAATATTTGTGCAGCGCCTTTGCCCGGGCTCGGCGGCGGGGCTCGTGGCGTTGCTGATGGGATTTTCGGGGAAGGAGTTTTACAAGAAGGTTGGAGTGGATAGGGCGTGGGTTGGAGATGAGTGTGGAGTCGTTAGCAAGGATATGGACATGAAGACGTCATATCGATATGACGTCCGGTCCTGGTCTGTGTCAATCGGAGATACTGGGTTTGTCTGTGGGCCTATACACAAGCTCCTCAATATAATTGTGAAGACCCAATTAGAGCAGTTTCTCTGTGAAAGTGTTGAGGGAAAGGGGAAGGATAGTCTTAAATGTGGTGCGAAGCATCGCGTCCAAGGTGGTGATCTCCTCACCTCTAAGCTTGAGGTATGGATTCGTGTAAAGGAGTCGGCTGAGGATAAATGCATGAACGAGACGATGCAGATCACGCTCCTATGCCTCTGTGGTGGCCTGAAACTCTGCGGATGAGATGCGAGATCGCACCTACTACCTGCTTGAGCTTCCTCATGGTGCGGATGTTCCTACCGTTGTTTTGGATATGAAGTCCCAGGACCCGAAGATTACCACCTCTGGAATGGGACGATCTTCCAAAGCAACGGTTATTTGGGCTGTGGGAGGGTTACGGGTGGTGGGGTGGAGTATGCGGAGCTCGGACTTCTTTGGAGAGAACGAGTCCGATGCTTCGAGTGTGTTCTTGTGCTATTGTGGCTGCGTTTTGTAGTGTCTCCTCTATGTCGCCATCACTGCCTTGCGTGGTCAGTAGGTGCTCCACGTTTATGGGCGAGTGAGATAATTGCCGTGTTGAAAATGAAAAGGTAGAGGACGTAGAACTGGCGAGTAGTAGTAGTCGAAAACGTTTATTAGCCAGGAAAATAAGACTCGAGGAAAAATTACAATGGTTGGATTTTCAATTTCAAAACTCCACTGGTCTTGGCTGCCTATCTAGCTTGTGCAGAGTACGCGCTACAGTTCAAGCTCCGAGCTGAGAAGAGAGGCCTCCCATTGCTCCTTCGTTTTATATGTTTTGATGTCCGGGGGTTTGGGCCCTTGCATGCATCCCCATCTGATGTGGTATTTGTCGGGCCTATCGTCGCACCATGGCGCTCGGGAAAAATTATGCTGTGTTCGTGGAGATTGGGGAATGTATCTGTTTGGAGTTGCCTCCAGTCCCGAGCTTCATGAGCCTTTCGTTTCTTGTGCAGAGGGAGAACGTGCTGTCGTTGTCATCTCAGGAAGTGGAGTCATGTGCTGTAAGTAGCGGAAACTTCAGGAAGAAACTTGAGTCGGCGTTGGAGCCCGCTCGGTTGGTATGTCCTCGAGCTAATGTCCGCGACCTCGTTGCCCTCTAATTCCGCGTGACCAGGCACCCACGTGATCTGATGTTTTAGGGAGGAATTGGTGCTCAGAAGGTTTGTGGTTAAGCCTAAAAGTTTCTTGGGTACTTTAGGAGCCGACAGGCTACTTGGGAGTCTGTCATGACGTGTACACTTTGGCCTAGTCCGTCGCTATACTGGATCGCTAGCAGGATTGGTGCAACTTCTGCCTCTGTGATCGTCGTGTGTTTCATTGATGCGCTGACAATCTCGTTGTGGGATGAGTTCACAGCAACTGCAGTCGCCCTCGTGATCTCGGTGTGTGTTGCTGCGTCGACATACACTGTGTGGGGGCTGCGTGCCGCCGTCCGCTTGATGTATTTTATTCTGGCTGATATTCTGCCGGACTCGGCTCCGCTCGATATGTTTTTAGGAATTGGGCAGACATATGGACCTTCGACCGATATGTTGGGAGGTACGTCCTTGCTCTGGATGATCTGGACGTCAGCTGGGTAGCCCACCCGCTCCAGAATCTGCCTTCTGGGGTCTGCGCGAAGTAGGAGTATGCTTTGTGCCAGGAGGACTGCCTCCTGAATCTCCTCGAATAATTTGTGCACTCCAAGAGCCTCTAGTTTGGCGTTTGAAGTATAGGTAGGAAGGCCAAGTGAATGTTTGAATGTAGTACGTAAGATGACATTTACTTTGGTGAGTTCTTGTCTAATTAATTTTAGTTATAGTAGGCCATATGAAATGCGGCCTACCACGAGTACTTGGATGAAGCATAGTGTGTCCCCCTCCCGCATGCCTGTCCGGTTTTGTGCCACTTTTCTGATCATTTCCGCAACTTGATGTGTTGCGGTGGATAGAAACGTGATGGCATTTGTAGCTTTTGTGTAGCTCTGGGGCCATAATCGAGGATGTGGATTTGTCGGACTTTGCGGATGGGGACGCTATGTAGGAGAACCTGAATATCTCCTGGTGACCTGTAGCTACGCCCTTCTATGGGGATGACCTATTATACGTTTTAGGTGCACAGCGGAGTTCCCACTGGACGGCCGTCTTTTCGACGCAGGTGGCAGCTTGCTGCAGTTTCTTCCTTGGTCGCCACAGAGCCTTTGGTAGTTCATATAGTTATATCATCTCTATACAGTGTAAATCCAATGTTCGGAACTATTTGAAGGCTTCGGACCACACAAATCATGGCTATATTGAAAAAGAGGGGGGGGGGATAATCGACCCCTGAGACGTACCTACCTTTGTGTGGCATGCCCTGGGGGCCGAGGTGCCTGTCTACATCAGGTGTCTCATTCGTGCGCTGTACCACGTCAGTTGCGGGGCTGTGTGCCTGGCGATGGGCCGCACTCCAGTCCTGGATTGGTTATATGGGCCCCGAGGGGAATTCTGTGCTGCGAAATTTTAGCCAGTCCGTTATTCTGGCTGGTCCGATGCTTCTCCGGATTTTGGACGAAATGATAGAGGTGCTTACTATGCCGTGATCACTCTCCAGTGTTTCAGTTAGGTTGGTTCACTTCGAGTGGCTTACGTTCTTTACCAGGTTGAGGTCAGGACAGGAGTCTCTGTTCACACTATCCCCATCTCGTGTAGGAAAGGCAGGGTTGGTGAGGGTCCAAACATGTGTATCGCTTTCAGTATCGACTGACCTCTTGCAGTTTTATCTTGATACCTCCACTCTCTCTGTGGGGCGCACGTTAAAATCTCCCACAATCATGAGATGATTACGCTGGGATTTGTGAGAAGCAGCCAATAGTAGACCTGTGAAGTCACATTTCCTAGGCTTGGGTGGCTTGTAAATGTTTACGACAAAGGTGCTTGCTCGGCCGCGCTTGTTGGGCACAACCTCCATCGTCAGATGTTCGGCGTCCGTTACTGGCAGAGCGTGTTCAACGACAGTAATCTCTTTTGCCACTAATACTGCAATCGATGGCATCAGGGGCTGTTGTAGTATCCTGCAAGCGTCGTGGCTTTGTTGGCTCCCACTGGAGGAATTGGAGTGCTGGCAATGAACTGTTTCAGGAGACCGGCTTTGCGCTTGTAACCGCTACGATTCCACTGCCAGATTTCCACGTGTTCTGCATTTTGGCCGCTTTTAGGGTGCGTGGCAATCTTGTGTGTGTCGGAATATGGTGCCACCCCCATCACTGCTGACTGAGCTAGCGTGACTACGCATTTGTGAGTGATCCTGCCCATATTCTGCCGGCGTGGCTCGCTTACGGAATTGGGTCTGAAGTGCCTGAATGGTGGTTGTGTGTTGGTTTAGTGAAGTCTCCTGTCGCGCGAGTGTCTGGTGAAGGACTTCTATTTTCTCTGTTAGTGTTTGGAGAATTGGGGACATTGAGACTTGCTAGCAATGCATAATCTGTTCTTCGGTATTCGGTATCGCGGAACAATGAACTGCTTGATGGACAGCGGCGACGGATGAAACCTCGAGTATTGTCCAACATCTTCCCGATGTCTTTTAGTATCCACGTCGTGATCCCCATGCTGGCCTAGGGCTGAAACAGTCGTCAAAGGCAAGCCATCTAATCCGGCCATCGTCAGGACGTCTGTCCTACACCAAATTCGAGTGTGCCGCTCGGTGCAGGGTCCAGAATCCACCCCACACACATCAACGCCAGCCCAAATGCGGACTATGAGGCAACCAGCACGAGACGGGAACTCGGGAGTGCCCGAAACGTCTCAAGCCTGCGAAAACACCACGACCCACCACTAAACACGACGACAAGACATCTCATCAATCACGGAAAGACATGGGACTCACTCTCTACAACAGCTGGTTCTCCTCGGGCGAGAAGGAACCAGGTCGGAGAAACAACTGCTCGCGGAGCCGATCCAGCTCCGCATCCCGGGCGAAGACACCAGACCCCTCCCCCCTCCCAGCTAAGCATGAGGAAAACAAGCTCCACAAGGCCAAAGGTAGGTGAGCTGGTCAGGGAGAGCTGAGAGTCCCCACGCTCCTACACACGACCCCCATTTCCAACGGATGCAGGCTACAGTTGCGTCCCAAAGTGCCAAATAGCGGAACAAAACACGAAAATTGCAGCCCTAATGGCAGAAGCAGACGCCTCCGTCTCCACCTAAAGGTAAAAAGCCATACCCCCCAAAACCAACAGAATGTATAACCGTTCAGATTGCCCTGGTGGGTACCGGCGCCTCTAAGGGAGTGTGGAGGTGACGGGTGTGGGCCAAAGTGGGCCTCAGCCATGCAGTTGGTAATGAACGCCCCGATATAGGTGTACGTAGGTACGCCTATATCAAGATGTGAAGGGGCGTCATGATAGGGCCGTCCTGGGTTTGGATAAATCCAGAGCCAGGACAGCCTTTGTTACTCGGGATGACCGGGTCAAAGAAGTCGGTGATGAGCTGCAGCATGGCACCTTGCGCGGACAAAGGGGGACAGAAGCCGATAATGCTGTGGGAGTAAAGATCGTTGTTCATCATGTATTGAGCAAATCTCACCAGTACGTGTTCCAAAAATTTCCCGAGACACGAAATGAGAGAGAAGGAGCGGAGGTTGGCTGTTGTGCGTGGTTTGTCTGGTTGAGGTATGTATATAACTTTTCCATGAGGACATGACTGGGGGAAGGAGCCCTCCACCCAATATTTGTAAACGTAGTCAGCATCTGGGTGATCGATTGATCGTCCAGGTGGTGGAGCATGTAGTTGGAGATTTTGTCAACACTCAGAGTAGAATAGGTAAGGAGAGTGAGGGCAGCCGCTCTGATCGCGACTTCCGTAATCTCCGAATCAAGAGTCGAGTTTGGTTGGCCTGTGTAGGAAGAAAGGTGGTCGGATGTGCAGGGCAATGTATGCATTTGTTTGAGGTTGTACAAGAGGACGTCTCGGGTTAAGTCTTTGTTATGTATGATTCGAACGACATGATGTTGTGTAGCTGTTTCGGACTGTATAGGGCCGCTGAGATGCGGAAGGAGTTGCCAGGCTCGTTTAGTGGACAGATTTCCCGCCATGACCTCACAAACCTGTCCTCGGTTGAACCGGCAGAGCTCCTGTGGATGTTGTGTGATCTGTGACTGCAGTGTGTCTAGCCGCGTTTTCAGAGCGCGGTTAAATCGGTTCTTTTTTCAGCGCTCCAGGAGTCTATAATAAGCCTCCCAGAGATGGGCGAGTCTAGTCTAATTCAGGAGTGGCATACTGTGCCTTCCTTTTTCCCAATTCCAAATTAAACGCAACCCTCTACTACGGCTCCTCTTTCTCTCTTTCCACTTTCCCTCAGGTCTTCATCCCTTCTCTTGCGGTATGGCTCTGGTGTCCTCAGAAACAATTGTGACAGATACTGCGTCTTTTCCTTTCTGTGAACTACCTATTTATTTATTTATGCAAAACTGAAAAATCCGTGAATGAAAATGCGGTGTCAAAGACGCTATCACGTTAACTCTGCTTTATTTGTTTTTATTCTGTTTGGTTCGGTTTATAGAGTTTAACATCCCAAAGTGACTCAGGCTATGATAGACGTGGTAGGGAAGGGACACGGAAATGTCGGCAGCCTGGGGTCTTTTACGTGCACTAACGTCGCACAACCCATGATGCCTCTGTGTTTAGCCTCCATCGAAACGCAGCTGCCAGTGGTCGCGTTCCAATCAAGCTACTCCGGCATAGTGGTCGGCCATATTAACCACTGCTCCACCGCGGCGTTGCTCTGATTTATCAGTTGCAGAAATCTATTTTCAAATGTTGCATTTTCTTCTTTTTTGGTCCGTACATCTGTAATTTTCACAAGCGATGAAGTGACTGTCTCAACTGGATCCTATGAATTCCGGAAAATGTAAAATATTCGTGAACTGAGACAAGAATTCTTAAGGGGATCTCTACACAAGATAAGAGCAGTTGAGCTGAGAAGATAATTGGGGTTATATCGGGTGGGGTGGGAAGCAAACCCAGCGCATTCCGAATGGGAGGTGCGTATGCTACTCATAGGTCGTGAAGGCTTGTTGGTTCAAGTTGAATGAAGAGGAACTGGTTTAGACAGAATAAATAAGTTTGTTGTGGTGCTAACCGAGAAGTGTGTTGGATACCGCACTAAACGGAGAAGTGTTCGTGTACTGTGAGATGTCAGTGCACGTTAAAAATCCCCAGGTGATCTTTCTCTACGCCTTTCTCTTCCTGGAAATCAATTGATTTATTTATTTAAACTTAATATTTTTATTTCAAATTAACTGATCAATTGTACACTTCAAAATTTTCTAATTTGCATACTATGCATTGCCTTTTCGCCCTGGACATTTGACACCCATTGAACCACCTTTTCGAAATTTTACAGTTTCTCATTAATTTAAATTAATTAATTGACGAAATTCACACTGTAAATTTGGGATAATCAAGCATAAATGGGCATCTAAAGCAGTGGCTTTTCATTCTGAGTGGATTCACACCTTGAAGCCTCCTTTTCCAGTTTTTCAGTCTTTAATTATTTCAATCAACTAATTTGTCAATTACGCAATCAATATTTTTCTAAATACAATAGTACAGCACTGGCCTTTCATTCTGAGCATTTTGACACCTTTGATTGCCTATTTTCTTTTTTATTTATTTAATTTCGCAATTATTTATTAATTAGAATGATTTCATTACCTCGTAATTGGCTTATCACACACCAATAAATCATCAATCATGGAACCACAAATTATCATACGGTTTTTTCCGCAGCCCCTGATTGCTTCCGACATGCGATGCCGACTACTACTACTGCCACGTCGACTGCATTTCGGTTGAACGAGCTGTATAAGCTATCGCTTAAAACCACCTCTAAAGCGTCATGACAAGGGAACGAAAAAGAACAGCCACTGCGTCAATGGTAGCGCAGTCTGCGAATATAACCGGTGTAAGCAGACATCAGCAGCAGAATTTGGTCGTCTGCTGATATCTGCTCACACAGGTGACACTCTTAGATTGCGTCGCCATTGAGACAGCCACTAAAACGAAAGATAACAGCCACAGTGCCGATGGCGGTCCAGTCTGCGAGTGTCACCTGGGTGAGCATACATCAACAGACGACCAAAGTCTGCTCCTGATGTCTGCTCTCACACTCGCAGACTGCTCCGGCACAGCGGCTGATCTCTTTCGTTCCCTTGTCAGTAGTTGTGCCGATGGCGGTGCAATCTGCGAGTATCAACTGTGTGAGCAGACATCAGCAGCAGACTGGTCGTCTGCTGATGTCTGCTCTCACAGATGACACTCGCAGACTGTGCCGCCATCGGCACAGTTCCTGTTCTCTTTCGTTCCCTTGTCAGTAGCTGTGCCGATGGCGGCGCAGTCTACGAGTGCAACCTGTGTGAGCAGACAACAGCAGACAACCAGCCTGCTGCTAAATCACTAAAATTGAAAATTGGGGTATTAGAGTGAGCCAGGGTGCAGAGATGGCGTAGCGGTAGAACATCCGCCTCACATGTAAGAGGGCCGGGGCTCAAATCCTGGTGCCGCGAAATTCTCCACCGGATAAAAAAAATAAACAAATCCGCGTGTCGATGGAATTGCATAAACAGGTTTGGGGTGCGACCTGATGCCGGTGAACCACCTCCAGCAACGCACTCCCTCACCAGAACAGGAGTTGGCCACCCTAGTGCAGTAATTGGCCGCAACCTCCCATGATTAGTTTGGAGAAATATGGGAAAGGCCATCGCCCTGCAGTGGGTACAGTCAGGCTGATGATGATGATGATGATGCCATCAAATGGAGCTCGTCAAAGGAAAATGTTATGAATATAGTGCTAGTAACAAGTAGATGATAGCGGACGCCGTTTAGCATGGCAGGCGGAGAAGCATCGCAGCATAGCAAAATCATGTTTTGGAAGCGATCAATACATGCAAGTTGCACGGAACCTGTCAGGCGCTTTAAGAGAATATTTCAAAATCAAATATGTCTGCGATATCCCAATCGAAGGAAATTAGCCAAGTTTCCGCTACCAAAGCGGTGTTACTGGAAGATAAGCTGATTAGACCACACAAAGCATCATAAATTTATTACGCTGCGAATCTTAGTTTCAAGAAGCGAGAGATAAGTATTCTTAGTCTGGCCATTCTTGGTGGATATGATTGGTAGTTGCAATGAACTACGTATAAGCAGCTTCTGAGATGCACGATAAAAACTGTCATTTCAGGTATGAAATGCTTTTAGTACCCGTTGTCGGCGACCTTGGGGTGAAGTCGAGCCAAAGCCGACAGCCGCCATGCGGGCACCGAAACAGGAACATCCGGGCACAAAAGAGGCGAGTTCAACGCCGTCGTACAGGATCGACATGTGGCCTAGAAAGTATGTCTGCACCCCAAAACTTAGCATCCTGGACCCGAAATTTGACCTCGTCTGAATTCATTTGACCAAATTTATTGTCCAAAGTAGTTCTATGTGGCTATTTGGCCAATAATTCAATTATGACCTCTAAGGTTAGATGGGCGAGCCTTAATATTTGGCATGCTTACGAATTCTCCATGCATGGGAGCGATGGGGTAGGATGAAATGAAATATAGAAAGCGTCTTGCGGAAAGGAATCATTATCCGAGTTATACGCGACAGCAGTGCACTGCTCGCCCCTTCTGACAACACGAAGATTGTGCGGCTCCTCAAGAAGATTACAAGGCACGCTGAAAAGGAAGGAAATTTGAAAATGTATGCTGAGCCATGGCGTCACAGTAGTATACTAAATGGTAAATGTTTGGTGTAGTTTTGTTTCCTTATCAATGAAAAGAGTTTGCTATAATGGTAGCTCACAAGTCAGTACCTATTTTTCGAAACAATACAGTTGCGTACAACTACAAGAGCAACCGTTATCGCGGCATACATAGACATTTTTGCTACAAATGGACTTCCGCTCAGGCCCGCATTTTGTGTGTTACTCAAAGTCCGCTGTAAACTGACTCCACTGTCTGTTCATAACTCATTTTTCTTTCCTCCTCGGTGCATTGTTGTTGCATTCATTTCCTTAATGAAATTTGTATTCTGTTGTGTTTTCGGGCAGATTTTTTTAGTCCCAAACAGCGCTATAAGTCACCTGGTATATGTGCAGATTTAGTCACTACTCTTGCCACAGCGTTTCATTGCACTGCAGTGTATGTGCAGATAAAAAGAATATCGTCCACGATCAAGCAATGATGGAGGAACTATGGCCAAACAGGCGTGGAGGCATCACACAAGTTTGAAGAGAGATATACTGAATGAGTGCCTTGGTAGTAAAATTTCTACGAATATCATATTCTTCATGTCATTGTTATCGCGTTTTTTTTTTCAGAAAGGCACCAGCAGCTTTGTTTCCTTTGTTCGCAGATGCCACCATGAATAACATTCTTCTACTTTCTCTTGCTTTTTTTTTTTTGCACCTCTGTTAAACCACGAGTATTCTGGATATTGGAAAACACGTTAAATCCCCGCTGGACAACTCCGCCCACTGCTTCAACAAAAAATGTCAAGGTCTGTCATCATTGATTCATGTTGATGGGATAATCCTTTTTGTGAAGGAGCCGTATGCTAGCCCGCTATGCCGAATTTCCACGATCACTGATATCTTTGTTCCGAGAGCAATGCGCTTTGGTGCGAGAAGTATATGTCCGGGAAGAGTTGCCTAGCTGGCTAACGTATCTCGATGCTTGTGTGTGCCTCTTAGAATTTTAATGCGACAGCACTTCTTGGCTTATGCGTATCGGAGACAGAGCCTGTCATCAGAGTGTGTACACTCACGAACTGACACTTTAAAAAATCTTCACCGCCAAGAATCGAACCACCATACAAAGAGATTAGCTTCCGTGGTCCAGGCACGAGAGCTCTTTCGTATCGCCGCAGGAGATCACGCTTCGTGTAAAACTGCAACAAATTCTCGCACTGTGCCGTAAACATCGTCGTCTTCATTAAGTTCCATTTGCGCCGCTCCTGCATTTTACCTCGGAAAATACGCCATGCCCATAAGCCACCTGGCCGAGTGCTGCCAAGGTAGACTATAGCGTAGCGCAACCACCAGGCAGCGTGACAGAACTCGCAATGCTTTCGCATTACTGCTCCTAAGCAGACATGCGTGCACTCCTGAGATTTTTTTACATTTGTAATGCTGGGGAATTTCTCGGGTGCGGCAGATTCGCATTATGCAGCCCACTGATTTGAGGAATCGGCTGTTCGTGCTCTCGTTTTTCGAAGTTTTTCCGTACAATCAAGAAAAAAAAAAAAAAGCCGGCGTAAAGTAGTGCTTAGCGCACTCGTCTCGGATTCGGTGGGAGGGTGGTTCGATTCATGGACGAGATTTATTTTTGTTAAGTCATTAGCACCATTACGTAAACAAGCAGTGCTATGGACACGTTCGCAGCAAGACGGAAGACTGCCGGACGTAACGTGATAATTTCAGATTTTTATCAGGCTTTAGCGACGAACTCGGTCCCATCCTGGTATAAGGTGGTATTCGACTACATCTGCAGTGCGCCGAAGCAACCTTATCCTCATACCCAAAAGCTCGGCGACTCCATCCTCAAAGTCCCGGATTTCCGATCATAAATAAACTCTTACTTCTACAAAAGAAAGGTATCCGTTACGTTGCGAATATACATGCAACGCACACAGTTAGGCATGCTATTCGTACATATAACATGATACGTGCTGATCATATGTATGAATTTCGCTTACTAAAGGTTATGTATTTCTCTGCATCTAGTGCTAAAAATATCCTAGAAAATATCGAATCCTTGCGCTACAGAAATACAAATGTTAACACCCGGAGCACTGATGTATGGAAAATACCGCATTTCAGAACAAATTATAAACTGCAGTCGCTGGCTCATAATCTACCATATGTACTAAACAAATGTAAGCACACTACCGATTTTAGTTCCAAGGAGCTGAGAGCCCATTTTGTCGAAATGTCGAAATGAAGTCAATATAAAAACCTAATCTGCTTGTACCACTGTAATTTGCGTTTCTTTTCTCACCTTGTCATTCCGTATCATAATGTTGAATATGATTTTTAAGTGCTGATGTTTTAATCTTAGTACGTATTAGAGTGTGACATTGACAATGTAAATATGCTGCCAGTTTGTTGTTCCTTTTTTTTTCTTCATTGCAAGCGATTGTAGTGTGTATGTTATGCTACTTTGTGTACCTTTCATGTTGTGCTAAGATGACTTGTTTTTGTTATATTCGCTACTGCCATGTATTGATCCTCTGGGCCTTTGTCAAGATGTGCGCGCAGCTTTTAGCACAGGGTGACCATCCAGATATTTCTGGCAAATAAAATTCCGTTGATTGAAGCCTGCCGTCCACTGATTATACTTGCCCGAATTCTCCATTGTCTCGAGGTTTCCCTCAGAGGTATCGCGGGCGGTCACCAAACCTGCAGTAATTCAAGGCCCATCTCCCCAGAATGAGGATCATATCGAAGCGGCGGAACTCAGAGATGACCCCTTTGCCATTATCAAGTTGATTTCAGGACAGTTTTCCATCAGTTGTACCGACGGTTATCTCTTCAACATCCTCCGTTACTTAGGATTGGTGACGACCGAATCCAGTAGCTATTTATAGGTTTGCCATGCTGAGATGACAATGTCCATTCTCCTCAACAGAGCTGAGCTAGGCGCCCGATAATACATGGCTGCCGCATGTCCCTTCTCTTTTTTCGCATTACATAGCCATTTTGCCGGTTGGTCCTTGCTTCTACACCTATCTCGGGCTTAACGCTAGACACGGAAGGAATTCGTGTACTGGTGTACGCTGACGGCTTTGCTTTTATCAGCACCGCAGCATACCTCGATCGTGGCTTCGCCCGCTGTTTATGTCGCTTCTTCGTGGCTGAGCTGAACCTTGGAAAATCAAAATGAACCTGGCTGAGGGACTGGCTGGGGGACTGGCTCAGAAAAATGGTCAGCTTTCTCATGAGATTCCGTGCAGCGATACAGTTCACCATCATCTTAGGGTTAACTATGCATGTCTAGACACTGCATTAGGTGGCCGATGGACGCCAAAGATAGCTGTAGCGGACAGAAAACTTCAGGCGAGGAGGACACACCATCTAGCCCTTTTCACAAAGCCTCACGTCTGCAGTCTCTACTCTTCAAGAATCTCAACTATTGGTAATCAATTCTCCAGGCTGCACCTAATTTTGGCTCTGTTCATTTGACTATTCATGTAGGAGCCAATAATGCGTGGAACGAATATAATCGGCAGCATTTATGCAGGCGGACTCGGTCTCGGATCCACCGGTTCCTGTATTTCCGCGATCCGTGCGACCCCTTCCAACTAGCAGCTCTGCAGTCACATATCGCTCCACACACCTCGCACAAAGATGGCCACAACGATATGGCTTCGCCGCCTCACCCGGAACATCACCTGCCAAGCTGCTACAAACAAGTGGCACAGGCCCTCGAACGGCTACGACATTTCATTGGGTCTATTTCAGTATGATGAAACCCAAGACTGTGCTGCGATCTCGTGTTTAAGTTCTCCAGCACAACGCCAGAGTTCTCCCGGAAGCAGTGGGTCCGACCGGCGTCCTGAGACGTGTCCGAATTCTCCCATTGCATACCCACCAACAAAAGACTTCTTTTTTCCGCTTCCACGCAGTTGTCCTGCCAGTGCGAGCGCAGCAGGAGGAGTGTGGTTTTGCCATGGGGTGCCAATGCCATCTAGCTCGTAAACGGAAGACAGCGGAACAGGCTGCCCTGGAATGAAATACAGCAAGCACATTCTGGGACGAACTGAAATGCTTCTTCGGTAAAGGCTAAGACGTCACATGGGTCTGTCTTGGCGCTTTGATGAGCCTTTAGGCTCCGCCTTTGTAAGGCGGAGCACAAAAGGCGCCGTTACACATGGACTTCACCGGACGGTCTGTACAGGAATGAGATCGATTATATTCTTTGCCGGCAGAGATGGAGAAGCGCTATACAAGCAGTAAAAACAGGGCATGGGGCCGATTGTGGCACCAACCATCAGCTTCTTGTTGCCAAAATCAAGCTTCGATTGAGGAAAACGAAAATAACTAGAAGGCCTTTGTCACTAAATCGGCGCACATTTTTATTAAGCTGGCGCGGTGCGAGGCCCGCTTGTCGCCGCATGATAACTTCCACAAGATTCGAGAAAAACCTCCTTCCCCGCGCGAGAGAGCGTGTAGCTTTGTACGCATTGCCGTCAGCCTCTTTCCCATTACCCGAGGATGACGGTGGTTCATCGATCTGGAATGGGCCAGACCTTTCGGGAACATTCTATGGGACCTAACCAGTGACGACGCGCTGCTCGACGGGTGGAGAACGGAGCGCTCTAACTAGCGAAGCTAAGTGTGTTTGCGCGCTAGCTTCGTCGCGTTTTAAGACAGACGCGGCGCGCCCTATTTAAAGAGACCGCGCCGCTTGAGTAAGTTGGTCAGTCAGTCAGTGGTTGCGGCGTGTTCGCCAGTGCTTCGACTGGACTCCCGGGGATCGCCTGCTGCTGGCAAACCCACGGACCTGCGATGGAGCGGCGCTCGTCTTGCATGGCGGCCACATCGTGACTCTATAGGCGTCGGACTGCAACAGTGCCCGGTGAACAATTTTGTGTTTGTTTATGTAACTCTCTCGTGTTTGATCTGTTGTAAAGCCTCTGTGTTATTGAATACCTCTGTAATTACATACTTAGCGCTTGTTTTTTTCTGTGAACCTCTCGTCTGTGCATTTCAAGTGTCCTTGGGTATTCCTCTGTATCGTCTTTTGTTGTGTATAAAGTTTGTTTTGTTTGTTACTTCTGGCGCCGGCCCTTACTCTGGCTTGAACCGGCGACCGCTGGGCACCAAACGACCACCCCCTTCTGTCACTACAAGGTAGTTGAATTCCGGCTGTGCTTGCCACGCAGGTCGAGGGCATCTCCTTTGCGACCGGAACAGCTACCCCACTCACTCTAAGGGTGTCTGGGAGTGTGCGCACCGTTAAGGGCGCATCGTTAATAATACCTCCATAATTAATAACGGGTGACAATTATTCTAGCGTCCATGACAGGACGTTTGGTACACTCAAGCTCAGAGGACGGAGAACGAGTTTGAAGAGTTTACGAAGAGGTCGTAAACTGTGTAACAGCAGAGCGATAGCGAGAGGTACCGCGCTGAAGCGGTTGTGTAAGGTCCATTGAGAGTGCTATATGTTAGCATTAGACAGTTCAGATTGAAGATGAATCTCAAGAAGATTATTACGTTGGGCCTAGAGGAAGGTCTTAAAGGAGCTGAACTGCGGGAATGGGTAGACCTAAAAGAAAGGGAGGTTTTAGAACAGGCTAAGAAAGAAAGAGAGTGGCAGAAAGAAGAACGGGAGAGAGAATGGAACAAGCGTAGGCTTGATAAAGAAAGAATACTTAAAAGAGAGAAATATCCTTCTGAAGAAGCTGGCTGAAGTTCAGCGGTTGAAAGGCATCACCGAGCCTCTGGAGGTTACCTTTCCTTGCATTAGGAGGTATAGCGAAACGAGTGTTCCTGCAACAGAAATTTCAGAAGACTTTACTGGAGTTAAATTTTTCAGGGAAATGAGATAATGCCCTTCGAGAGGACAGGTGTCACAGAAGCTGCAAATGCAGTTGTCGAGCCAGAAGGTGCTCTTCGCCTCAAGAGGAAGGTCAGAATTCTAGCTCCACGTCAGACTGCACAATGCCTGAGTGCATGAGTGATCTAGAGGAAGAGCTGTCAAATAACAGCGAGCCCCAAAGCTCAGATAGAGCTGAAACTGAAGACAGCGTTCTTCCAGGAATTCAAGAGCAGGATTCGAGCGACGGCTCTACTACTAAGGAGGTTCTTCTCACTGAGAAAGATTAGAAGCCCCCTCCCACCGAGAAAGATGAGGAAGACGTTTTCTCAGAGGAGAACGGCAGCGCAGATCCTAGACTGATAGATTCAGATATGAAAGAAATCGAGGACTGCACTGCGATGAAAGAATTCAGAGAAAACTATGAGGAACAAGAAGTAAAACAATGTGAGGAGAATGAACACCGAGTAGAAGATGAGCCCTACTCTAAAAAGTTACGACTGAAGGTCGTAAAGAAAAGGAAGAAAATCGCAAGAAATAAGGGAGAACAAAGAGGTTTTCAACGAGATACTCGGTCAAGAGAATGTTCTGACCATGCCAGTAAAACCGGAGCAAGTGTGTCCCAGCCAGCTGGGCGAAAGAAAGTGAAAATGAAAATAAAGAGAAAAGAATGCAAACCTGCCAAGGCAAGTGAAGAGGAGCAGCAAAGCTTGAGAAGAAAAACAAGGAAGAAGTTCATGAAGGACTGGAAGCGTGAGCGCAAAGAATGTATCACAAGCCGAGAAGGAATGAGACTGCCTAATAGAAGCGGTCCTAGGCATGTTAGCGCTAGTTTTGGCCCTTCCGATCGGAAAGCAGAACTCAAGAGTAGAGGGAGGAGGGAGATAAAATCGCGGATGAGAAATATCATTACAACCAGAAAAAGAGCCAGGACATGCGTGAGAAAGAAAAGCTAGTGCTTTGTGAGAAAGAAAACTGGCATGCCTGAAAGATGGAGAAAAACTGATAAGTCCCAAGGAGAAGGTACAACATGATTTTGGAAATATAGGCGAAAGCTTGCCTTAGGTTTGTGCGCTCCGCGTTTGAAAAGCTGTGGGCTTCTGTGTTGCTTAATTTATGTATATTCTGGCAAAAGTAGTTATGTTTGTGAACATCATGGAATTGATATGTGAATTGTAATGCATTATTGCAATTTGTGAAATTTGTGCAATGTATGTGCGTGACGTGGACATTTGCCCAATGTAGTTTGTGAGCGCATGCATATGCGCCCGATGTTCGTGGGTATTGTGATGATTGTGGGACAATATTCTTTAAGGGGGGGGGGGGAAGTGTCACGAAATCGGTGCACATGTTTATTAAGCCGGCGCGGCGCGAGGCCCGCGCGTCGCCGCATGATAACTTCCACAAGATTCGAGAAAAACCTCCTTCCCCGTGCGAGAGAGCGCGTAGCTTTGTACGCATTGCCGTCCCCCTCTTTCCCATTACCCGGGGATGACGGTGGTTCATCGGTCTGGCATGTTCCAGACCTTTCGGGAACATTCTATGGGACCAAACCAATGACGACGCGCGGCTCGACGGGAGGAGAAGGGAGCGCTCTAACCAGCGAAGTTAAGTGTGTGTGCGCGCTAGCTTTGTCGCGTTTTAAGACAGACGCGGCGCGCCCTATTTAAAGGGACCGCGCCTCTTGAGTCAGTCAGTCAGTCAGTCAGTCAGTGGTTGCGGCTTGTTCGCCAGTGCTTCGACTGGACTCCCGGGGATCACCTGCTGCTGGCAAGTCCACGGACCTGCGATGGAGCGGCGCTCGTCTTGTATGGCGGCCACATCGTGACTCTAGAGGCGTCGGACTGCAACAGTGCCCGGTGAACAATTTGGTGTTTGTATCTGTGACTCTCTCGTGTTCGATCTGTGTTGTAGAGCCTCTGTGTTATTGAATACCTCTGTAATTGCATGCTTAGCGATTTTTTTTATGTGACCCTCTCGTCTGTACAATTTTAGTGTTTGTATGTTCCTCTGTATCGTCTCTTGCTGTGTATAAAGTTTGTTTTGTTTGTTACTTCTGGCTCCGACCCTTACTCTGGCTTGAACCGGCGATCGCTGGGCACCAAACGACCACCCCCTTCTGTCACTACAAGATAGTTGAATTCCGGCTGAGCTTGCCACGCAGGTCGAGGGCATCTCCTTTGCGACCGGAACAGCTACCCCCACTCACTCTAAGGGCGTCTGGGAGTGTGCGCACCGTTAAGGGCGCATCGTTAAGAATACCTCCATATTTATTAACGGGTGACAGCCTTTCAGGTATGATCTGGATCAAATTCCATCAGAATATGCCGTGGAAGTGAGGAATCGATTTCAAGATTATATCTAAAAGACAGAGAGCCTAAAGAGATGTGGACTGATGTTCGTGATATAATACAAGAAGTTGCTACTAATGTAGTTCCAAAGCAGAAAAAATGCAAGAAAGCAAACTGGTTATGTGAAGAGGCTTTGCAAACAGCTGATGAAAGGAGGATGGCAAACGTTATGGGGAAAAGAAAAAGATACAAGGTTTTCAATGCGGATTTTCAGAAAATAGCAAGGAGAGATAAGAATGCCTTCCTGTACATACAGTGCTGGGCAGTTGAGGACAACAGCCAATTAAGGAACACAAGAGCTCTGTATAAGACAATCAAAGATATCAAAGGAAGCAAGCTGGGCGTGATAAAGGACTACGAGGCAAGAACCTCACTAAAGCCTCAGAGATAAAGAAGAGGTGGCAGGAATACACAGACGAACTGTACAAGAAGGACCCGGATGTGAAAACCCAACATAAGACGGTTGTGATTACTGATCTCGAGCCGGGCATCCTGAAGAGTGAAGTTGAATGGGCCTTAGCCAGCCTTGCTAAGAGCAAAGCTAGCGGAATCGATGGCATTCCAGCTGAGTTGCTTCAAAACCTCAACTATGACGCTGTTAACATTCTGCATACATTAAGTCAGATGATTTGGACAACCCTGCAGTGGCCACAGGATTGGAGGAGGTCAGTTTACATCCCCATTCCAAAGAAAGGCAATGCCAAAGATTGTTCCAACTACCGCACGATCGCGCTTATTTCGCATGCTAGCAAGGTGATGTTGAAAATCCTCCAAGGTAGGCTGCAGCAATATTTGGATCGGGAGCTTCCGGACGTGCAAGCTGGGTTTCGCAAGAGCAGAGGAACTAGAGACCAAATTGCCAACCTTCGCTGGATAATGGAAAAAGCAAGAGAGTTCCAGAAACCCATTTACTTCTGCTTTATTGATTATGCGAAAGCGTTTGACTGCGTAGATCACAGCAGATTATGGTAAACTATCCAAAAGATGGGAGTTCCAATTCACCTCATCTGTCTCCTCAGGAACCTGTATGAAGGACAAGAGGCCGCAGTCAGAACTGTGCCTGGTCTTACTGATGGGTTTCCGATCGAGAAAGGAGTGAGGCAAGGCTGCGTACTGTCGCCCTGCTTATTTAACCTATATGCAGAGTGCATCATGAGGAAGGCCGGTCTGGACGAGTCTTCAGCTGGAGTGAAGATTGCTGGAAAACGTATCAACAACCTTAGATATGCGGATGATACCACTTTAATGGCAGAAAGTGAAGTGGAACTCAAGAGACTTCTGATGCGCGTACAAGAAGAGAGTGAGAAGTTTGGGCTTAAACTGAGCATTAAAAAGACAAAGATCATGGCGTCTTGCCCTATCAAGTCCTGGAGCATCAATGGACAAGAAGTGGAAGCTGTGACAGATTTTCTCTTCTTGGGCTCCAAGATTACCTCGGAAGGAGACTGCAGCCATGAAATTAGGAGACGCCTGCTTCTGGGAAAGAGAGCAATGGTTAGCCTTGACCGCCTAGTAAAGAGCAGACATTAGTCTGCCAACCAAGATCCGTGTAACTCGTGCTATGGCCTTTCCAGTTGTGATGTATGGATGCGAGAGTTGGACTGTGAAGAAGGCTGACCGCCGAAGAATTGACGGGTTTGAATTGTGGTGCTGGCGGAGACTCTTGAGAGCTCCTTGGACTGCCAGAAGATCAAATCAGTCGATATTGTCGACCATTAACCCTGACTGCTCATTGGAGGGTCAAATTCTAAAGTTAAAGCTCAGCTACTTTGGTCATCTGATGAGAAGAGAGGAGTCGCTGGAGAAAGAGTTGATGTTGGGAAAGGTTGAGGGTAGCCGGAGAAAAGGTTGGCAGCGAACGCGATGGTTAGATGGCATCCTCGAGGCGCTGCAGATGACGTTATGTGATGTTAGGAAGATAGTGAGAGAGCGGAAAGCGTGGCGTGACATGGTCCATAGGGTCACGAAGAGTCGGACACGACTGAACGACTGAACTGAACTTAGTAAGGGACGGCGTCCTTCTGCTGAGGCCTGCCTGTCTCTGGAGGGTGCGAACGGATGTGACGGAGTGCATGTGCAATCCTAAGCCAGCCTGGCTGCGCTTCAACAAATTTGATTGGGGCAATGTGCGCGCTCGAGACTCCGGACTCGGTACTTAAAGGTGAACTAGTGCGTGACCGAAAGGCTGCAGTTGAATTTAAGATACGTCAAACCCACAGTTTCAAGATCCACTTATGGACCCACATTTTCAAGACCAAAGAGGGAAGAGCCTGTCCTTGCCGGGCAACAGTCCACTGATACCTTCCCTTCACTTATATTGATCAATAGATCTCCCATGACACATACCATCCTGCATTACACTTCTGCATAGTTCGGCTTGTCTTTTTGTGTCACTTGTTTTATTTTGTAGCGAGAGCTACATTGGCCGTAGTCTCGCTATTTCGCTGTGCCTGTCTGTGCCTGTCCGGTGCCTGTCCGAAGAGCGAAGAAATAAGAAGAAATCGCGGGAGGCGGTAGCCCTAACCATTCCAGTTCTCCTCTTCTTCGGGGCAAGCGTCAAGGGATATGCCTTGAAAGCAATGTGCGATTCTATTCATGATTAGATAATTTAAACAGGCAGATTCCTATGCTAGGTAAGACTTCATTACGTTTTCTTTTTCTTTTTATTTTTTTTCCAAATTCTAGTTAAACACCCATATTTATCTGAATACACCAGTACTTGACCATATACATTTGCAATCTACAATGTTCCCTGGCCAATCCCCAGTAGTGGATATGTGCCATTTTGTCTGAGGTCATCATCATCATCATAAGCTGGCAGCTGACACTGCCGAGCAGGAGAGAGAGAGAGAGAGAGAAAACTTTTAATGAGCATAATAATCTGTAAGAATTCGCAAGAGCTGGGTGGTCGGTGCCCCTAGTCCAGGGCTCCGCTGGCAGCAGGTGACTTGCATACTAGCTGGATAATCGAGGCTTGCTGGTCCAGGTTGTCGCTGGTCAGGGCCGCCTCCCACTGCTCGTGTGTCGGGCATGGCAGTATTAACGTTGGGTCAGGTTTGTCCTGGCATTCCCAAGAGATGTGATAGAGTGTGGGGCTTGTACCGCACCATGGACAGTAACTCGTGTATTTTGTTGGGCTTATCTTATTTAAAATGTGAAGATTAGGGAATGTGTTTGTTTGTATTTTTCTCCAGTCTATAGCGTCCGAGGAAGGAAGTTGTTTGTGTGGTGGTGAGAAAATTCTTTCTAACCGTAGGTGTTCCAGCCTGTCGCCGTAGGGTCCTAGGAGAGGGGTGGGGTAGAGATGGGGATCCGCCCGGTTTGTGAGAGCTCGGGCTAGATCATTCGCTACCTCATTTCCTTCTAGGCCTTTGTGTCCAGGTGTCCATGTAATTGTGTGCGTCTGGGAGATGGAACGTAATATTGCACACGCTCTTCTGTGAGGTTTTCCGGCCAGGTAGTCCCTGCAGGCTGGTTGGGAGTCCGTCACTACGTGTGATGACTTCTTTTGGTGGTCTTGTGTTTTTATGGTGACGGCTATTGCCAGTGATTCCGCTTCCGCAGAATCCTTGGCATAGATCGAAGCCTGAATAATTGGCCTCTTCTGGTGGTCAACTGCAGCTATTGTGAACTTGCCAGGCTCGCCGTAAGCCCCTATGTCCACGTTGACAACTTCCGCGTCTTTAGACAATTGTTTTTCCAATGATTTGACTCTGGCTTTCCTTTGACCCTTCTGTAACTCATGGTGCATGTGCTTGGGTATCGGGTTCACATAGATGTTGTTTCTTGTGGATGTCGGAATTTGTTATTTGATCTCGGAAGTTCTTAGTGCCTGCCATAGCCCTAGTTTTGACAGGATTTCCCTACCCCCCTGCGTTGTTGTTAGGCGTTGTTTCTGACTCTCTAGAACCGCCTCCTTGAGCTCCTCGAAGTTGTTGTGCACTCCGAGTGCCCAAAGACGTTCCATTGATGTTGTTGGCGGGAGGTTTAGGGCCGTTTTATAGGCTCCTCTTATGGTAGTGTCAATGGCCCTTTTATCAGTGATTCTAATTTCGTGATATGGGAGCCCGTATGTAATCCTGCTAACGACTAGGGCTTGTACAAGGCGGAAGGTGTCCTCCTCCCTCATCCCTTTCCGGTGCCACGTCACCCTTCTAATCATTCTGGAAATTTGGTTGACTGTGGTTAGAGAGCTGAATTTCTCCTGGGGACTTGTAATTTCTTCTGTGTAGCCTAAGTTCGGATTTTTCTGGGGAGCATTGAAGACCGCTCTCCCCGGCAAATTCCTCGACTAGGTCTATAGCGGCTTGCAGAGCTTCTTCTTTTTGCGCCAAAGATCCCTGAGTAGCCGAGCAGGAACAGCACGTAGGCCTTCCTGACATTACGTTGGGCAGGAGCTATCAGCTCGATTCTCTCCTGTCATATGGGAGGGTGATACCACAATCAGCTTGCCAAAATCCTTGCATTCACACTATCCCTAGGCCACGCAAGCACTTTTATACGGCTCGGTTAAGCGGGGCTTTATATTTTGGCTGGTAGTTTACGCTTTCACGTCATCGCGAAGGTGGGAGTGAAAACAGAGAGAAACTTGTGCCGTAGTGGAGGGCTTCGGACCATCGCGCGATAGAAGCTCGCCTCATCGCACTTTAATCGTCAAAAGAAGAAAAAAACAGATAACTCGGTAGTTTGTAGAGGCGAACGACAACAGCGAGTTGCTAGGACAGAAGGTTCGTTCGAACGTTGTGACGGCGGTATGCCCCGAAGTTCGACGTAGAGACGATGTCATACCACTACGAGTCCTCTACACCCGAATGAGAATGATCAACGACGAGAGGCAAGGGGTGCTAATACTCGAAGTGATTCCCATATGGCATATTTTAAATAAAGCTGAAACCATGGAGTAAACTACTATGTGCAAAAGCCACGTCTTTACTTTCAAACCGATCTAATCGTAGCAGATTGCTCTCGCATAACTAAAAGTTTTACCGCAAGCTAAACCACAGCTAATTTTTATTTTGTTCCTTTCTGCTGACAGGTAACAGAAAAATATTGCTTCTGAACTATCGAAATTTTCTTGATTCAAACCACGCAACCTTACAGCTCCTCAAGTTCGCGAAGCCTGAAGCGCAAAAAAAGAAAGGGATGTGAGAGAGACTCAGGGCCTGTCCCTAAGAAACAGTCTTGCTGAACTTCCCACTCCCCTTCCTGTTCTCCATCGTTATGGCCAATATTAGCCCGCTGCCTACGAGATAAAATCCACCTGCTTTCTAAGATACCCAATTCCATCATCCGTGCATGCTTTACACTGATCCTTTCTCATTATTTCCACTCCCCCACCGCTAAATGAATATTATACTTTTTTCTTGATGGTACTTTCACTTGTGTAGCTGTATGTGCAATCACAAATTATATTTCTTGTTCTGTAGACTTTACCATTCTTGGGTTGCTATATGTCCAAACAAGAATGTTAGTTTTAAGATGATCTGACCTTTTAGCCCCTGCATTGCATTTATTTTGTAAATAAATAATTTGTTTGCAAAAGCAAAATGTGGTGTAGAGTAGAGGCTAGCTCTCATGGCTGAGACAGAGAAGGATCGTGGTTCGGTTCGTGCCATGAACAATATTTTTTCTTAATTAGTGCGGACGCGCTCTTATGACAGGCTGTGCCGACACACCTTGGTATTGCCACCCATCAGACAAGTAATGCTTTTGCTATAATAAACGTTAAAATAACAATTCTTTAGACATTCAAAAACAACATAAGCATAGCATTAAATGTATATAACATTCTTAAATATGGTACAGTAACCCTGCAAGGGCATGTGTGTAGGCCCATCAGTGATGACGGTGCGCAACGTGACCGCTTTGCAGACAACAACCACAGCGACACAACAACCAGTAGAACACGACATGCAGCCTCATGCAACTCCTGCTCTCTTATGTGAACAAACAGCATAAAGGCAATCGAACTTATAGGTATATTGATGACCGAGGGTTGTCCTGGGCGTCCCATGAGTGATAGTGGTAAAGTGGTAAAAATTAAGCAAAGTTTTCTAACCAAATAATGGAACGGTGCATGCACTCTATTGCAGGCATAATTTCAGATTTAGTTGCAAACAACTGTTAGTTAATTACATACTTTACTAGAAGCAGAAAAGAGAGAGCGAAATACATTTGCAATGTTGTTTTACGGTTATGATTAAGGTAATATAGTAACATCTAGGGGTTCTTAATGGAACAGTTTTTAACATCCAAATATTGTTCATAATACAACATAAAGCATATTTGTTAATTTTAACATATACGTAGAAAAGTTAACATTACATATGTTTATTTTGAACGTTAAGCTATTTTCATGTCCCACAAACGTTATGTAACATATTGTTTTTACATTCCTATGTTCGGTACTACGTAGCTTGAATGAGGCATTTTATTTTGATAGCGATTTGGTATGGCTTACGTTGCAATCGGGACGTATCTATTCACAGAGCGACTATTTCCCGGTGCGACCATGGTGCAAGTGACTGGCTTCCATAATTAGCTGGCCATCCACGATGAACCGAAAATTTCAAACTACAACCTAAAAATCGAAGCACAGCACTATGTAACCACATGGAAGGGTCTCCGAAAACGTGGATCGGACGCCCATGTTGTCAGACAAGCAACTATTGATAATTGAGAATTGTATGGGCAGCGCCTAAGGATCGAAGGTTACAATGGAAAATAACGCGTTCCGCGTGCCTTTTTCCGCACCATGTTGTGCCGGTGGGGTTATCACACAGCAGCCCACCGTCAACAAGGTTGTGCCAAGGAGTTGGTTGCGTAGCGCTCGTCACCCGTTTCGTGAACAAGGGCTGTCAGCTCCCTGGCCGGTAGCGATGAATCCGAGTCGGCGCTGGTGAGATGAAGAAAAAGCTTTATACACTATTTACAGGCATTTACACAACGAAATCGGCTCTGGGGCCGAAAGCTAACATAGCCATACGCGACTGTTCTCGCGCATCGACGGCCGGGGAGATTCCGCCGCGTCCGCTCTCTCAGGGGGCGAACTGCTCCCGATGGACGCTAGTGACGAACTCACACTCGGAGTCTCGAACGGAAGCACTTGATTCTCCGTAACCGATAAACCGTTGACGCTCAAAATGGCCCAATCCGACGGCAGCACTTTCGCAGGGCCAATGGGAGAGCTTGCTGCGCTCTCGCTTCAAATATGCCGCGGGGCGAGAAGGGGTTCACCGTCAGGGCCACGGCGCCGTGCGGTCTGGATGCTCAGCTCATGTTGAAACACGTCGCTTCTCTCCTTTTGGCATGGTTCGCCTCCAGTGCACTGATGCTTTGCAGAGAAGTATCCAGATTTTGTGAAGGAGGTGTTCGCCGAAGAAGTTTGGCGTCCGGCTGAATTTCTGGGCGGCTTTAGCCGGGCACAACAACCTGCACCTGCCGAATGAAGCCCACTTTCACTATTGTCGTCCGGACCTGCGACTACTATACCTACCCTAAGTAAATACTTACAGCGTCTCAAATTCAGTTTTCTTCGCATTAATTTTTTCACGCACTGTTTCACTTTTCCTGTCTCGATTGCTTGGTCAGTTACTATTTGTTCCACGAGTTTCTAGAAAAGCAGTTGTAATCAGCAGCTAGGCAATCAGGTAATTTTCATTAACGCTTCCCTCTCAGTTATGATAATGAAGTGCCCTTACTCCGGCCTAAACATCGTCATTTCGCCATCACAGCACTGCACAGCACGACGCACCTGAAAGAAGTACAGACACCTAAATTTTGGGTTCGAGCCATTATGATGGCTGAAAAATTTATAATTGAATTTCTTTTCTCACCTGTTTCAGCTTCGGCTTCTCACCTGTTTCGACGTCAAAGTCAAGGCTAGGCCACGTAAGGGATGAAAAACAAAACAAAAAGAAAACAGCGATATTGTCCTGGTTCAGCCAACAGCCGCTACCGAAGACGAAGTCGCTCTCTCGCTCGAGCTCCGGTCGGTTCAAGTACCACCGTCGCAGTGAATGTCGAACCTCTTGCTGCTGCCGGTCTGACAGGTCGGGGTTCACGTCAAATTGCAGGGGTGCGGCGCCATTCTCCAGCTTCATGAGCGAGGCACACGCCAGAACAGATGCATCGAGCATGTCGTCGATAGCGTCGATGCAAGCAACGGATGTGGCTCTGTTTAAGTGCTGATATTCTTAGCTGAAGTTTGTGATTAAGACATCGGCTTTGCCGGTGTGTACGTGGACGACACCCCTTGCAGCATCGATAGCACGCTCCAGCAGTAAAGGGTAATTTTTTTAGAGCGCAGCTCTTTGGAACCCATTCCTGCGTTTCGCGACGTTGCCGTCGGCGTTGTCCCTCGTATACCTAGCTCCATAAATAAATAAAATAATTAAGTCCTGTCTCCACCGGGAATCGGACCATCATCCCTTTGATCCCAAGCCGAGCGCTTTAACCAACTGCGCCCCTCCCGGGATCGTGAAACCCGCGTCATAATTCTCCAGAGGATGATAGTGACGCTGGAATTAGTGATAACGACAATGATATTGCTAATGATAATGAGAGCAAACGTGATGAATCGTATGCACCAGCAACGCTTAGGCTTTCACGTTTCTACAGTGCAGATTCCACAGTGCTCTTGGAACTTTAGAGCGCAGCTCTCTGGCGCCCGTTCCTGCGTTTCGCGCCGTCGGCGTCACTGTTGTTCCTCATAATCAGCTCCGCAGCCAAAATAGAAAGAGCGTCAAAGAAAGGTGCGCATGCCTTTGTCGGCGCTGCAAAAGAGGAAGTAGTAACGTAATCATAGGTGTTACCATTGTCCTTCGCAAACAGCTTCGCTGTCAAAATTAAAGGGTTAAGAGGAGAATGGTGAAAGCCTACCCTTCCTCTCCTATCACTTGCCTCATTAGACTTCGTTGTAGTGCTACATATAATTATAATTGGTTTACAGGAAATGAAAGGCGCAGTATTTGTCACACTTTCTCTGGAAAGTGTGAGTTTGGAAGTTGGTTGGTTGGTTGCACAATTTTATTTCCATCGGAAATGGGCGTCCTCTTCCCAGCTCCCGACACGCGTGCTGGGGAAGACGGGGAGTCGTGCGCCCGCGGATTAGAGGCTGACAGATAGCCCTTGGCTTGTTGCGGCCGCTTCCGCCAGATGGACGGTGTGATGCTGGATCGCAAGGTCCGCGCTTCGCAGGAGGGTATCGCAGGCTTCTCTACTTGCAATATTTTGTCCTATCCCTGGAGATTGTGGGCACTCCCAAATTATGTGGTCGAGGGTCCCTCTCGCCCCAGAGTGTTCGCCCAGATCATTGTCCCTAAGGTCTGGTAGTGTGTGAAACGCCCAGACCGGGTTCATGAACATATTAGTTTGTAGCCGCCTCCACGCGACAGCTTCTCTACTAAGGCTAACTTCTGGCGGGAGTACCAGTCTACGTCTCAATTTATAATGGTCGATGATTTCTCCGTAATTTTGGAGACGCTCGTCGTAGAGAGCTCGAGCTAGCTGGTGAGCCGCCTCGTTACCAGAGACGGCAGCGTGAGAGGGTGTCCAAATTAGCCGAATTTTCCGATTCAGCGTTCTTTGGGGGAAGGTTTTGGCTGCTTCTGACGATATTCTCCCCTTTCCAAAATTTTGGATGGCAGTTTTGCTGTCGCTAATTATGAACTTGACTTCCTTTCCTACACAAGCTATCGCTATCGCAACTTCCTCCGCAGTCTTTATGTTGCGGCTTCTGATGGCTACCGCGGATACCGGTGCCCCTCGGCCATCGACTACCGAGGCTACCGCAGCACCTTTTCTGCCACTTCCCGCATCAACATAGACTACTTCTATCACTCTCATGTTCTTGAACCGTCGCTCTAGAGCTTCGGCTCGTTTGGCCCTTCTTTCGACATTAAATTCTGGATGCATGTTTCTAGGGAAGGGGGGCACTGCCAAGGCGTCCTTGCTTTCCCTACTAATAGTGACTTTTTTTTGAACTCCTCTGCCTGGGTTGAGGCCTACTTTTGAAAGGATCACCCTGCCCGTCTCGGTCGTGCTTAGCCTCTCTAATTGGGAGACTCGCACTTCCTCCGGCAATTCTGCCCATGTGTTATGCACCCCGAGTTCGAGCAATCGTTCGCTCGAGGTACCCATGGGTAGTCCTAGCGCTTCTCAACGCATCTTCGAATCAGGCAGTCTAATTTCCTTTTTCTCCGGCCTTGATTTCCAGGTAGGGCGTGGCGTAAATGATTCTGCTTATTACATTAGTTTTAATAAATTTCTCTCCTTGAGGCCTCTTCTTTTAGTGGCGACCTTCCTCAAGAGCCCGAGGGTTTGCATCGCGTACGTAATCTTTCTAATTTCTTCAGGACCTCTCCGTTATGGCCGTGAGATTGGATGACCATCCCTAAAATCCTGATCTGATCTACCTTTGGCACCGGTTAGCCCTCTACCTGAATATGAAACTCCCCACTATTCTTGCAGAGGGGGTACTTTGGGTTATATACGAACAACTCGGATTTTTGTGGTGCTCACGAAAGTCCCCTTTCAGCCGCGTAATCGACAATGATGTAGGTCGCTGACTGCAGGCATTCCTCCGTACTCGCATCGCTCCCCTGGTTAATCCAGAGAGTGATATCATCCGCATACATGCTAAAATTTAACCCCTTGATTTGGTTAAGTTTACCCGGGAGGCCTCTCATCGCCACGTTGAATAGGAAAGGCAATAGCACTGAGCCCTGCGGTGTGCCTTTGTTTTCGAACTGTATCGTTGGAGTTTCTAAATTTTGAAATATCATGCAGGCTTTTCTGCCCGATAAGAAGTCTTTTATGTAATTGTACGTTCGCTCCCCTACTCTGAGCCCTTCGAGGCCTTCGAGGAAAACCTCGTGTCTGACATTGTCGAAGGCCTTGGTAAGGTCTAGGCCCAGGATCACTTTGGCGTTTTTCCATCGCGAGTCTATGATATCATGGTTTAGTCGGAGCATTACGTCCTGCGTGTACAAGTGTGGTAGGAAACCGACCATTTCGTGCGGCCACAGGTCGTTTTGCTCCATGAAGCACGGTAATGTCGTCTGGACTACGTGCTCCAGCAACTTCCCTACGCATGAGATTAGGGATATTGGTCTCAAATTTTCCTAATTGCGGGGGTTTGCCCGGTTTGGGTATTAGTATTATGTTTGCCGTTTTCCATTTATCTGGCAACTGGCTCGTTTCCCAAAGTTTTCCAATAAATTCCGTTAGAAGACTATGAAGTCATCGTACAGATTGCTTAGCATTTTATTGGTGATCTTAACGGGTCTGGGGGCTGACTTAGTTTTCAGTCTTGAATGGATGGATTACACTTTAATGTCCAACAGATAAGGTTATCTACCCACCCTCCGAAACGCAGGTCAGGGGGCGGATGCCAACGCCTCATATGCAGGCTGGGAGGTCTTGGGTCCCAGCAGCCTCTTCAGCCAGTTAGACGAGTAGGAGCTGGAGCTCAGGGTCCGAGCTGCGCACCAGGGTCTTCCAGGTGTCTCTACTGCCTATATTGTGCGTTCCCCTGGGAGAATACGGGCATTCCCATATTATGTGGTCGAGGGTCCCTCTCGCCCCACAAAGATTGCACTTATCACTCCTGGCCTCAGGGAACACGTGGTTCGCCATAACCGGGTGCGGATATGCATAAGTTTGTAGCCATCTCCACGTTACTGCTTGTCTGCTGTTTAATTTCGGGTCTGGCGAGGGCACCAGTCTACGATCCAATCTATAGTGCTGCGTGATCTCCCCACATTTTAGCAAGCGCTCTCCGCTCCCTCGGTCACCAAGGGGCCCTGTAGCGGCTCGGTGGTAGAGTACTCGAGCCAGCTTGTGGGTCGCCTCATTGCCGGGGGCGGCTTCGTGCGCAGGAGCCCAAATTATTTGAATTCTCCTATCCAACTTTCCCGGTCTAGGATTCTGGCTGCTAAGGACGAGATCCTGTTCTTGCTAAAATTTTGTATGGCAGTTTTGCTATCACTGATGACAAACTTCGCTTCCGTTCCGACGCAAGCTAACGTGATCGCAGTTTCCTCGGTATTTCTATGCCCCGCCCGCGCAAAGTGGCAGCTGTCACGGGATTGCCCCGGCCAATGATGACCGTTGCCACCGCGAAACTGCCACCATCTCCTGCCGCGCCTACATTAGCCACCTCATGTTCCGAAATTTCGCCGAATCTAATTTCTAATGCTTCTGCTCGTTTTTTCCCTCCTATCTTTGTTATATTCCGGGTGCATGTTTTTTGGCAGGGGGAGGGGGCAATCATCAGATTTTGTCTGACTTCCCTATCTACCTCCATCTTGACCGTGGGACCCCTATCCGGATTTATTCTAACTTTCGCCAAAATAACTATTCCTGTCTTTGTGGGGCTAAGTGTCTCAATTTGAGAGGTTCGCACCGCTTCCGCCAGTTCTGCCCATGTGTTATGTACCCCTAGAGCCATCAGTCTCTATATGGATGTGCATATATGGGCAGTCCCAGCGCTCTATTCACGCATTTTCTCATTAGAGTCCCAGTCTTTCCTTTTTCCACCGTTTTCAAATCTAGATACGGCGTTGCATAGCTCACTCGGCTGGAGATGTACTCCTGTATAAGTTTCATCATTTTTTTCCTTTAACCCTGGGCACCTACTGGCCACCCGCCTAATTAGGCTCATGGTCTGCATCGCGTGATTCCCCAGCCTCTTGATGGTCTCGCCATAATGTCCGTGTGACTGGAGAATCAAGCCCGATTAAGATTCCGATTTGCTCGATTATTGGTACCTCGTTACCCACCACTTTAATACCGCATGACTAGAGGAAGCAGAAGAGGTGGAGGTTCCGAACGTCCGAAGCCACTGCTCTTCCACTTTTCTAGATTTTTTATCGCTGTGAGCTATTTGTGATCTCGTCATCCTTCGGGATGGTGGGTGCACGACCCCTGCGCCCACCCGCCACCGTCGAACAGGCTTCGGCGTACTCGACGGGTCATCTCAACATCGTAGACGTGGAGCTTCTAGACTCTGCAGATGACTCCACAGTGACTGAGATGGATTCTGACAGCAGCTATACACGCCTGTACAGTCGCACCGCCTGAAAAGTAAGCTGCGCCGAACATCAATAACGAGTGAGACACCAAAGAAGAATGCTGAAAAGCAAAGGATCTTTTCCGTGGCCTTCGTACCAAAACGGCGACGGCAAATCTGAATGGTATAAACAGACAGCACCTGACTCAGTTTTTCGACCAGCTGGTTCCCGGTGAAGTTGACGAGGTCAGAATTAATCCCTGGAAGAATGTCCTCACCGTGGATGTCAAATTCAAGGCTACAGTGGACTAGCTGAATGGATTTGGTTGCGATTGGCAACATGCCGGTCCGTTCCTTTCTTGCACATGGGAAAAAGACTACTGCAGGTGCAATCACCGACGTTGACCCCGAGATAAGTGAAAGCGATCTCTGTACGCTGATACGCTGATCAAATCTAAGGTGCGCATCGTGGATGTTCATCGTTTCGGCCGCTCGAAGTGCGTTAAATTACTCTTTGAAACTGAATCCCTCCCATCCCACGTTAACGTGGGCTAAATGTGAGACATCCAGTTCGGATGTATGTTCCAATACCTGCTCAGTGCCACAAATGCTACAAGATTGGACATGTGAATGCCGTTTGTCGAAACGAGGTATCCTGCCGTCGATGTGGCGGTACGCACCCTCATGACACATGCCAGACGGAGACTGTCAAGTGTGCGAACTGCTCGTGTGCCCATGAAGTGACGGCAAAGGACTGTCCTAAAATTCGGAACGAAAGGCATATACTGAAGAAGATGGTGCACGATGATTCGACTCATCAAGAAGCGGCAGCTGCGTCTATTCGTCGTCGCAAGCACCGTTCCCGACGGCGACACAAGGAATCGGAAGGCAAGCCTAGCCTGGATAAGTCAACTTTACACTTAACGTCAGCTCAGGTGCCACCACAGATTGAGCCTAATCCCGCTAAGAATACACTGGCTGTAATATCCCAGGCAAATGATCAGACAGAAGCTGTTGTACTACTTGCCGCCTCTGATGTTGAGTGGCCTGCTCTACCATCAAAGGCCATTGCCAGTCCTCATCCCAGTTTGGTTGCCACACGTGCTGAAACTTTTGACAGCCCCGACAGCCAGCAGGTGAAAGAAATGCTGAAACAGCTTGTTCGTTCAATGTGGGTGCTGCTCTCTAGCATCGACACGCAAGCAGCAAAGATTGCTGTTCAGTTTTTGGACGCATTTGAGCCGCTCTTGGCGGCATTGCAAGAATTCACAATGGCGCAACAAACTAACGCCGCCTCTGTGATTATGCACTTGCGCCGTAGTGTAGTGATGCAATGGAATGCCCGAGGTCTGCATGGTCGGCTGACTGATTTCCGACAGCGGGTACAGAAGTACCGCTTTCCTGTGATTGTGATCTGTGAGCCCAATATGCCGGCTGCTTTCTGCCTTTCTGGATATGTTCTGCTATGGTCTCGAGGAGCAGACGAAACAAGCGAAGTGCTGATGTGTGCACGCCATGACATTGCGCACGTCCGCCATGCTCTACAGCCCCACAACACGAATCATTACATTTGTTTGACGTTAACCCTGAAAGGACGAGTATGTTCTGTAATTGGCGCTTATATTCCACCGAGGGATGTCTTGGACAAGTCATACCGGTATCTATTTTCAACTATCCAATGTTGTGCAGCTCCTCGTATTATTGTGGGGGACTTTAATGCTCACCACCCGCAGTGGGGTCGTGCCATAATGAGCAATCGAGGAAGAGACCTGGCAGACTTTATGCATACGCAAGATCTCGTCAACGACGGCTCACCGACGTTTCTACGCGGAACAACCTACAGCAGCTTGGATGTGGCGTCCGTTTCCGGAAGCCTCCCTCTGTTTCTTGATGTAGTGATGTAGGAACACATGGGAGTGATCACATACCAATTTGTACGTATGAATCAAGTGGTTCGCACCTGCCACTTCGCCTCATGTGCAATACACAGACTGGCCCGCCTTCAAGGCATCTGTGGAGACTTGGAGCGTGGACCTCCAGTCATCATCTCAAATAGAGGGCCTCATTATTTCCTCTCTCAATGAAAACACTCGCCGGCGTCAGTGTCCAGCATCGACGTGGAATTCGAGCGGCGCGCGATCCATCGGCGGGCTGAAAGGAAGTAAAGAACGAAATCCGCGCAAGTTCTCGCACTTTCTCGCCGAGCTGAACGACAAGTTTTGCGTCACCTGGAGAGCTTAGGATGACAACGTTGGAGACAGTTCTGCTCATCACTGGATTCCCGTAAGCCCCTGTCGCGTATCTGTCATGTTGCGAGAAGCTTGCGCACACCTCCGCAAAAAAAGGCACCTTTTTCGTGCCCTGGCCCTTTATCAACACCGTAATGAAGTTGACGCTGCTGAAGATTTTTGTAAAATGGTTGTGGGCACAAACCAGGCACAGTTACCAATTTCAGAAGTTTTTGCGCCACCTTCGCCGAATGATCAATACGACGTGCCCTTTACAATAGCTGAATTAGACGCCGCTCTTGCTTCCTGTCGGCATTCATCTGCACCTGGTCCTGACGGGATTACTTATTCAACCTTATCAAACCTAGGCAAGGATGGTATAACTGCACTACTTATTATTTGAATGATATATGGGCTTCTAGTACTATACCGCGCATGTATGATGTTGGGGGTTTCATCTGTATAATAATATATATATTGAGGCTGTATATGAGGCTCGAAATAAACTGTTGCAAGTCAGCGCTCGTGTGTCCTATGTGTCTTCATTTTGTCCTCGTCCTTCTCTGCGCTGTATTTTTTCATCTTCTAGTACTGTTCCTGAACACTGGAAGATTAGCCGCATGGTTGCTCTTTTGAAGCCTAAAAAGCGCCCTCTCGAACTTTCCTCATACCGGCCAGTTGCCAAGCTATGTTGGAAAACTTATGGAGCGAATAGTGCTGGCAAGACTTGAGTGGTTTCTAGAGAGTAATGATCATTATCCGAATATGATGACTGGATTTCGCCGGGGACGCTCTTCCATTGACAGCGTCATCGACCTTGTGGCGACAATAGAACACGAAAAGCGTCACCGTGGACTATAGGAGCTGCTGTCTTTTTAGACATAAAGGCAGCTTACGACAACGTCTTTCATGATGCTATTCTTGATGGACTTGACGACGTGAAAGTTGGTGGCCGGCTGTACTTGTGGATTGTGAGCTATCTCAGTGGCGCCTCTCTTTACATGATTACGCCTGAAGGAGATACTACCCGCTTTCAAGTTGGTCGTGGAGTTCCACGGGGAGTCCTCAGACCAATTTTATTTAACGCTGCGCTAATTGGCCTGGTGAGTGAACTGCCAACATCCACATAGTGCATATGCTGACGACATCTGCATCTGGGCCTCTGATTCGACGCGCCGACAACTACGTGCGAGATTGCAACGAGCTGTTTCAACGACATCGATGTAATTATGGCGCTAAGGCATATTTTTAGCGGCAGAAAAGTGTGCAGTGATCGCATTTACGGGAAAATATGTGTCAACCGCTACCCGATTACTCTTCATAGAGTTGTAATACCGTACGTCTCCAGGTACAGATTCTTGGGAGTAATTATTGAAATTATTGACCACCGACTATCTTGGTCGAAACATATTACTATGGTGAAGAAGAGGCTAATTAATTTTTGCCATGTACTTCGTTTCATAGGTGGCATCAAATGGGGTCCAACTGAGCGCTCCTTAATACGGCTTTACGAGGCTCTGTTTGTTGGCTACATCCGGTACAGTCTCCCAGTACTCTCTAGTATGAGCACTTCTTGTTGGCGGACTTTAGAGAGCGTGCAAGCGCAGGCACTGAAAATATGCCTTGGACTGCCCAGATGCATTGAAGAAGCATATACTTGTCACACGAACCACTTCGTGTATATTTACGAGCACTTACAAGACACCGTTTTCACCCACTCAGCAAGATTCTGGATGAGCGGCCGGACTGCAGTTTTACAACTGCACTCCGCTGCCATCAGTCGCAAGTACCGACAGGATATACCTTCCCATATCGTCCTGCCCAACCACCATGGTCGATGGATAAGCCTTTGGTGCACCTTCGTGTTCTCGAAATACTAAAGAAATCAATAGTGCCAATTAGTGGACTCAAACAACTTACTCTGGCGCATATCTGGTCAGAATATCCTAATTATATTCACGTATACACCGATGGATCTGTGTCAGCACAGGCATCCGCTGCAGCTGTGGTCATACCAGCTCAGGAAACGACTCTACATTTCCTTTTGGGACATACTTCTACATCAACCGCAGTATTGGTTACTTATGTGGGGAACCACCTCAAAAATGGTGTATATTCACGGACTCAAAGACTGCATTGCAAATTTTGGAAAACTTCTTATGCCACTCTGCCTACTAGTCCCTGGCACTAAACATTATGGAGCTCTTCACATCTGCCCAGCTGCAAGGCCACAGGATAATGTTTCAATGGATCCCTGCCCACTGCGGGCTCTATGGAAATGAGCAGGCCGGTGTTGAAACGAAAAGCGCACTCATCAATGGCCTCAAACAGTTGTGCCTTTTTCAAAATCGGATACGACGTGCCTTCTTACGAGTTGTATGAAGAATGCTACAGCAGCCTACTGGGCCCAGCCAGACGCCCGACACATTCGTCTGAGAAGGCTCGATCGAACATTAAAATTTTATGTTCCGCGTCATCAGGCATGCTTGCTACATAGACTTCGTTTAAACGCGGCTTTCATGCGCAGGTACTTACATTTAATTGGACAGGAGGACTCGCTGGAATGTTCAACTTGTGGCATCCCAGAGACTGTGGACCATATAATATTGGTGCGCCCAGTGTATGTGTGCGAAAGAAGTGTGCTAGTCGCTTCCTTGAAGCGTTTGGAGAAAAGGCCTCTGACGGAGGAACTGCTGCTGGGCGCTTGGCAGGACAAGGGGAAGAGTGTCCAGGGAGTGCGTGCTTTTTGCCGTTTTTTTTTTTGTGCGCCAGCGGACTAGATTCGTGTTTGTAAAGAAAGCTACTGTGCCTGTATATGTATATCATATGCATTCTCCCACCACCACCACCACCCCGCCGGGGTGGCGTAGGGGTTACGGCGCTCGACTACTGTTCCCAAGGGTGCGGGATCAGTCCTGGCCTCGGCGGCCGCTTTTCGATGGAGGCGAAAAGCAAGATGCCCGTGTGCTGTGCAATGTCAGTGCACGTTAAAAAACCCCAGGTGGTAGAAATTTCCGGAGTCCTCTACTACGGTGTCTCTCATAGCCTGAGTCGCTTTGGGACATTAAACCCCACAAACCAACCAACATATTGTCACCTATCATGATCTTCTTTCTTCTCTCCTTCCCCTTCCCCAGTGCAGAGTAGCAGGCCAGATTTTAATTATTCCGGCCAACCTCTCTGCCTTTTCCTACCCGCCCGCCCGCCCGCCCGCTCGTCCGCCCGCCCGCTCGTCCGTCCGTCCGTCCGTCCGTCCGTCCGTCCGTCCGTCCGTCCGTCCGTCCGTCCGTCCGTCCGTCCGTCCGTCCGTCCGTCCGTCCGTCCGTCCGTCCGTCCGTCCGTCCGTCCGTCCGTCCGTCCGTCCGTCCGTCCGTCCGTCCGTCCGTCCGTCCGTCCGTCCGTCCGTCCGTCCGTCCGTCCGTCCGTCCGTCCGTCCGTCCGTCCGTCCGTCTGTCTGTCTGTCTGTCTGTCTGTCTGTCTGTCTGTCTGTCTGTCTGTCTGTCTGTCTTGATCTCTGACGGTGTCTTAATTGCACCTCAAGTGCTTCGGATTGTATATAACCAAATCTTACAATTTCTGCCCTCACCTCTGCCTTCGTGATGGGGGCGTCAAGCGCCTCGTTGGGCGCACCACCGTAGTGACCGTAGCTCGGGATGGGGGAGCGCTGGTTGTCTGCAACGTAAGTTTTTACTAACTTATTCATAAACGCCGTGTTATCTCCTTCAAAGGCGTCTGACTTTTGTCAATCTTATTCCTGAGTGTTTGAATTTGTTGGGTCCAGCAGTTTGGATGGTACTATATCGCTCCTGTCACGTGGCGTTCCTTAATTGGCACGCGTTGAAATGTGGGATCGCCGATGGCATGAACACTAGACTACTAATCTCGCGGAATATGACAGATTTCGCGCACAAATCTGGCACACGCGATTTCGTTCCCTGAGTCTAGAAAGGCTGTCGCCTTGAAAAGAATGGCACCATAGGACTGTATGTCAAGGAAAGGTGTGCATAACTTTGTCGGCACTGTGAAAGAGAACTAGTTGGTATATCGGAAAAAGAATGATGCACTATAGAGAGTGTCAAGAAAAGGTGTTCAAGTGCCAAAATTTTTGAAGTGGTTTAATTAGGTAAATAATTAGAGCCAATAGCGATAATAATTGGTTCACAGAAACGGAAAGGCGCAGTTAAAAATAAAACAACGCGAAACACACGGACGAAAGAATAGAAGCACATACCACAAGCGCTGACTCTCAACTGACCTTTAATAATCGGAAACACGATATATATAAGGGAACTCAACAAACATAAATGACGAACACGTGTAGCTACGTGTTGTCAAGATACGCCACTTCACTATCACATAAAAACAGCGAAGGTTTGCTGACGTACAACCTCGGTCTTTTCTTCATCTTAAAGGCTTCAACGATCTAACGTGTCAGCTGCACCGGGTGTTTATACAAAATGTCATTATAATGGAATAGAGGGGGACATGATTGGCATTCTTGGCAATGGTTGAAGCCTTTGAGATGAAGAAAGACCGAGGTTGTGCATGAGCAAACATTCGCTGTTTCTACGTGATAGTGAAGTGGCGTATGACAACACGTCGCTACACGTGCTCTTCTTTCTGTTTGTTGTGTTCCTTTGTTTCCGATGATGAAAAGTCAGTTTAGAGTCCGCTGCGCTGATGGTATGTGTTTATATTAACGCGGTAGCGTTAAGGAGCTCGTGTCGCAGAAAAGCCGGTGTCGTCGGCATCCAGTGACCGATAAATCCCGGCATGCACTTCATAAATAAACATGCACTTCATAAATAAAAAGCAAGTTCCAAGATGGGTTGGGTGGGAATCGAACCAGGGTCTCCGGAGTGTGAGGCGGAGACGCTACCACTCAGCCACGAGTTTTTTTTTCTTTCTTTATTGCCTGTTTTGAGTTCACATCAATTCAAAAAAGATCCACGATAATGGTAAAACTCGCAACAACCAGACTTCGGCTGTCACGAAAGGTTTAAAATTTTTTGAGGACAGCCAGTTCATCGAGCACACTGATCCAGTCAGGTGGATCAGAAAGCACCCGATACGTTTCTCTAAGGAGCAGCACACTCTCGATAAAGTTCTCGCGTACAGAACGCGTGTTGACATCTGCATGTTGCACTTGCATCCTTGTTTTCCACAGGCTGTGGAGGCTCAGGACCATGACTAAATCCAAAGGAATACCCTCACTCTCGACTGGAAGGAACCGTATGCCATACGGATCTAACGGAAGGTCTTTCTTTAGTGTTCTCTGGAGAACATCCCAGTGAAAGACTAGGTCCCAGCAATCCAGAAAGACGTGCTCGATTGTCTCTGGTTTTTTGCAAAGAAGACAGTCTGTTGTCCAGGGAACGAATAAGCCTCTTTCATGTAACCAGGTTTTAACAGGTAATGTGTTGGAATGTTGCTTAAAGAAGAACGTTTTAACTGAAGGCCTAACTGGCATCTTTTTCACACGCTTTAAGACATCCTGTCCGGGGCCTCCACGGTGTGGTGCACGGTAAATCGGCAACGGTATCATCACATCCAGAAGATCTTTGTACAGCTTCTTCTTACACACTTTGCTCAAGTATTCTATTGAAAAACGCGCATGCAACATTCTGAAAGACAAGACAACTTTGCGCATGTACCCTTTTAAAGCGCCACTCATATTCTCACCAGAACAGACAACGTATTCTGGAAGCATTTTACACAGTCGTACTTGCATGACCGTCCTCAAGAATTTGTCGTTTTGATCACGAAGGAAAAAAAAACGCGAGACAACCTGTCGCAAAAAGAGATGCACAAGGCCCAAGCCCCCCGCCTTAACAGGCAGAAAGAGGTTGGTTCTGCTGCACTTTTCCCATGTTGATGCCCACATGAAAACGGCAAAGACACGATGAATTTTTTGAATGCTAACACGCGTCGCCGAAAGCACATTCATTACGCACCATATCTTTGCCACAAGGAAAACATTGCACACATAAGCGCGTGAGAACATTGACAACGGCTTGCCCTGCCATGAATCAGCTTTCTCTCTCGCTCTCTCTGCTTGGCCAGCCCAGAATGGGGTGGGATCTTGGTACGATTCAAGCGGCACGCCTAAATACTGGGTCGGCAATTTTGACCATTGCAAACGAGAAAAGTATTCAGGCGTAACATCCCAGTCTCCATGCCAGAAACCGGCACTTTTTTCCCAATTTACTTCACAGCCTGTCTGTCGGCAGAATTTTTCAACAAGGGCAGTAACTTCTTGAATGCTTTCTCTGCTTGAACGGAATACAGCGATGCCATCTGCATATGCCAGCATTTTGACCTGTGCTGACTGCAGCATAAAACCAGTTATACGTTCATTGTTTATGATAGACCGGCAGAGAGGCTCGAGGTAGGCCGCAAACAGTAGGGGTGACAGGGGGCAGCCTTGCCTCACTGACGACAGCACACGAATGCTGTCAGTGAGCTCTCCATTCACAATTATCCGTGTCGTGCAGTTCGCATACACCATTCGAACACCTTCCTCAATCACTCGCCCTATGTTTGAGTGTGTCAATACTTCGAACAAGGCATCGTGCGAAACGCGATCGAATGCTTTGGCGAGATCCAGCTGTATCATTGCCACTCGAGATCCAATCGCGTCACAACACTCCAAAACAGTTCGTACCACGTGCACATTAGTTGCGATGCTTCGACCTTTAATGCCGCACGTCTGGTGTGGCCCAACCAGACTCGGTATTACACTTTGAAGCCTTTTCGCCAGCACTTTCATGTATATTTTGTAATCCACGTTGGTGAGGCTTATCGGCCGATAAGAACCCACCAACAGGCGTTTTCCTGGCTCATCATACTTCGGAATCAAAACAATGTGTGAGGTAGAAAACGAAGGTGGGACCTGCTTACGTTCGTATGACTCATCTAGCACTTTAAGCAAAATCTGGGCTGTGTAATCTTTAAATGCTTTGTAGAAAGCAGCGCCAAGCCCATCAGGTCCTGGCGACTTTCCCATTGGAAGGTCGTCTATCGCACTTTCTATTTCTGTCAAACTTATGGGTCGTTCTAGACGCGTTTTAACATCCTCATCGAGCTTTGGCATTTGGCGCAAAAATTCTGCCTGAAAGCCATTTTTGACTTCGCGTTTACGGCCAAGCAATTCATTGTAGTGTTCTATAAAGGTATTTTTGATAGTAGCAGGGTCACTAGTTACAGCACCTCGGTTGTCAATTTGCCGTATTTCCTTTTGATACGCGTGCCGTTTCTCATCTGCCAGCGCTCGCTTAGTTGGCGTCTCCCCCGCCCAAAATTTTTCCGACCTTGCTCTTATCACTGCTGCCTTATACTTTTCAGTGTCAATGTTTTCAAGTTGTCGTTTCAAGGCTTTTATTTCTTCTGCATATCTTCCCGGCTGGATGCTATCCATGCTAAGCAAAAACTCAAGCTCCTCGTGCATTTCTTTCTCTTTTCTTTTTTCCTCATATCGAATTGCGCTTGCAGTTTTGATAGCTAAAAGCTTTACTCTCTGCTTTAGCTCCTCCCACTCAACTATATAGCTTTCGGCCTGCGTCGAAAGTAATTTATCGAGTTCTTTCGTTGTCTCTCTTACAAAACTGTCGTCCTCTAAAAGCTTCACGTTGAATTTCCACAGGTGCCAGTTAAATCGTGACCTCCGCTGTTTCCTGCCAAATGTTCCAATTACTAAGCAATGGTCACTGAAGCTTACGGGCTTAACTTCATACTCTGTGCACAATGAAGCCAGTTCAACAGAGACATAAATTCGATCTAATCTGGCGTGGCTATCCCTTTGAAAATGCGTGTATTTAGGGTGTGCGTCGTAAGAGAACAAATATCCAACGTCTTCGAGATTACACTAATTAATTAAAGAGTGCAGCAGCTGAGCACTCTTATCCCTCACTGGCAAATTTTTTGCGCGGTCCTGAGCGAAACAAACACAGCTGAAGTCTCCTATCAATATTACTACCTTGTCGCACCTAAGATGCATTTCGAGACTTTCGAAAAATGTTCTGCGCTCGCTCACCGCGTTCGGAGCATAAACACAGACAACACGATAACTATAATTTGAAAACGAAAAGTCAACAACAAGAAGGCGACCGCATTGGGAAGCCACAACGGAAGCAACGTTGATGCCTAAACTTTTACGAATAAATAAAACGCAGCCACCCGACGCGCCGACGGAATGGCAGACGCATGCGTCATACAAAGAAGAAAAGGACGACGCCATACGATCAGTTAGCTCTTCGCTTTCAATCTTAGTTTCTTGGATAGCGATTAGGTCAAGGTCATTTTCAAGAATTAGGCGTCGCAGCTGACTTTGTCGTCTACTTGCTCCCAAACCCCGGACATTTAAAGATGCTAGACGAAGTGTTACATCGAGATTAACCGCCATGTTTAGTAACAAAAGCCCCGCTAATAAGAGTTCGTGGCGGGTAACAAAACACTAAACTCACAGTGCATAAAGCCTCCATGCAGCGTTCCCCAATCCAGTCTTTCGCAGGCGCAAGTACAGATCACAGCCAGCACCGTCTTTACTGAGTCCACCTGGCCACACAGGCCAAAGGATTATGGAGGCGGTTTCACCGCCTGCCTTGACTCGGATGGGACGTTCGGGTTCGGCCGCGATTTGACGGCCGGCCGTCTCCTCCCGGTTGTTTTTGGTGGCGGCTCCCCGCTGCCACTGCCGTCCAGTTGCTCACTCTCGGTATCTTTCTGGTCACGCGGCCGCTTTCCGGGAAGTATACCGGCACCGACGCCAGCTACTCCCTGAGTAACGTCCATTGCGGGTGCTTCGGCGCCCTCGATGTTCGATTCGTCGTCGTTCGTCGCGTTATCCAACGCAGAATCCTCTTGGTCGGTAACTATTGGTTTGCTCGGTGGGCTAGCGTGAACACTAGGCTTCTGCGGCACAAGGACTTGAAGATTAGGCTGCAATACATCCTTGTCCGCTGGTCCTTTTCCTGCTTTCGAAGTCTCCTCAGCGTCCGCCTCATCCATGTACAGCTCGAACGCTTCATCGCTTTTGCCGGGACCGGTGACGCTTGCGTATGTGCGAGTGCACTGACTCTCTTCGTGTCCGAACCGACGGCAAGAGCTGCATCGCGGAATGCGGCACTCACGCCGTATGTGACCTGTACCTTGGCAGCGCAGGCAAAGCGGGGCCCTGCCAGGCACTACCACTAGAGCCAATTCGCCACTGACGCTCACCTGATGCGGAAGGTCGTCGAGCTTGACACCTGGATTCAACTTGAGTGTCACAAGTCTTGTTGTTGAACCCTTATCCGACACGCCCTGTGCTCTCCACTTCTCCTTTGCAACATCTGTCACCCTCCCGAAAGCAGCAAAGGCGAGCCGCACGTCTTCGTCTGGTACACTGTGCAGCAACCAGTGTACCTTCATTCGGACGTCTCGGTTAGCAGGATCGATGACGAGACACCGAGCACCTTTAACCTGCAGGTCTGCAAAGCGAAGTATCCTCTTCATCGAGTCAGCGTCCTTGAAGGTCACGGCCCAGACGTGGTTCATGCGGTACGCCCCCAGGGCGATAACATCCGGCATGAGCGAAAGCGGAGCAAGCGCATCACGAAAGTCTTCCACCCGGTATGGGCGGGCCCTGATGTCACCGTGCAAAAAAACAGTATTTTCAACAAATCGACCTGTAGGCAAACTTGGCAGTACAACCTGATAATCACTGTCCGAAACAAAAAGCCTGTTTCCGCGGCCAGACATGACCGCTGTACCCGCTCCAACGGAGCCCAACATAACACGTCCGTTCGCTACGGCGGCCGGAAGTGGAGTCCCACTCAGCCACGAGTTCGATGCATGAAAGCGGTACAAAAGCGCTTCTAGTGAATGCGGTGTTGCCTTAGAAACATGCCGTAGAACGTTATACTGCAGTGCATATCGGTAATTATGAGCATGTTACTTACAGAAGTCGCAGTTACACGAGTAGCGAAGTACGTTTCCGCTACATTTCTTCTGCGCTCTGCGCACATGCAGAGCCACCTTGCGGCAAACACAGAAGAACCCCTCCTCGCAATGTGCGGCGCTGCCCCGACATGTGGCGCGCCACTCGCCCCTGACGCTTCGCCGTGCACCCTCACAGGTTGTAGAATCAAGCGTCTTTCCTTTCTTTAGATCACTATCTTCGCTCACCCGCTTCTCCCCTTCGGGCCGCGCGGGTACCGGTGCGAGGATGCCCCAATACCCTTGCGTTTAGTAAGTTTTCTCGACGAGGTGCAATAACGCTATCGCGTTCCACTCTTGAAGGCGAAGCTTAAGCGCCCTCCAATTTTTTTTATTTCGCCTGTGCGTTTCGCGCCATTTTATTTTTAACCATGTATGACCAACTCGCTCACTTAGCTATTCTGTTGAAAGGCGCAGTGTCTGTCACACCTGTTCTGTGGACACATTAACCGCGCCGTAAAGGAAGGGAGGAAGGCGGGAGTGAAAGCAGAAACAGAGAAAGGGTTACCGTTGTGGAGGGCTCCGGAGTAATTTTGACCACCTGGGGATTTTTAAAGTGCACTGACATCGCACAGCATACGGACGGGGGGAGGTGGTGAGGGGTGCTGTTCCTGGCCCTACGGGGCTGGAATTGGTAGAACAACGCCGCTTGCGGCGGGGGCTAGCCTGCCACCGAATTTTTATCTGTTGTAGGCCGTCATTGCACCCGCCGCCAGGTGGTGGACGACGGCTGTTCGGCGCGCGTGTTTCTCTTCGTCTTTTTCTTCTCTACTTTCTCCCTTCTGTCCGCACGAGTACAGTGAACTAGAACACTGTAGCACGAGGCAGCGAAGGTGGCTCAGCTACAGAGCCAGTAGCAGTCCCGTGCATTTTAACGCGGTAGCGTTAAGGAGCTCGTGTCGCAGAAAAGCCGGTGTCGTCGGCGGCGTTGGCCGTGAGCGATAAATCCCGGCATGCACTTCATAAATAAAAAGCAACTTCCAAGATGGGCTGGGTGGGAATTGAACCAGGGTCTCCGGAGTGTGAGATGGAGACGCTACCACTCAGCCACGAGTCCGATGCTTGAAAGCGGTACAAAGCGCTTCTAGTGAATGCGGTGTTGCCTTAGAAACGTGCCGTAGAACGTTATACTGCGGTGTATATCGGTAATTATGAGCATGTTACTTACAGAAGTCGCAGTTACACGAGTAGCGAAGTACGTTTCCGCTGCATTTCTTCTGCGCTCTGCGCACATGCAGAGCCATCTTGCGGCAAACACAGAAGAACCCCTCCTCGCAATGTGCGGCGCTGCCCCGGCACGTGGCGCGCCACTCACCCCTGACGTTTCGCCGTGCACCCTCACGGGTTGTAAAATCAAGCGTCTTTCCTTTCTTTAGATCACTATCTTCGCTCACCCGCTTCTCCCCTTCGGGCCGCGCGGGTACCGGTGCGAGGATGCCCCAATACCCTTGCGTTTAATAAGTTTTCTCGCTCTCTCCCCTTCCAACATCCAGCGTGCGTCACTCGAACTATAGTGCCTAGAATATTCTAGGCACTATACTCGAACAGTGGTGTTTAGGCGACGCGGCTCCTCTTTACGCTCACAGCGCGATTGCTAGGTGCAGCGTCTGATGCCGGACGCCTCTGACGTGATCGCTGCGCCGTCATGTGCATTGACCTTGGCGCCGTAGCGCTTCTGCTGGGAAAGCGTCCCCTGCGATGTAATAACGCTATCGCGTTCCACTCTTGAAGGCGAAGCTTAAGCGTCCTCCAATTTTATTTTCTTTCTTCCTACAGCCTGGAAGCTATGCACTTCGTTTCGCCTCCATCGAAACGCAGCCGCCGGCGGTTGGGATCGAACCCGGATACTCCGGCACAGTAGTCAGGCGCTCACCACTGTTTTCGTTGTGTCTGTTGTTGTTGTTGTTGTGGCTGTAGAAAGAAGGAAAAGAAAATGCACGGGCCTGCTACTGTCTCTGTAGCTGAGTTACCTCCGCTGCCTCGTGCAGACAAAAGAGAAAATAGAGAAGAAAGAAAAGAAACAGGGACAGAAAGACGCGCGCCGCAACAACAGCCGTCGTCCACCGCCAAAACGGTGGCGGGTGCAATGACGGCCCGCAACAAACAAAAATTCTGCGGCAGGCCAGCACCCGCCGCAAGCGGCGGTGACCTACCTGCCCCAGCCCCATCTGGGGAGTACTAGTTAAGGAAGAATGAAAAGAAAATGCATGGGCCTGCTACTGGCTCTGTAGCTGAGCCATTGCCTCGTGCGGACAGGAGAGAAAATAGAGAAGAAAGAAAAAGAAAAGGGGGAGAAATACGTGCGTCGCAACAGCCGTCGGCCACCTACGAACGGGTAGCTGGTGCAATGACGGCCTACAACATATAAAGGTATGATGGCAGGCTAGCCCCGCAGTTACCTACCAGTCCCAGCCCCGTAGGGCCAGGAAAATTTGGTTTGGTTTGGTTTGTAGGGTTTAACGTCCCAAAGCAACTCAGGCTATGAGGGACGCCGTAGTGGAGGACTCCGGAAATTTCGACCACCTGGGGTTCTTTAACGTGCACTGACATCGCACAGCACACGGGCACCTTGCTTTTCGCCTCCATCGAAAAGCTGCCGCCGAGGCCGGGAGGAAAATTTATATATATATATATATATGTATATATATATATATATATATATATATATATATATATATATATATATGAAGGAAAGAAGCCAGCAGTCGGCGAGGCCAAGGAAAGCGTTGGGGATGGTACTTTATGTCTATTTTTTCTTTTTTTTAATGTTTACTTGGATAATCACAGAAAATTAGTAATGTAATCTGTTAGGGGAAAAATAATTAAACACAAAGTAGAAGAAAAAACAACGTGCCGATGGTGGGAAGCGAACCCAAGACCTCCGAATAACGCGTCCGGTGCTCTACCAACTGAGCTACATAGGCCGCTGTCCCCCCCTGCTACTTGCTTGGGTATTTATGTTGTCTGTATACGAACCTTGAGAGTGTTCACCAGCGCCACCCTCAGCCATAGCGGCGGACGTAGAACGTCCTTTGTTACCGCCAGCGTCACGTAGAACGTGATCAAGAGCGAGGGCGAAAGCTGTGCTAGAACCCTCTTACGCTACCTATGGCTTCAAGACTGCCAGAACCGAGACCCCCGTAAGCTACAAGCAGATCAATTATGGGGAAATGAGGGTGCTCGTTATAATACATGAAGGAAAGAAGCCAGCAGTCGGCGAGGCCAAGGAAAGCGTTGGGGATGGTACTTTATGTCTATTTTTTCTTTTTTTTAATGTTTACTTGGATAATCACAGAAAATTAGTAATGTAATCTGTTAGGGGAAAGATAATTAAACACAAAGTAGAAGAAAAAACAACGTGCCGATGGTGGGAACCGAACCCACGACCTCCGAATAACGCGTCCGGAGCTCGACCAACTGAGCTACATCGGCCGCTGTCCCCCCTGCTACTTGCTTGGGTATTTATCTACTTCTACTTTGTGTTTAATTATCTTTCCCCTAACAGATTACATTACTAATTTTCTGTGATTATCCAAGTAAACATTAAAAAAAAAAGAAAAAATAGACATAAAGTACCATCCCCAACGCTTTCCTTGGCCTCGCCAACTGCTGGCTTCTTTCCTTCATGTATTATAACGAGCACCCTCATTTCCCCTTAATTGATATATATATATATATATATATATATATATATATATATATATATATGTATACATATTGCCACCTAGCGTTGCCAGGTGGCGCATGACTGAGGTGTGAAAGGAGGACGAAGTTGAAGTGTCGCTTGCACGTTTGCGTCTGTGCTGCTGTGTTGTTGTGTCTCGGCTACCCCCTGCTATCATTGGTATCCTTAGTCACCGTGTACGTGACATTCTGGTGGAGCTGCTGGGAAAAACGATCGCCTATGCAAGAATCTCCATCTACAAGACGTCGCTCCAGCCCTGTACCATTGGACACCCCCGTGCATCGCTCCAGTCGACGGCTCCAGGGACTGTCTCCGGAGTTTCAGCCATCACCCGCCGCCATGACATCTAGTGCTCCTGCTCAGCAGGTAACGGGCGTCGCACCGGCCTGTAACTACACCTTGCAGGCCCCTCGGGTACCGAAGTCTTTCCATGGGGACCTCTTTGAGGATGTGGAGGACTGGTTCCTTCAGTTTGAACGTGTTGCTGCTTTCAACCTGTGGGACGATGCTGCCAAACTAAGGAACGTCTACTTCAGCCTTGAGGACGGCGCCCGTATCTGGTTCGAGAACCGAGAGCAAGTATTAACTTCGTGGCGGGAATTCCGTCGTCAACTGCTCGAGGCTTACACTAGCGCAGATCGTCGCGAGCATGCAGAACGGGCCATTCACTCTCGCATCCAAAGGCCGAATGAGAGTGTCCAAGCGTACGTCGAAGACATGACGCGCCTCTTCAGGCGAGCCGATCCCGCCATGTCCGAGGACAAAAAGGTCAGGCACTTGATGCAGGGTTTGAAAGAGCAGCTGTTCGCAGGCCTTGTGCGAAACCCACCGTCGACTGTAAACGGATTCCTTGCGGAGGCCACCACAATGGAAAAGGTGCTACACCAACGTGCCGTGGCTTATGACCGACCTTTTCATACAAGCACAATCGCGGAATCATTTGGATCTTCAGAGCGGCATCCCGATGCATTGCGCGAACTGATTCGAAGCGTCGTGCGCGAAGAACTAAGCAAGTTCTGGAGCCCTCTGCAGCAATCGCCAACTTCCGTTTCTGCTATAGTGCGGGAGGAGGTGCGGCAGGCACTCAAGAGCCCTCTTTCGCCTGTAGTTCCGAGCCCGCCATTGCTGTCGGGGCCGACAATCGTCCCACATATGCGGAAGTTCTGCAGAGTCAGGCTCCCCCTTCACCACCGCCCATTCTCGCGTCACCTACAGTTCCGCTGCATTCGGTGCAGCCAGTGCAGAACTTCGACAATCGTCCGCTGCCCCGACGCAAAGCCGACATTTGGCGCACGCCTGACCGCCGTCCGATTTGCTTCCACTGCGGTGAACCAGGACATCTTTACCGGGATTGTCCGTATCGACGCCTCGGTCTCCACGGCTTCCGCATCGACTCGCCTCCTCCCCGGTTTGGTCAACGACCCCGAGTTATTGAGGAGTACCTGGCGGAGCAGCGTTCTTCATCTCATTCGCAGCGTCAGCCCCGCTCCCCTTCGCCAAGGCGCTCCTCCTCGTTCACCCACGGTTCCTCGCGAGAGGACCAAGGCCGCTCGTCTAGCCCTCATCGGGAAAACTGAAAACAGCGACCTTCGGGGGCGAGGCCGCTGGTAGTCGCTGCGTTGAAGACCTCCCGTCGTCGCCGCTTCGATCCGACCGCGAGCTGCTGGTACCGTCACCTAGGGAAGCAAAAAGCGTTTCTCTGGACATTCCGGTTATTTTAGACGGTCGCACTACGGTCAATGCATTAGTGAACACCGGTGCCGATTATTCAATTTTGAGTGGTCGCATGGCGACTGTTTTGAGGAAGGTGCTCACTGCTTGGCCAGGTGTGTACCTTCGAACCGCCGGCGGTCATATAGTTACTCCAAAGGGGATGTGCACGGCTCGCATTCAGATTAACGGACGTACGTTCGTCGTTAGTTGCGTTGTTTTAAGTGACTGCTCCCGTGACCTTATCCTCGGCATTGACTTTCTGCGGGAGTACGGAGCAGTTATCGGCCTGCGAAATAGACTCGTCACGTTTTCGATGGGACAATCTACCGAACAAGATAGTAGCAGTTCTTGCAATACCGCACTTCGTCTCCGAGAGCGTCTCGCTGCCGCCGCGAAGCAGTGCTCTTGTGGAAGTTACCTGTGACGATTTCCGTACCGGTGATGCTGTAGCGGAGGCGAACCATACACTCCTGCTTGCTCATGGCATTTGCGCTCCCCGAAGTTTATTGTCGTTTCACAATGGCCGGGCTGCACTCCTTGTCACAAATTTTTCTAATGAGCACCGACACCTGTTCCCGGGGACTGCTATCGCTTTTGCTGACCATGTTGCGCACGATCCGGTCTGTTTTGCATCCACGGCAGTAGAAACTAACGAGCCATCTCTTGACAACATCGACATTAACTGTCACTTGTCAAAGGAGAAACGACGGGCCTTAGAGCAACTGCTGCTAGACTTCAAGCACTGCTTTGCTTCTTCCTCGAAGGTTCGTCAAACGCCCATCACACAACATCGCATCATTACTTATGACGACGCTCGCCCAATACGACAGCAGCCTTATCGTGTGTCTGCCAAAGAACGAGAAGTGATCCAGACGCAGGTTCAGGAGATGCTGGATGATGGTGTTGTGCAGCCTTCACAAAGTCCGTGGTCTTCACCAGTAGTCCTGGTCAAAAAGAAAGACGGCACTCTTCGATTTTGCGTCGACTATCGGAAATTGAATAATGTGACAAAGAAAGATGTATACCCGTTGCCGCGCATCGATGACTCACTGGACAGATTGCGACGTGCGAAGTATTTTTCATCTATTGATTTAAAAAGCGGCTATTGGCAAATCGAAGTAGACGAAAGAGACCGAGAAAAAACCGCATTTGTCACTCCAGATGGCCTATATGAATTCAAAGTACTCCCATTTGGATTGTGCTCTGCCCCAGCTACATTCCAAAGGATGATGGACACCGTCCTCACTGGCCTCAAGTGGCAGATCTGTCTTGTGTACTTGTACGACGTAGTTGTTTTTTCCGAAACATTTGATCAACACCTCGAACGCCTTCGAGCTGTCCTGGAAGTCCTCCGTTCTGCTGATCTCACGCTGAAGCCCCAGAAATGCCACTTCGGGTATACAGAACTCAAGTTCCTCGGCCATGTTGTAAGCGCTGATGGGGTGCGCCCGGATCCCGATAAGACTGCTGCCGTCGCACGATTTCCCGTTCCAGCTAATAAGAAGGCTGTTCAGCGCTTCCTCGGCCTGTGCGCATATTATCGGCGTTTCATTGCGGACTTTTCTCAGATCGCAGAACCTCTGACGCGCCTTACAAGGAAGGACACCTCCTTTGTGTGGAACTCTGAGCAGCAGATGGTCTTCTCTTTGCTTCGTGAGCGCCTTCAAACATCCCCTGTTCTGGCGCACTTCGATGAAGCGGCTGACACTGAGGTGCACACTGACGCCAGTAGTATCGGTCTTGGCGCGGTCCTTGTTCAGCATCAAGACGGATTTTAGCGAGTAATAGCCTATGCTAACCGTACTCTCTCTCGTGCCGAAATGAACTATTCCACCTCAGAAAAGGAATGCCTGGCGGTCGTATGGGCTACTATGAAGTTTCGCCCCTATCTTTACGGCCGGCCATTTAAAGTCGTCACCGACCATCATTGTTTGTGCTGGCTGGCAAATCTGCGAGACCCATCTGGACGACTTGCACGCTGGAGTTTACGACTTCAGGAGTTTGACATAACCATTGTTTACAAGTCCGGCCGCAAACACGAAGACGCCGACACGCTGTCACGAGCACCCGTTGACACTGGCGATAGTACAGCCGATGACGATAGCGGTTTTCTAGGAGCCCTCAGCGCATCTGAGCTCAGGGATCGACAAAGAGCTGATCCAGACATCCTTCCACTCATCGATTATCTGGAAGGGCGTGATACGACCCTGCCTCGACACCTATCTCGGCACCTTGGTTCCTTCTGCATACGGCAAGGCGTCTTGTATAAAAGAAACTCCCAGGGCCACGACAGAACTTACCTTCTGGTAGTGCCATGCGAGCTCCGTGAGGATATTCTCCTTGCTTGCCATGATGAACCAACGTCTGGTCATTTGGGTTGCTCACGGACTCTTGCTCGAGTGCGCAACATGTATTACTAGCCAGGACTCTCCGCAGCTGTGAAACGCTATGTACGAAGCTGTCGCGAATGCCAGCGCCGTAAAACACCGCCCCAGAAGCCTGCCGGATTTCTCAAGCCCGTCAAAGTACCCCGCATTCCGTTCGACCAAATTGGAATGGATCTCCTTGGCCCTTTCCCTTTGTCGCAGGCCGGAAACAAATGGATAGTAGTCGCTACTGACTACCTGACTCGATACGCTGAGACAAGGCAATACCTCATGCCACAGCTTCCGAAGTAGCAGAGTTTTCCATGCACAACATAGTCTTGCGGCATGGCGCCCCTTCCTACGTCATTACCGACAGAGGGACAGCTTTCACTTCACAGCTGATCGACCGCATATTTGAGCTGAGTTGCACGACCCATCGCAAGACCACAGCGTACCATCCACAAAGCAATGGCCTTACAGAAAGATTGAATAAGACGATTGCGGACATGTTGGCAATGTACGTCGATGTGCAGCACAAGACCTGGGACGAGGTGCTGCCGTACGTCACATTTGCGTATAATACAGCCTTACAAGAGACAACGCGCTTCACAATATTTCGACTTGTTTACGGACGCGAAGTTCAGAGCATGCTCGATTCCATGCTCCCGTGCCCAGATGATGACCAGCTATCCTCAGATGCCCAGCAATATGCCATCCGCGCTGAGGAAGCCCGCCAGCTCGCCCGTGTGCACATTGGGCAGCAGCAGACCACTGACGCGCACCGTTACAACCTCCGGCACCGCCAGGTTGACTACAAGCCTGGAGACCAAGTCTGGGTATGGACACCAGTTCGCCGTCCAGGCTTGTCAGAGAAACTCCTTTCCCGCTACTTCGGGCCGTACAAAGTGTTGCGCCGTGTGAGTGACATCAGTTATGAAGTTATCCCAGACAGTGCCACACAGCCAAAACGTCGAAAGCACAGCTCGGACATTGTGCACATTGTGCGACTGAAGCCGTACTACCACCGATAGCGTATGGCCACCCGCTGTGACCACTCTCTTGCTTTTCACACCATTTTTACCGGCCGTTCTCATTTTTTTTTTTCGGAAGGAGGGATAATGCCACCTAGCGTTGCCAGGTGGCACATGACTGAGGTGTGAAAGGAGGACGAAGTTGAAGTGTCGCTTGCACGTTTGCGTCTGTGCTGCTGTGTTGTCTGGGCTACCCCCTGCTATCATTGGTATCCTTAGTCACCGTGTACGTGACAATATATATATATATATATATATATAATATAACCTCCTTGGGCCAGGAGCAACCCCCCTCCCCACTTCTTACCATTGCACCACCGCGGCGGGGGACAAGCCCTGAAGCGGATTCGATGCTTATGAACATTGTTTTTTTTTTTTTCATTGTGCCACTGCTCTCTCCACGAAGTCATCGCGCCACCGCCCTCACCCATTATGTCACGTTGTTGCTAGGATGCACAATGACGTCTGCGGTGGCGGTCTCCATTGCAACCGCGGTGGCATGACGCTAGACGTGCCCAGCGTGGTTGTCTTTTAAGGCGCTCGGCTGGTGGTCGGATTTGGTTGAAAGGTTGAGTGTAACACATTTTAGGGACGGACGCGCACTCGTGAGCCTTAAAATTTCATTGCGAGAATGTGCTGCGTATACCATCTGCTTCGTCCCGCCGTAGCACTTCGTTTTAGCTTATCGCGGGATGCCATCGCAGCGTGTATACGCAACTTAAACAACAAATTATAAACGTTACGATGACAGCAGAGCCTAAAGCAATATATATGGCGCTCCAATACACTGCCTTTTACAATAGAGTTTGGTCAGAATAACGTGTGGAAAATCTGCCGTCTACTCGCCGTGTAGTTTTGGATTCCGCGGCGCGCGCATGTTTTCGAAATTATCACACCAGCGCGAACGAGCCGTGCAAACAGCGCGAAATTAGAAATTCCTGCAACACACGACTCGTGTACAAATAAAAGTGGCCCTCTTGCCTGCTGTGCTTTAGAATTCTTCGTCACGCAGACACTGAATCAAAAAATACAGATATCGGTGCACGAATTTTCAAAATACAAGCAAACCGAAAATTGCCCTCAACTCAAATTCCCGCTTTATCACTTTCCCATTTTCATCGCCCATGACTACACGCTACGGAACCAATCGAAAGAGCCTACATGAGAGCGTCGCTAAAACGTCGCGGAAAGTGACTTTTCAAAAATGTTTTGCTAAAGTTGACGCCTAGCGTCTTGCCTAAGCCCGCGTGGGTGCCTCGCAGAAATAGAACGGGTAGCATCCCAAGCAACCACCGACATCCATCGGACGGCCAATGGCCATCCGTTTCGGATGTTCCGGATAGCCGATGGACGTCCGCGAACAGCCAGTGGACGTCCGTCGGCCGTCCGATGGGCGTCCAAATGGACATGCTTGTCTGGCCAATGGACGTCCATTTCGGACGTCCGTTCCCGGATATTTCTCGCATATTCGCATATATGCTGCATGCATGCTTTTTTCGCTCCCACGAGGCAATAAAATAGAAAAGCAGCTTAAAGTACAACAGGCATATTTTATTGTAAAATGTCTAATTCCTCAATATGACGTAAAACTTGAAGCGCACATCCATCTTCCGTGATGAAGTGGAAGCGACCAGCTTTCTGCAAAAAGAGAGAAAAAGAAAAAAAGGTTAGTAAATAGTCTGTAGCTCATGCACAGCATAATCCTTGACTCGAGGTTTTCTGGAGGATAATAACAAGAAAATTGAGTATTTCTCATATTGTACCTGCCCTACAGCACTTGTTACAAGCAGTCTCAAATATCAGCGAGGTTCTGCCCTCCTTTCCCTTAGTTCACGCCAGTTATATCGCACCCGCTATCTTTCGAATATCACATAGATTCATCTGCAATGCTTCAAGGATAAAGCTAAATAAGCTAAACAGTTCATAAGGCAGTATCATACAGACCATACCTAAATTAAAATAAGCTGATAACGCGCTTCAATAATTTCAAGCACAGAAAAGGCCACTCGCTATATGAAATGATTTTTTTTTTTTTGTAGTGGTGCACAACTTTCAAGCTCGCGAGCTTGGGCGATTATCGCTTATCGCATTGTACAGGAGCAGTTATGCATTTTATCACTGTAATGCACTGCAGCGCAGACTGTGCCCTCGCAACCTGCAACTTGCATTGAAAAATGCAGAGCATGCCACTAGCGAAGGCAAGCATATTTAAAAAAAAATCTTTGAAGACCGACTGTTTACCCAGCGCCTTGGTTGACGAAAACAAGGAGGTTGGTTATAAGCCTCGCAAGATTGCAAGAGTGGAACGCGATAGCACCTCCAGCAATTTCCTAGTTTGCGTAGAGGAGAGGGAGAGCCAACTCAATCGACATAAGGCCGTTTCACATGATGCGATTCTCGCCGCAGCAGTGTGCGATTTCTGCCGCACAGCGACAGAAGGGCACGCCGCACCCGTCGCAGAGCGGCTGCGACAGACTTCCAACATGTTGGTCGCACGCCGCTCCCGTCGCAGCGATCGTTGCGAACGAAGCGGCCGCCAGCCAATAAAATTCTAAAACGTGACATCACAGGAAACGACGTAGCGGAAGCCGTCGAAACTGTAGCACAGGTAATTTTCACTTTCTTGCAAGCAAACCCGCGTTATTTGATCGCACAAAATGTCTCGCGCTTTGTTTAATGAGATATTGATAGACGAAATCGAGAAGCGCCCACTTCTGTGGGATGTGTCATTGAATGACTATCGTAAAGCAGGCAATAGCCAGCTGTGGCAAGAAGTGCAAGACGCCCTGATCAAGATTGATCCATCAGGTATGTATGGTTGTTTCGGAATCGTCTTGCATATGTAACTTGATAGTGCACTAGCGCAATGAAATTAACGAAGTGTGTCTCACTATTCTGTTTGTTCATAAGTTAGTGACGTTATGTTTTGTTTTTGGCGCTAAATATAAGCTGTGACAGCGAGCGCGCGTATGGCTCTAGTATAACGTCCACGATTGCCGTAGGCGCGAATACCGCCACACACCAGCTTTTCGTTGGTAATTCTTGCACGTCCAGGCAGGAGTATAAATTTACTGATATATATCAACTGCTAACTTTATCAAGCTGCGAAGCGACTGAGCACATGCGGGCTGCACAACTGCGCAGAGCCCATCAGCAGCCGCCAATTATTCGTGGTACGTGGTAGCGCTGGGCGAAACCCTCCAAACCTGTCGGCGTTAATAGAAAATAAAACTTCTGCGGGAATGCGAGACGAAGAGAGGCACACAACAGCGTAAACTTCCAAAAGAGTTTATTTCTTGGAAATTTAAGACCCCCGCGAAAAAAAAAAAGAAAAAAGGTTCAAGCAAAAGTGACATCATACAGAGATTGGAGAAGATAAGGGAAGTACTCCCGGGCGTAAAAACTGTTCTGGCTTGACATGACCGACTAAACTTTTCAATTCTTGCATTTAGGGTGATAAACAATAACTTCTCTTCCAGTCTTATCTGTGCATTTAATGAAAAGTTAATTTAATCTAGATGTCCAAAACAATCTTCATAGTTATTGAACTGGAAACACACATTAATTACTGCCTATAGCAGAGCAAAAAAAAAACTATGCAATCTTCCTTATGTAATTTTGTTTTATTTTTTTCATCAACATCATGACATCCAACTAACCATCCTTGTCACCACTTCCACACCAGAAAGCTGTGTGCACAATTAAGTAAATGTCTGAATTCGAAAATTGAACGTTTATTTCATTTTTGAAATGTAAGGCTTTATTAATTTTGAACCTCTCGTAATTGTAAAATTTGTAGGGCTTGAAAAAATACTTTCATAAAGTTTTGTGTCATTTCTTTCTTCGGACAGTTACACTAGACGAAATCCAGTCAAGATGGCGAAACCTAAAAGATACGCTTCGCCGAAAGTTAAAAGAGCTGAAAGACGCCACACGAAGCGGCTCCAGCGGGTCTGCAAAATCCAAATGGCCATATTTGGAAAGGATGCAGTTCATGAGAGATATTTTGCAACCACGCCAGTGAGTATTCATAAGCAAGTGAAATAGCGAGGTGGAATAGTTGCAAATTGTGATGGGGAAAAATACAAGGTAATACTTAAATACAGGTTGTGTGATTTTGAGTCCAGCTTCCCCTCGAATCACATGCTCAGCTAGTGTGTTTCATTTACTTACTGTATCTTTGTCAACAAGGCCATCATATGTGCAAGCTGAGGCATTACCGTAAAAACCCGCGTATAATACGAGTTTTTTTTCCAACTTTCAGCGTTCCAAATTTCCGCCTCGTATTATTTGCGGATCCCAACCAAAATGTCAAAGTTTTGCGAGAAGTTTTGGTTTCGTTGTTGCCGCGTGGCTACGGCTTGGCTTTGTTATCGATGTGCGGCTACGGCTTGGCTTCGTTGCCCTAACGTGGCCGCACCCCGCAGTGGCCACGACGTCGAGGTGTCGTCTCTTCGTTGTTGGGTCGTCGAGTGCGCACAGCATCAGCGCATGTGCTCTCGTGCAAACCACGGTTCGCGAAAAAGTGCACGCTTTTTTCTTTAAGTGAACGAGCAAGATGCCAGGGTCTCGGAAACAGTACTCAGCTGCTTTTAAGAGAAAGGTGATTTTAGTTGCTGAAAACATCGGCAACAGTGCGGCCGGGAGGCAGTTTGGCGTCACCGAGGGAAGCATTCGCTGATGGCGACGACAGAAAGAAGCCCTTTTCGCGTGCAAGGGAATGCGAAGAAGCTTTCGCGGGCCAAAGAATGGCGCATTCCCGGAAATTGAACTCGCTCTGACGGAGTTCGTACGAGAACAGCGAGCATCGCATCTAGCTGTGAGCGTAGAGCTTATGCAGGCAAAAGCTAGGGAGCTTGCAAGGGAAAAGGGAATTCCGAGCTCCGCCCATAGAGAAAGAGATTGGTAAAGAGCGGTCACTCGGCGAAAACTGGCCCCAGGAAATGACGCGCGACTTTTTGCGCTGCCGCCGATTGATGGATGGCGGCACCAACGTGCGCATGCGCGGACGCGCGCGCGACGGCACTCGCTGCAGCGGTAGCCCGCCGGAGCAGACGACGAAGTTGTCGAAAGGAGCGGTTTTGTGCTCGTGCCTCACCGCGCTTGTGCGGCACAGACCTTTCGTGGGCTGCTGCGTGGAACGACAGCGGTTGGAAACGACGGCAAGGTGAGCAACGTTTTTTGCTTAACTACGCTGCATTTCAAGCAGTTTACGCTGACCATGCCGGCCGGTGCCAATAAGTTTCGCAGCTCGTGAACAGGCACGCCGGCTGTTGAGGCGCAGTTCATTACGCCGTAACTCTGGCGGTTCCTAACCACGGCGAGGTGTAATATGTTGTGTTCCCGGGAAGCAGCTTCATTTCGAACAGTTTAGCTCGTCACGCTTGACAAACTGGCATGTGAAGGCACCAAGGCACGCCGTTGCGCCAAAATGGCGTGTTCGCCGGCCGGTGCGGCCATGCTGACGCAGTTTGCCGGACGGCTATAGTTTTGCTAAGTGTCGCGTTTAGCAGAGTAACGGTAAAGTGAGAAACGTTTCATTCTTGGCTTTCTTGTTAAACTACGCAGTATTTCAGGCAGTTTAGCTCAGTACGGCGGTCTGCGCTTCACAAAGTCGCACGTGAAGGGCAGCCAACAGGCATGACAAGACGCTCGCCAATATGGCTCGCCGGCCGCGATGACGTGACATGGCGTGAGGTTTTGCGAACGGCTAGTTTTGCGTGGTGTCGCGTTTAACAGGACAACCGCAAGGTGAAAAATGTTTCATTCTTGTAAAACTGCGAGGTATTTTGGGTAGTTTAGCTCAGCGCGGTGGTCTGCGCTTCACAAAGTCGCGTATGAAAGGCAAGCCAACATGGCGTGCTCGCCGGCCGCGGTTTTGCGAACGGCTAGTTTTTTCTTGGTGTCGCGTTACATTTAACGAGACAACGTTAAAGTGAATAATGTTTTATTATGCGGCAAATTTCATTGCTTCAGCTGTTCAGTGCTCTTGAGGAATATTGTTAGATTAGTGGCTGTTATTTCACTCTCTGTAGAAATGCATTTTCAGATAGGTTTGGTTAGCCTGCATTTCCTGACCTCTACGTTGCAAGAGTAGCTTTTGTATCAATTTTACGAATGACAGCTTTTCTGTTCTGGACCATAACTGCTGCTCACCAAGTTTTCAGTACCCACCCACATGCACAGATGTGTGCGCGGTGCAGTGGCCTTAATTTCATTGCAACCTTCTGCATCATGTTCATTCCTTTTCCAACAGCACTACATGGGCCCACGGACTGCAGCCGAAGCACGGCAGATGCGACGAGTGAATGGTGTGGCCTTCCCTCAAGCGTCAGTACTCCTCTCTGCCCTGGACAATACAAGTTACCCTTGCTAAGGTAGCCACTACTGAGACTGAGTAGTTTATGTATAATGCCTGTTTTGTTACATATCATTTGCAATAATTCGGAAATCAGTTATGCTATTTTTTGTCTCTACTTAAGTGCTGTTTCTCACCTTGTGTATTTTTATTTTTCTGTATTGTGCACATCGCCTAATGTGTGTCAAGTATTGTCAATGCATCCGTCTACATCTGTTGCATATATTGTGTGTTTTTTATGCAGCAAAATAAATGTTCATTTCACAAAGCACTTGACGTCTTTTCTGCAATACTGTTTTGCAAAGGCTGTGGCGCATCTGCGTTGATGGCCAATTTAGAGAACTGTGAATCTATTTTTCCTGTTGTTATGCATGCTGAAAATAAATAAAACAACTAGCAGATTATTTAAAACCAAAATAATGCGCCAAAAGGGCAGGGAAGGGCGCAGCGCATGGCTAGCATTCAAATCGCGCGCCTTTCAGCAAGACCGGAAGTAGTGGCCGCCGGCCGCTTGGTGCACTACAGTCAAATGGGCCGCTGGGCCCTATGGGAGTGTCCGCTCTTTACCAATCTCTTTCTCTATGCTCCGCCTTCAAAGCAAGCAAGCACTGGATACATCGCTATATGTGCCGTGCTGGATTCTCGCTACGCCGGCGAACCTCGATTTCACAAAAGCTGCCCGAATCCTTCGAAGAGCTGCTGGTGGCTTTTCAGCGCCACGTGATTTCTTTGCGAAAGACCAAAAACTTTCAGCTGGGGCAAATAGGCAATGCTGACCAGACGCCGGTTTACCTGGACATGCCATCGCCCCTCACCGTCCATGAGAAGGGCTCTAAACAAGTTTGTATCCGGTCTACTGGAAACGAGAAGACGCGGGTTACAGTCATGCTATCGTGCACGGCAGACGGCCGCAAGCTCCCGCCCTATGTCATCTTCAAGCGCAAGACAATGCCGAAAGGTGAGGAGCTGCCGAAGAATGTCATCGTGAGATGCCATGAAAAAGGTTGGATGAACGAGGATCTTGTCCTCGACTGGGTGAAGTCAGTGTGGTGCAAACGGCCCGGTGCACTGTTGTCCTTTCCATCCATCCTCGTGCTGGACGCGTTTCGTTGCCATTTGGCCGACTCGGTGAAGAGGCTGCTAAGCGACTGCCGCACAGAACTTGTTGTGATTCCGGGTGGGATGACCTCACAACTTCAGCCTCTCGACGTTTGTGTCAACCCTTCAAGGACGCAGTCAAGCGATGCTACGCGGAATGGATGCGGTCAGGTGAGCCTGCAGTGACGCCGGCCGGGCGGCTGAAGCGAGCATCGCCAGCCACGCTGTGCAAATGGATTGTGGACGCGTGGGCAAGCATCCCAGAGGAGCTTGTGCGCCGTTCGTTTAAGAAGTGCGGCATCTCAAACGCCCTCGATGGCACAGAAGATGAGTACCTGTGGGATGATTTGTCCGACAAAGAAATTTCCGAGGAAAGCGCTGCTGAAGATGAAAGTGATTGAAGTGTGAGGTCCGATTTCAATAAATGTCTTGTTTTTTCTCTCGTATTATATGCGGTAAAAACTTTTTTTTCCATTTCGCGTCTCCAGAATTTCACCTCGTATTATATTCGGGTTCGTATTATACGCGGGTTTTTACGGTACTTTCAAATTTATTTAGGTTTTCAGTCAGTGATTTGGTCATGTAAACATGTCCAGAACTAAGATACTGCATACATTCACATGAAAACATGATTTACTTCCAGGAGTCATAGCAACATGCTGGCCGAGCCTCAAGTGATTTGTGAATACCAACTGCCGGGGGACGATTCCCAGATACACACATCACCGCAAGGTGAAGACTCAAGTGAAATACTTTCACCAGCCAATGAAGCGGCTGTGAATGAGGTTTATCACATGCCAGGTGATGCATTCGTGCAAAAAAGCACTCCGAGGCACCCACAGTCTGCTCCGAAAAAAAGGAAACGAAGTGCAGAAATAGACGCTATTGATAGCCAGATTGAGGCAGTCAGAGCTGCTATTGACGCTGAAAAGCCCATGGATGACATCAAACATTTTCTACTCTCGCTATACAAAATGATGACAGAAGTGCCGAAAGAAATGCTGAGCCATTTGAAGATGGAGATGATTCATATTACTTCCACCTATGCTGGGGGCACTTACCCGAGCAGCTTGTTTTTTACAGGTGCGCAGGTGTTTGACCACAGTCTGAACGAATAGTTTTGCTTCAATGTATATACATTATATGTATATGTATATACATGTATATACATATGCATGTAATGTATATGTATATACAAATATGTAAATACAATGTATATGCATAAAAAAAATGCACCTCAGCATAGTCATATCATCAGACTCACAGTATACTGTGAGTCTGATGATATGACTATGGTGAGGTGCATTTTATATACATATATATTGTATTCGTTCATTTGTACATTTGTTCATTAACCTAGAATGTATATTTTTTGTAATCTTCAACTGCCATTGCAATAAATTTATGTACTTTGCAGGTATTCATTTATGTAAATTCATTAACCTAGAATGTATATTTTTTGTAATCTTCAACTGCCATTGCAATAAATTTATGTACTTTGCAGGTATCCATTTATGTAAATTCATTAACCTAGAATGTATATTTTTTGTAATGTTCAACTGCCATTGCAATAAATTTATGTACTTTGCAGGTATCTATTTATGTCAATTTATTTACATCCTATTTGTATTTACTGGAGTTTAAGTAATTGCAAAACTGTTTTGGGCTGATGTTTGAAACTGCATTTACATAACTATACCTAGCATAGTCTAGATTGGGCCTGGGAGTCTGTGCACATTATGGCCGCAGGCCTGCAGAAGCTCGCTGCCACGGCACTGAACCTAAAGCACTAGAAAAGTATGTGCAGAACAAGTCCCTAGTTTCAGCAGCTGATCGGCTGTAGTTGTGTCCGACTGGTGGTTGGAGGAGCATCATGCCCTGTCCCTCTCTTGCAGTGCTCGGCTCGTCGTCGCAGGTGGCAGACATGTAAATGACATCGTCCCGTAAGAAGTTGTGCAGAACACAACATGCCATCACAACATAATCTGCGTTATGCGGCAGCAGATTTATCGTCCTGTGGAAAATTCTGAATCTAGATGCGAGGATCCCAAATGTATTTTCCACGCACCTCCTGAAAAGTAACCGCAATAAGAATTAATTGCATGCGAGGACAATAATGTTTTAACATAAAGGTGCTGACCATGCTTTCACCTTGCTCTGCTCAGCCGGTAATTAAAAATCCTTTTTTCTTCACTCTGGCCTCTGCCAGAGTAAGGGCGAAGGAAATCCGGCCGAAGCTGGAAGGCCTCATCTCCCACAAAAACATAGGGTGCTGGGGTATCGGTGCCTGGCAGGTGTGCAGGGCTAGGGAGCCTAAGAAGGCCTTTCTCTAGACACTGGCCAAACCGTGACACACTTAGAGTGCCTCCATCACTCTGGCGGCCATATGCACCCACATCTATCATGACAAACTTCAAGTTGCTGTCTGCTACAGCCATCAATACAATGGAGTATGTGCCCTGAAAAACAATGTAACGATACAGTAAAATCTTTACTTAATGCACCGAAACCGAGAACTTTATACCTTATAGTTGTAGTAAAGGCTGCCAGAGTGTGGTGGAGCCTGAATCTGGACATGCTTCCCATCCACTGCACCAATGCAGTTCGGAAAGTTGCACCTTTCCTCGAAACCTTGGGCAACCTCTTTCCATTTTTCAGTTGTTGCAGCCTATACACAGAATGGAAACCTTTCAATGTACTACACATTCCAGTAGCAATAACAATGTATGTTTGTATGCAAGCTGCAAAAGTACTGTTGGACTGATATTAGCGGTACACTATATGCCAGTTTATAAGAGAAAAGAGCAACACAAACTTCACTCTAGGAGAATATTACTAAATAAACGTATAACATGCTTATCTGGCCGGCTGCACAATTGACCCCCAATTATCTCTCTTTTTCTTTTCAGCTCTTCTACTTGTGGGCAAATAAACATCTTGTTCAGTACTCTATGGAGGAATACTTTGTTACGGTAAAGTACATTAGCTGATAGAATATCTCACTGACACACAGAGAAAGCAAACAAAAAGCTATTTATTTGTGCATAAAGAGATGGGTGAATAGAATAAATACCTTGAGGTACAGAGGTTGCAATGTTGTCCAGAGGATTCGGCATGTTGCATGAACTATGTTGGCCACAGTTGAAATTCCAACTCGAAAATCAATAGCAACATCTTGCATAAACATGCCAGATGCCAAGTACCTAAAAAAAAACATAATTTCACTGTTATTTGTGATACTTTTTTCTACACTTTAACGGTGGTGCGGCCACTCATTTGCTTTACTAGGTAAAATGAAAGAGGTTAGGATAAGAACAAAACGCATTTTTCTAGTCACCTAAATGAATAATTTGAAAAAAAAAAAAAAAAAGAACGAAAAAAAAACAAACACAACAACATCGAACCATAGCAGTGGTAATTAAACTTTGGAACGTCATTCCATAGAGCATTAAGTCCCCTTAAATTATTGCGTCTGCTCTGAAAAAAAAAAAAAAAAACACGTGCTATGAGAACAGTGTACCTCCCGCGACTATGGAAATGTTCATGTGTATGTTGCAGCAATAAGCTCCATGGATAGATATATAGCAATTTTGTAAAGATCCAGATACCGCCATCGACGTGAAATTTGTGTATCTTTTCTGTGCAATAATGAATAAATAAATCCTTCAAGAAAAAAACACGATACGGAGCAACCATTCCGTTATATGACCGCAAATGGTACCTGAGCGTGATCGCAAGTCTCGCTCGAGAAGGGATCGGCTCCCGTACGACATGCAGTTTCGTGAGAGGCTCTTCCAGAAGCGAGTGCAGCTCCTCGAATTTTTCAGGGGTCATCCTGTAATATTTCTTGAAGTAGGCTGGGTCCCCTGACATAAGCAACGGCATCTGCAGACGACAAATTTACTACAGTATGAGAATATACAAGCAGACGACGAACACCAGAAAATGATTTGTTTAGCATGAACTCACCACCGTGTAAAACTCCGATTCCTGCTTTCTGTTGAGCCAAATCGGCCTCGTCCACCACTGCCTCGGAGTAGGAGCATTCATTATGGCATGTCTCTTCTTTAGCAGAAAACACTGCTCCAATATCAGAAGGTGCCGACGACTACAATCATTCGCTGGTTGAAGCAAAGTGTCCGCTTGGCCGTTCTCCTCATCGGCTCCGTGATGTCTTCTTTCTAGGAGCAGCTTCTTTTTTTCGAGAAGACAGAGAAGCTCGAGGAGCAAGCGTGTGTTGCTCGTATATTCCATTACGGGCGGGAAACGTCGCAAAGCGCGCTAAACGAGGCGCTGGCTAGCAGACGCTCAGCCAGAGCACAACTGTCATACGCAATTGCGTACAAAAGTAAAAACATAAAAATAAAAATTTTGTGTAATGTGCTTTATATTTTAATAAAATGACATAAAGTAGATACAATATTTATTCTCACGCGAGTTCTACATTTATTATTGGTATAATATGCCGGTACCGCTTGCGCCGCACCGACAGAAATCGCAGGCGCCGCCAGCATGTGAAATGACTGTTGCGACTGGCGCCGCAACGACACTGCGACTGGAGCGAAATTTTTCGTGCGCGTCGCACCATGTGAAACGGCCTATACACGGACGCCACCGCGCCGATTACTCCTGGTTTTCGGTGTAACTAGCTCCTTAATGCTATCGCGTTGAAATGTGTCAGTAGGTTCACTGCGCTGTTACATATTCATACAATTTTCGCTGCACAGATTTTCACGAAGCTCGATCGCAGTACTCACTTTCAAACGCGGTCGTTTTCGCCGGAGTCGTCCGTCCTGATGTGTTGTCGTCGTGAGCCACTGTTGCTCCAAGGGGGTAATCCTTTCACACTATAGGAACTGGCACAACTGCGCAATCGTTGTTCTTGCAGCGCACAAAGATGGGTGAAGGCATTCGAGCATGGTTGCGTGCACCCGCACAGAACGAAAAAAAAAAAAACTGCTGCCGCGAGCCGCGGCGGCAGGACGACAGCCGGCAATGGCGGCACAGAAACACGTGGTACGAAACTACGGCAGAAACATTCACGCGCAGAATTGAATCGGCCATAATAAGTTAACATTATATTTTTACTGAATATTGTTAATTTTTTTAAATAGGAACCCTTTCTTGTAAGGATAATCAAGCGAAACCTACCATCTCCCTTCCTCCCCTCCAACCCACACACACTACGATGGAATACGCAACCTTCAACCAAACAGCACGGCCGCCGGCCGGCGGGACTGGCGGTGATTTCAAACAGCAAAAAAAAAAAAAACTTTTTGTAAAGACCCACAGTGCAAGGTAATCCGGCGCTTTCGTTGGCCAAGACGTCGTCGGGGACCATCGTGGATGGCGAAGCCGCGCAGGTGGTACATGTAGTACATACGTTCAGGCTCAACTAGAGTTACAATTGAAGATCACGACCGCCGCTACCAACGGATACAACGAATTGCGGCATGAAAGCTGAGAAATTAATGACAATCGCCCCATACTGTGTATGTGCCAGAGTTTTTTAGGCCAACCAGCTAATCATTTGTTATATAATACAATTCGCTATCTCAGGGGCCGAATGTAAGTTGCAAACCTAATTGGATTTCCTATTGGAATTTTGAGTACCATTTGGAAAATCCGAATGGAATTTTACACGCAATTAAAACTATTTGGAATGCCCAATTGGTATTTGCAGAACCATTTGGTTAATCCAACTGGACTAATCCATTGGAGAGGTGGTGTCCATAATTGGGTCCAGATGTGACCATTTGTAGGTCCCAATTGGCCCCGTTTTTTTTACTAGGCAGGACACATCTCGAGCATTGAAGACAAGTGTGAATGTTGAAACAGAATTTTGTCAGCGAGGAAATATATGTCCTGGAAACATACTCGTCCGTACGTACATTGGACGTACACCTCGTCTCTCATGCGGATATACAAAAACGGACGTAGTCCGTACGTACATCGGACATACACCTCGTCTCTCATGCGGATATACAAAAACGTACGAATACGGATGTCCGAAACCGGAGGTTGTACGTATGTCCGACGGACGTACAATTTCGGCAAAGGACGTTCGGCTCTAGCTCGGACGTACAACGGACGTCGGTGGTTGCTTGGGATAGACCGGCAGCACGCAGGAGGGTCATTCCTTTGTCATTATGCACCCCCAAAATACACACTTTTCTCGTGAGTGCGTTTGTTGACCGCCGCCATGGAGGAAGAAAAAGACTAGGAGGGAGCGCCGCGGCGGAAAAGTGTAAAAAATATAATGGCTGATCCCGCGGGGCCGCCGCCGCCGCGCAGTGCACCCGTGTATTTCGCGAAGTATGGTTGGGTTTTCTCAGCTGCGCCATATGAAATGCTTGCGGGGCTCGACGATCAGACGAAGCACAAGAAGGACGAGGGAACGAAGCGCTGATCATCATTTAGTCCTGTCGTCCGCCGTGTTCTTGCGCTCTGTCTTTGTGCGCTGAGTCCCGCAAGCACGGAATCAAACCAACTAGCCCAACAAAAAGTACTGCCATATGAAATGCTGCGTGCCGGGATGCAAGAACTACACGGATACACCTCTCGGGGCTGTCGCTCCAACGGCGAGTATCCTAGCTGTTATGCGCACTCCTCGAGAAACGAAACGTTTGTTTGCCAGGACAGGTGCATATATTGTTCGAAACGAAAATCGTTTGATTCATTTAGGAAATGCAGACCTCAAATACACATTGTTACGCTGAAGCCGGTTCCCCAGGCATGCAACGTTATGTCGAATTCGTAGTCTCCCTAACGAAACCAAACATGAAAAGGCCACCTGCAGTTCTCACTAGAGTGTCTATAAACACGGAGTACAATGCAACAATTGTAAACAAAGTAACATGTGTTACGACGCGACACGCAACTTTCGGCAGACCACTTCGGTAGGCTTTCCGCGGGGACATCCAAAGTCACAAAAAAATATCATGTACCCTGCTGCTTTTGAGTCTGGCAACTATGTTGGCTAAATTCCCAAGAATCATTGAGCGCAAGAGAGAGAAGGGAGCGGCTTCAGAGGAGGTTGGCTTGCGGGGGCTGCGCGCGCTTCCTCCTAGTTGTGACCGCCCCTTTCTCTCCATCCGCAGGCATCCTACAACAGAGCCCCCTACATGGCTGCATAGCCTCGGGTACCTATTGTGCATATGCTGTGAAAGTCTGGTGCAAAGTAGTAACCAGCGGCGCTCTAACTGTTGGCGCTTTTTGCATCCCTTGCTTTGCTGTGCCTTTGCAGAAACCAAACACGTTGAATTCATTCACTGAATACAAAATACAACAACGTGACGTCACGTTGTTGTATATTTTTCTAATGGACACAATTTACACTGCATTAGCTATTTATCCAATCGTCAACGCTCACCAGTTGCAGCTATATCCACCATGAATTGGCCTTGTATCCACTACAAAGAACTGCCACTAGCTGTGTGCTGACGCGCCGTCAGTGCCACAATTTAGGTTTTCGAACAAAATTAAAATATTACATATCGAAATATGTTATGAAATAGCATTGCCATAACTCGGCGATTGCAACAAACAAGCAAACAACGCACTCAAATTATGTTGCAGGACGCCAAAAAGGCAATCTCTGATATATAAATAGCCCCGCGGGAAATAATTGCACTGTCGTCACCGCTCGTCCAATGCTGCTGCTAATAGAACGTTTTTCTGGAGGCTCACATTATGTGACAGCACTTAAGTAATCAAGAGGCACATAATCCAACCGTCTAATCCATGGTGCATCATTAAAATACAATGTCGCAGTCCAGTGCTGCGCACGGAACGAGAAATGGTCGCGTCGCAGGAGATGTAGTACTGCGGCGAGAGGTGGCCTGGGAGCATGTACGAACACTTTGCAATGAAGCACCTCATTGCTTCTGCAGACGCGCGCTTTGGCGCTCCGCGAGCCGTACCACACATTTTTTTCCTTTCTTTTTTTTTTTTTTTTTTACGCAAGAACATAGCAATAACTATGCTGCCAAAAACACGTGGTGCCGGCATGCGGCGGCCACCGAAAATTCAAGATTCAAGACCTGATGCGTCGTTGCCAAGACAGATGGTGCCTCCGTGTTTTAGTGCAAACTGCATGTCCATGTCAATTTCTCTATACGGAATCATGTCAAAGGACCACAGGCTACTATCATGTCATATGCTTAAAGCAAAGCTTGTGTCCTCCCAACTTTCGCTTTGGCTGGGAGTTTAGAGTTGGGGTGCTGCGGAACATAAGCATCGACACTGTTTCGCCACTCCAAGGGGCAGTCGCTTCATTGGTTTGCTGCAAAGTTGGGATCGGGCATTCCCGAAATCTTGAATTAACCGGGCTTGTGCAGGTTGCCCCTTTGAATCATACGTGCGGTCAGATTTACGTTAGAAATTACGTAACTGCAGCAATTCTTAGAATTGTCCGGAATTTCAAATTAACAGAGTTGGAGTCATTGATATTTACTGTACTAAAATGAAATGTAGTGAAGTGCTGCCATCAGCGGCCAGTTTTGCAAGTAAACAGCATGCGCTGACACCGAATTTTCCCCCTCATCCCGACACGTGCTGTATTACCAGTACCTTAAAATGGAAGCAACCAACCATGGTGATGGCGTATAGATGCGCAAGCTTGAATCAAGTATAGAGAAATGTCAAAATTCAATTTTATCACCTGTAAATGCGCAACTGAATTAATGTCATATCAAGAAAAAAGTGTCAGAAATTTTTTACAGAGAGCATGAATTCAATGGAGCTGTTCCCAGTGTCCCTTGATTTATGTAAGTGCCAATGATAGCGCAGGAACAAGCAAGAGCAAAGGGTCACACAGAAACGTCAAGGGGCTTCATGTTTATTGGCTTGCTCAAAACAAGTACAAAAGAAATACCGAGGGTGTTAATCTTTCCCTCGTGACTAGACATGCCTACAGAGAGCTCTCCCTACCTATACAGCTTTGAGGTTTTTCTATGTATATATATATATAATGTGGTTTCTTGTTGCGGCTGTTATATCTATACACATACCGCCGGCAAGGTCACACAACAATGCAGTAAATAATGCATATATGTACATTTCTCATATTATGCGTAGACTGTACAAACACACAAAATAAATTAGCATCACCCTTAGATAAAACTGGAAAAAGGGATGGAGGAGGAGAAGAAATAAACTCGCTTTGAATGCAGTGCACAGATGCTAGCATATGAAACATGGCTGAAATGGGAAAGACTTCATAAAAGAGAAGCATGCCTGCAGACTGTGAAGCATGCTAAGGTGAAAAAATAAAAACAGAGGTTTTTGTTTTCTTCAAGGTTGTCTTCCCAACTCGCATGCTTGAACTCCTGTTTACAAACACATGCATACATCGGACTTCAGAAACAGTAGTTAAAAAAAAATGCCTGGTGTGTGTGGCATGTGTGCAGTAGTCAAGAGGTACAGATATAATACAATGCACAGCATGGGTTATCGGTATAAGCAACTGCCATTCATGTCCAAAACACAATGCAAGCATCAAAGGCATGTGCGACTGTGGAATCAAGGCCAACATGCTGTGCCCTGCTCGTCCACTGCACAGTATGGTGTGGTAAGCAGTGTCATGCAATATGAAAATTTGGAGCATTCACACTGACTGCTCCTTGCAAATTCTCGTCTTTCGAATGTACACTGGCGTCATTGTGATAAAAAGTATGAGGTCGTGTTCACAAGCATACAGAATAACTGCCGCTCTTCAAACTGAAGAACAAGCATGAAAAGCTGCAAAAACTAGACTACCGAGTCAAGGAACGCATTGCGACTTCTTCAGCGTACCTGCAATATGCGCACACTGTCAAAGGTATAAGCTTAACACAAACAAGCTCAGGTGCATCGATGCTTCCCTCGGAGGCTAGGCTTAAGTTTTCAGGCAGCAGTGTCATGATCTAGCTGACTTTATATTTTTCACATCATCATTACTGTCCTATTTTTATGATTCGCACCCAGTGTGCAAAGCTGTCAATGGAAGTGCATCTTGCATGCGGAGGTGGGAGTACATACAATTTGCTGTAGCTCGGCCCCTTCTGCACACAACATTTTCTTTTAACCTTGTGTCACCAGTAACCATGTGAAACTGTACACCACGGGCCCTTGCTGCAAATAGGGTACCATAATTTTTTTCTGCTGAATAGGAAAGCATGCTGCATTTGTACACAAAATGCACTGAATATCAAATCTAACTGCTCTTAATTCCTTCTTCACTTCAAAGCTGAGGAAGTTCAAACTCTGTGTACAATCAGAAACTGAATAAATGCACAGTTTGGTTAAGGAGGTTTGTAGGCAAGACTTACACTATAGTAAAAGGGCTCTGTACTTTGATAGTGCAAGGAATAAAGGACTTGTCGACTTACATCCTGTGCACTTTCAGTAGTTAGGTTGTTCAAGTCGAAGAAATAGCAGCTGTATGAACAAATTTTTGTCTCGTAGCACATAAATTCATGCACAACCAGGTTCACGCATCATAATTTGTGTTATCATACACAGTTGCACATGGCTTTTTTTTTTTTCTTTAGCGTTCATGACTTTTTGTTCTTTGCATTCCATCTTTTGTGCATCTCTGTAAAAACCCATTCCAAGCAACAGAGCGCGTGGTTTTTCAACCTGACTATTTTCTGAAGACGACCAACTTCTTTGTCGCAAAATAGTCGTCACTCATGGCAAAAAGTCATATTGAATATTAATTTTAATGCTATTTCTTTTGTTAGACACTCTTTTAAAAGAACAATGCTTATTTACATTTATAAAAGGCAACCTTGAGATCTAAATTTCGTTCCCTTTGGATATTTGTAATAGTACCTTGAAGCTATCGCAGCATATTGTTGAATTCTTGTATAAGAACAATTTAGTAACTGGACAACTAGACAAAAGAACAGTGGGAATACATTATTACAGCTAACCAGGGTGCTAGTTATAAACATGTAAAGAAGATTCTTTGGAAAACGTGACAACACTGTGCTCAGGCACAAGCCAGTCAGCATCAAAGCCATAATGCAATAGAAACTGCCTCCTAACGGAGCATTCGGCTGAAAGGTGAACAAAAATAAAAACAAAATAATGACAAATGAAGTAGACGACATCTGTGACAGTTATGATCCTTTCAAAACATTAGTGACATGGTAACTACTTGTGAACGAACAGAGCATCTTGTGTACAGAGCTATTAATGAAAAAAAAATGCCATAAAGGCATATCTAGTAAAATTTCTCTCTCTCTGTCTCTCACAAGTAAAACACAGAGTTCTAAGAAATAAGTGAAATAAGTGCAGCAATGCTGTCCGCACAGAGATCATAAAATCACTAGCAATTGCAATCTAGAGATCTTCACCTAACACAGTGAAATTATGCAAGATTAATGGCAGCAAACGCAGTTGTTAGCTGAGAACAATTGGTTGGGACATGAATGAGTGACAAATATTCTTTTTGCTCTGTAATGATGCAAGATGTCTGATGCTCCACCACAGGAAAAACAGCAACGCTGTGTAACATTACCCATATATTTTCCAGCTTTTGCTCGCTATGTGAACTGTGTAACTAAGCATTGAAGAGAAGGCCTTCTCAGCTTTACACACATGTGCGCCATCACAAACATTACAGAATTTATTTAAGTCCCATGCAGCTGTTCTGACTAGAAGGCAAAATAAGTTCCACTGTCATTTTCGAATATACACACTCTACTTAAAGCTAGTTTAAAAGCACAGGTTTAAAGCAGAAATCTAGAAGCATCAGCTGTGACATAATCACATATTATAACAGCCGGACAAGTAAGCACCCCATTTAGAATGAGATAATATGAGCTATGGGTTCAAAATGAGCAAATGTAAAGGAAACAAGACCAAGGGCATTGCAGCAACAAGAAAGCAAGAAAGAGGCAAACTTACTCTCACAACATTGCTGCTGAATGTGTGCTGACTGCTCTGCAACAGTATACATAAAGAAAAAAATACTTTTTCTATGTAAATTATAATGACAACGTACTTAAATGCACAGGCAAAGTTCCTTATGACTGTGCAGGCTGTAGTGCTGATCTTAGTGTTTGTACTTTGTCTCACATTAAGTCCCAGAGGGGTACGGTCCTTTCCAGCAGAACAAAGAAGTTTTGCTTCTAGCCAAGCATGTGCTTTTAGATGCCTAGATGGCTCAGCATTCCTTTGCTCGGCAATTTTAGCCTCTTCAGAAGACAACTATGCCTGGCATACAGTTCCAACCTATTCGCAAGAGATTATACATGATCCTGGCTGCTTAACAGTCCTGGAACCTAGATGTTCTTAAGGGAAGGAATAGTTTTTTTTCCCCAGCCAACAAATCTCAAATTTCATTTAGACCTCAAACGATACCCTAATCAGGCCTGTCTTCACATGACAGTTGAGTTCAGAAATATGCAGGGCCTAAGGGAAATAAAGCACTACGTCATGAGATGCATTTGTTCTGTGGTATATTGCACAATGCAACAATGGCAGTATGATGCGATATGCAGACCGTGCTTCGTGCTAGAGCAGAGTTAAGATATGAGGAAGGAAAGAGACGCTAGGACTTATTCTTTTTGCAGCTTTTAGTTTCATGAATTTTAGTGGTCTACTGCTGCAGGTGTACGGTGCAGCAATTGAAAAAGTAAATCAAAGTATGTATCAGTTAAGCAAAAAGGCTGCTTTGAAATGAGGTGATGATGTAACATATTTCAGCCTGAGACATTACTCATTGTTACATACGAAATGACCACTGTCACAAATCTCATTCACGAGAGATAAGCAAATATGCGAGTTTGCTGCTGTGACCCATCTACCAAAATGGAAGAAAAGAGAAAAAAGTACACAATGAGGTCACTGCATTATTTCTTAACAGCAGTAACAAGCCACTTGTTAAAGCACTATTTATGATGGTAATACGCCTTCTTAGGCACACAAAAAGAGCTCGGGCAATGATGAGCAGAGATGAGCATGCACAGTAGGATTAAAAATGCAGTGCTTGTGCACAGCTTAATTAAAATGCTTCAAAAGCAACAATACATGTATTGCACGGTACATTCAGTCTCATTTAAAATACTGAACATTTCAAAAGATAATCTTGCATAAATAACCACTGTGTAGCTTGGAATTCTTGAAGTATAACTTTGGTCCAGAAGAAATTATTTGAAGGGTGGCAACAGAGAGTACAGGTGCACATACACATAAAAAATGCCACTTGATAAAGTAGGGGCAGCTGCTAATGCCAAGTGCAAAGTATGCAATGTAAAAGTTGCTCCAGTGCTTATCATGTTGGTGCACACATCCCTGTTTTCAAGAATACCTTGCATCAAAATGGCTGCACAAACACAGCTGCCCACTGCCAAACACGTGAATTGCTCTTGACTGTTTTCTATAAGTTCAATGCACTCTTTTACGAGTGTCACACATAGACTCCGCACGAGAGAAAATGCACATTTTCCTGAGATCTTTTGTTCAGACGCAGTAAATAAATGCGAGCTATTTAAGTTAGGCAGAGCAAACAGAAACACTGGTATACACGAGATGAGGTACACCTAAAATAGATGCGGCACAAAATCTCAACTACAGTCACATTTTCAATAAATATGGGTTCAAGGCAAATGCACGCATGAAAACGAAGCAAACAGACCGGAACCAAGCTCTCTCACTGCACAGAGGTCAAAGCAAAGAGATGCCCCTCGAAATGCAACATGTTGTGTGTGCTTAGGAGAGAGCCAAGGTGAGCATCAATGCACTCTGCATTGTAGACCCTCATGTGAATCCACGAGCAGCAACAACTGCGAGGACTGCATTACTCTGGCTTGGTAATACGTTTTTCATGCTGGATCGAGTGCTCCATCTCATTAGCTGCCAACAGAGCGAGTGGGTGGTCACAATAAATACAGAGGCATGGAAACCCTTACATCCCAGCACAGGTGGCTTTTGAATATGTCCACATACATTCCCCACTGCCCTTGTGCAGGCAATGCGAGAAGGGCCATTTTTGTTCGATATTTTTTTCTAGGGCTTCCAACCACCTAACAAATGTGCATGAACACACTACATAACAGCAGCAATTACTATGCAACTGCACTCCAAGAGGCCTGGGGAAATACTGATGCAAAGCTCACCACAGTGCATAAATTACTGGCGAAATGTGCCGAACAACGCAACATTATGAAGCAGCCACCACTGACGCCTCCAAGGAACGTGATGCGAAAGACACAAGCCAACATCACAAAGGTGTGAGGAAAAGTAAACTATCCTACATAACAGAAGCGCGTGAAGGTACGACGGGCACTGCAGGCTTCAATTCACCCATTTTTGCAATGGCCGTGCTTGCATGGGGAAGCCAGCAACACCCTGTCACACAGCAACGCTCCTCCCCCTCCCCTCAGGCACAAGCGGGGGCAGCTGCCACAAAAAGGTGCTTGCCAAACAAGTCCACAGAAACGCCTGCAAACCACACTCTTTTGCATCTGAGAAGCGAGTGGGTAGGGAGGCTGCATAAGAAAGACCGACACCTTGCCAAAAAAGGAGGCTTACAGGAGGCAAACAATAGCACTGGTTGATGATTGTGACTCCCTGCAACAAGCTGGCAGCAGCATCGCAGAAAAAAATAAAGACAGAGAACACTGACTCATCTTCAAAGTCTGTGGGAGTTATGGCTCAAAGTCAACAATGCTGGCTCCCATGGCAAGGACACCTCCACTGGCTTTCCGTAATTGCAAAAGATGCAGCTGGTGGATGCCACATCTGTCGGCGATGACCTGCACTCTCCCTTTTTACCACTTTAGGCGCTGGACTCCTTCAGCGAATCGAAATACTCGACCAGCTGGTCATAGTTCATGCCCTTGGTGACGTCCTCCCATTCAAGTGTGCTGCCAGCAATGGCCTTCCCATTGGCCCTAGCTTTCACAACCTTGCAGATTGGTGGAAGAATACCCCTAGTGTTAGGAGACACAGATTTGGACTCCGGAGATGTTGTCTTGGATCCACCTGGTGAGGTGGTCTTCGTGTCCGGAGATGTCCTCGACCCTGGAGAGGTTGACTTCGAGTCAGGAGAAGTTGTCTTCGAGCTGGGAGAAGTCGTTTTTGAGCTGGAAGAGACTGTTTTGGACCCAGGTGACTGAATCCTCACATGAGGGGACAGCGCCCTCTGGTGGTGGTGGCTGTTACCATGGCCCAGTAGCGGAACATTCTGGAGCGAGTCAGTGGCGGGACTGCAGCGTGAGGTGGTTCGATGTGGGGGCACGGGGGGTGGCCGAGTGAAGGTGAGCATGGGGTTGGTGCGAATGCGGGGTTGGGGCCCAACCTTTTTGATGGCGCCATCGTCACCTGGTGGTGCACCACTATCGGCATTAGTGATGGTGCGGCTGGCGGGGTAAGGCAGGGACGAGGGGGGACTCTTGGAGTGGTCCTCGGGGGCCACCAGCGCTTGGGAGCAGCGCGTATTTACGGAGCTGCGTTCGAGCGTGGCCCGCCCCAGCCAGACCCAGTCGTGGGCACTTGACACTGGGCGGCGAGGGTGTGTGGGAGGTGCCGTGGGCTGTACGGCAACAGTTGTGCTATTCACATCCTGCCGAAGAGAAATACCATAATCAGCATCATTCACAATGCAACCAGGAATAAGATCAGGTCACAGAAATAAAAACTAAACACAGTAATAAAGGTCCTCTGGATCAAAAGTTCATCATATACCGTATTTACTCACATACTGCTCGCACTCGAATAATGCTCGCACCCCCAACAATGGGTGCCAAAAATTGGAATTTTTTTTCCTCGCATAATCATCGCACCACCAATATTACCACTGTGAGAGTCGCCTGCTTGTAGTAACAAGCGCCATATTTGGAGCGCTACTAAACCTAGCAGGCTTCGTTCATGGCCTCCGAGGTTACCCCCGCGCGTTTCTCTCTGGCCGTTCCAATCGGCGCGTGCCCCAGCCTAATGTTGTCGATTCCTCCAGGCCCCACCAGGCGGCTGTAAGCACCTATGCGTTGAATGCGTCGATGCATCGTCTCGACCGCTGCGGCGTATCTCTGCTGGCGGTTCTCTCGTTTTTTGCACGTGTACATTGACGAAAAGTCTGTTATGAGCATGTCATGCAGCCTTTCATAGCTGGTTTTCCAGCAAAGACTGACCGCAAGGTAATGTTTCACAATTTAGGTGTTGTGTTTACTACCAATGCAGATTGTTGATGTTCTTGCCATAACGCATTCCGCTCTACTTAGAATTTACACAATATGCTTGTGTAGATAGTTTTCTTTGCTTGTGAAACAGTTACTCGTCAAGACTAACTCGTGTAGGTGGTAGTCTTTGAGTGCCTAACGGTTACTCGTCAAGCCGGCGGTCAATCAGCGTCACAAGCGTATGCTCAAGTGGTCAAAGGCATTCATGTTCCTTAGTTACAAAGTCTTGTTGCAGTTTGGTGAACTGTGACATTCGTTTTCCTCCCCATTTTTAATCCTAAGATTTCTGCGCTTAAACAATGTTGACGACTGAACAAGTTGGTAAGGGTTCATTTTTAACCAGCCAAAGGACGAGACACAGGGTAGAAGAGGACAGGACAAGGCTGAACTAACAACTGAAAGTTTATTGAATGAAAGACCCGTTCTGAAAAGCCCGCGCACAACTCAATTGGTGAAATGGCAGGAAATTGAGAAGAATAAAAAGAAGAAAATTCAAAGTCAAGGCCTAACTAACGACTTTTCTAATAGAGCAAATTCCTTACAATAAAGGCTAACCGATGCCTTAGCCACACACTCGTCCTCAGCCTTAGCAATGTAATACGCCTCAACCAACTCTCGACAGAATTGTTTACCATTGCTGTAAACTACACCCATATTACTAGTCCTTTGGCTGGTTAAAAATGAACTTCTGCGCTTGCTTGTAAATATAAATTCCAGTGTAGCATACACGTCGCTAGCTTATGTTGCCTTACTTCGAGAGGTGCTCTCTTCTAGCTTGAGCAGCAAGAATGGTCCGCGCTACTGCCACGGTGAAGATACCGTATACACGCGTGTATTGGCCGCACTTTTTTTTTTCCGAGATTCGAGTGAAAATCAGGGGGTACGGCGATTACATGAGAAAAAAAGACAGCGAAAAAAATTATTTGCGGTGGTACCTGCCTTTATTATTGTCAAAAAAACTCCTCATTCTCCTCCGCTAAACTCGTCGGGATTTCAGGCTCGTCCTGTGTCCAAAACATCACTCCTCGTCGTCGTCCTCCTCCGAACTCATCGGGACTTCAGGCTCGTCCTTGTCCTCACTCGAGAAGTGAGTCTTCAACTTCCAGAAACATGCTCTGCTTCCCTCGGAAAGCGCGCCTCTGAACATTTGTTTTCCTGAGGGCATCTTCTTGGGAGCACCATCGCCGTACACATTTTTCGTCAACACCGAACTTTCGTCCAGCTGCTCTTTTTCCTTCTTCTTTCGCGTAGTGAATCACTTTCAGCTTAAAGTGAGCGGTATAACTAACATATTTTCCCATCGAGGAAAAAGAAAATCTTCAGCTCACGAGCGCAGAACAAATCAGGGCAGCGATGCGTTCCGATTGCGAGATCGCACATATGCTCCGGCCGATTGAGGAAATGGCTGTAAAACAGAGGAGCGAACAGACTTGGATTGGATTGGACTGGATTTGCTGGCCTCACCATTTGCAACGAGCGGGCATCGCTGCGGCTAGGAGCGCCCCATTTGTAACGGAGGTGGTGGCCGCTGCCCCCATGCTCGACTTTTTATTTCTTAAAATATTTTGTCCTTAATTCTTATTGGCAATTCTACTTCTAACCTTATGCTTCATTTTGGCTTTCACTTGATTTTTGGACCCCACCTGGCGGCAGTAACCACAAAACGTTCCGTATTTCTTGCACCGCACAGTAGACGGCACTGCCCAACTTCCTGAAACTCATGGTGCGGCTTTTACTCGGGAAATTTTTGAAAAGTTTTTTTTCCCAATTTTCTTTATAAAGTTTGGGGTGCGGCCATTACACGCGTGTATACGGTAATTATATAAAGGTGGATTAGGCCACAACTCTTCAATGCAGAAAAAAAAGTAAATGATCGAGCAGCTTACCGAACAAAAAACTACTGAGCAAGATATATGTGCTGCGTGTTTAGTCTGGCGAGTTTTAGCTTTGCGAATGGAGAACTGCGCAAGTAGTCATCATGCAGTGATTGAACTCTGTAAATAACAAAATGTTTATCTGTACTTCTTGATTGTGCTTGCCCATATTGTTTTTCTCTTTGTCCACCTCATGAGTTTTGTAAATAAAGAAACATGCCATTTCTTAATTGCTCAAGGTGTTTGCCGCGTAATTTAGTTCAGAAAGTGGCTAGTATCATTACAACCTGCAGAGGTTTAGTGCCAAAAATGTTCTTACAAGTTTCGCCTATCAATGAAAGTGCAATGAAAAATTGCTAACTAGTGTGGCAGGCGTGTATGACAGTCGTATTCACCATCCTATTATTCTAGTCTAATCATAATTTGTTTGAACCCACTTGTTTGGCTTGGCCCTCTGCGTGTGGAGGCAAAGGAATAAAAAAAATAAAGAGCACCGCACTCAGTCTGCAGCATATGCAAACAAGTGAAAACAAGAAAAAATTAAAGAGCACTGCAGAATCTGCATTGGAGTAATGCGAAAGCACCGATGCTTTTTTTATATTGCTTTTTTTTTCTCCTCTTTTTGCTGTTCTTGAATTTTTTTTTTTAACTGCTTCGTTGCGCGCCAACCCTTCTTATGTCTTTCTTGGGCTCTACTTCCGGTTGTGTGACGTCACATCCTTGATGTAACCTTAATTGACTGATTTAATTAACTATTTCGTATTTCATACATCTTGACGTCACCCTAATTGACTTACTTAATTATTTTAGTATTTCATACATTCAAATGTGGCACCAAGCCATTGGCTAATGAGTCCATTTTCACCTTTACTTTTACATTTTTTACCTCTAATTCATTGCCTAATTAACTTATTGGCCTAATTATTTTTCGGACACAACATTACGTTACCTTCTATTGGTTGACACCACTCATTAACTTCTACTTTTACACTTTCTGCCTCTAATAATTTCCTAATTACCTTAATGTCCTAATTATTTTTTCGGACACAACATTATGTCACCCTCTATTGATTGACACCCCTCATTAGCCTTACCACTTGTCAAGTACTCACAACTGTTGCAGACACGATTTTGTGGACGCATTCTGCGGACGCGGTCTGCGGACAGAAATTTGTCAACATAGCGAAGTAATGTTTTTGCAATAATAAGCTGCAACTCGAGTGATAATTGCGCACATTTATGCTATGATGGGCCGCATAGTTTACAAACGAGGTAATAGCTTTTCCTCACTTTCGATCGTATAAGCTAATCCGTTTTTAACGGCATTACTTTAGAAAACCTCGCATATACTTATATGACGGCAGAGGTGCCTGAACGTATCACGATTACCCTTCACCTCTATTGAACTTGCGTGCTTACGATTTTCCAAGGCTGCTTTAAAACAGTGCGAGAAAAAAAAAAGCTACTATTGTGACATGCCTCCAAGTCAGCAGCAATAATTTTGTGGCTAGTGGCGGAACCATTTATAGAATTGCGTTCATGTGATGGATGCTTATGTAAGTCGCCACAGTCGTAGATACTGTGTTTGGCAAGTTAGTGAACTCGTAAATGCATGGCGTGTAAATATACACTGACAAAAAAAAAAAAAAAAAACGCGGAACCGCTGCAGAGGGTGCCAGAGCAGGCATGCATGCTTCGGGCGAGCAAGCAGCTTCGGGTAGTCGCTGCCTAACTTTGCGCATGTGGGCCTTGTATTATTAATATGTTGAGGATCGTGAAATTGTTGGCTACCATCTTGCCTGTGGCATTTTAAAGCAGTCCAACTGTGGTTCGAGCGCAAGCTGATGAAACTCGTATATTATAGTTTGCGCCAAGCTGCACGGAACACCTGATGCATAGGTGGCAAGCGCCGCGGTGCGGCGAAAGACATTGCCACGCCCCTTTTCCAACTTACGCTCTGTCTGGCCGATTGGAACGGTTGGAGAGTAGCATGCGCGGAGGTGATTTCGAAGGCCATGCCTCGTTGTGTGCACGCGCTACCAGGCAGCAATAGCGTGCTCGGGTAGATCATCATCAACATCATAGGTTATGCTCTCCCTTTTTTTTTAACTCCATGATGCTCGTAGTCATCACTATTTTGCGAGGTGTCTCCGCATTTAGTTTTTCATTGTTCCTTCATTCAGTCTGTGTTACCTGCTTTGTTCCACCGTCTACCGTGTTCTTGGTACCGCATCACGGTGAGGCAGTGCGCAAGTTATACAGCTGCTTTTTAACTGAAAGGTTTCGAGTACGGGCTACAGCATAGCAACCGTGCTGCCAGCAGGCACTTCGGCATCAATGAGTTCTGCGTAGTACGTCACTGGAGACAGCGATTGCAGTGTTGACACACGAACTCGGATCAAGTCTCTGATCAAGAGTAGAACTGTATGGTCTGCTGTGAGCATTATACCATGAAACACAGAGAGTGATGATGAGGCTGCGTGCAGTAAATAAAGTGCTTTAGCAATTTGTGTTTATGGCGACCTTGTACTTTTATAACAAGGGTAAGTTCTGCTTGAAAGTAATGTTTTGGTTATATTTATAATAGCTGACCTAAGAATCCCGATTTGCACCTTATTTAAATTTGCTTTTAGCACTCCAAAACATTTGCTTGAAAACTTTTCCTGCATAATTATCCCACCCCCCAACTTAGCATCAATTTTCCGCCAAAAAAAGTGCAAGCATTATGGGAGTAAATACAGTATACCAGCAGTTCTCAGCAGTACACTCGTGCAAAATTTGGTTTGAAAAGACTTGTTAAGCAGAGTTACTGCAATCAGAACACTTTTCTTACGCTGTTCAAAGCTCAGCTCCAGTAACCAGTAATTTCTCTTTAGGTTGAGAAGCTGGCCTCAAGTGATCTTCCTCACTTCCTTCTTTAGGAGAGGTGGTGGTGACTATGCGAACAGTCTATGTCCTTCCTGCACCCTCTGTGCATGGTGCCAGATTCAAGCTTACGGCAGCAAGCCGCCAAAGAAGACTGTGCACTGTACTATGCTGCAAAATACTACTGCGACAGTGCTGGAAAGCACTGCAACGCAAAAGCAATGGGCCTGGAATGTGGATGTGCTTTCATTTTCAGTGGAGACACACAGGTAAGTGCATGGTAAGACTGAAGAACCATAGGATCAAAATGAAAGATCTGTACAGTGCACAGGCATCATGAACATGCAAATGGATAATAAAGCAAAGTTGCATTAACTATTACATCATGCTGGAAATTAAACGGAAAGTAAAAACAGGAAGCATATCACTGATCTATCACAGCAATGGACTAATGCTATGGTTGGGCGTCTCACGTAGCGGATATGCCTGTTCTGTCCCTGGCAAGGAGCACGAACAAGAATAGTATACTGAATAAGCCATTTTGACTATTATGCGGCCAGTAAAAGAACACTGCTTGTAATCTGCGGTCGCTGTCTATATCTTTTTGCGCTGATTTTTGACAAAACGTATGGATGAGGAGATCGGCTAAGTCAGCAGGCAGTGTGAGATAATTTTTTTGGTGTGAATTTTTATTGTCCTTCATAGATAACTCCAAAGGTTTCTGCAGATAATCGATGCAGCCAAGCCCGGATATATTAGACACTCAGAACTGCGCTTTGGCAAGGTGATGCAAAAGTATAGCACCACAGTTGGCGTGCATCGAACTCGGTTCAGTGAACAAGGCGTGCCACAACCCTGCAAGCTCTGCTTCTTCTAATGCCGCCCTACGCTTCCTTTTACCAGGCAGAGATGGCTCAATTGCATGGCCTTGGTCATCTAATTCGTAGTGCTACAGCACTGTGGTACTGCATAAAAAAGTGAACGTGGGGTGTGCTTGAGGGTGGGCGTTAGTCTCTTGCACCCATTTTTCATGCCACGCCCTCATCATGTGGTGAAGCCAACCTGACTAACTAAAGCCTAGTAGAGACACTTGCCCAGCCATGGTGAGGCCACAGAGAAATCTGCAGAGCACTTTGTCCAGACTCTGATGAGGCAGGTGTTCCACACCCGTGCAGCTATCACTGGGACCCTGCAATGGCTGCCCACCCAATTTTACTAATCCATTTAATTTTTTGCAAAAGGTTTTAACATGGTTGTGTTATGCCTACCCCCACCAGCCAATTAATGGGAGGTGGCTTGTTCCAAAGCAACTGCCGTTAACTCAACCGGAAAACATGAGCACAGGCATCACCGACCTGGCAGCCAATTCTCACAAGGGCAGCACCTGGGGAAAAGTTTCACGTCCAACTTCTCCCTATGGGCCAGTCTGCCTGCTTCCAACAGCCTCCTCAAAAAAATGGACTGGTGCATGTTTGCGCTATAGTACTTGCGGTTGTCTTTGCTAGTTCCCAGGGAGATGAAAAAAGTGGGTTTTAGTTGTTTGGCAGCTGTATATCAGCAGACTTGGCAATGCTGTCCAGCTCAATCGTGAGAGAGAACCCATGAATTGCCATGTCTGCTGTGACTGTGTTTAGTCTGTATGCTACAGCCATCAACAAAGTGTACAAGCAGTTAGCTATGATCAGATACAGCTCAAGAAAAATGCAGCTTTTTATACCAGTGCAGCCGTTGTCTGCAAGGGCGTTCCTGTTCAAGAGTGACAATAAGTGGATACAATTCAAGAAAAAAGCAGCGGATGACCCTCAAAGGAGGCTCTTCAGCCAACGGTGCTGACCGATTTTCATGGTACCCTGGTGAACCCATGGTGAAACCCCTTTCACCTGCTGCCCCTATGCTGTCATGTTACATCTAAGGGGACCCCCATGCAGTTGTACCTGCTAGCGTGACAGGGTGTCAATGGCTGCACAAAAGTCCCCTTAGGCCTGCTAAAGTGAGAGTACAGATTGTGGCAGAGGCCACAGGGCATACCCTTATTTCTGCTAGCATGGCAGAGCAGGGCATGACAATGTCTGACCTTTAGACCTCCCGCTAGTATGAAAGTCCCAGGTGTGCCAATGCTGCACGGTGGTCCTCTCAGACCTCCTGGTAGAGTGACCGCAAAGGATGTGGCAATGTCTGCGTGAGAGTCCTTTTAGATCTGCTAGCACGACAATGCATGGTGTGGCAGATAAATGAGGGTTCACCTCAGATTAACTGGATTGACTGTGGCGCCAAGAAAATAGTCCAACCTGATTGGCTTCCTTCAAGGGGCATTTGCCACTTTTTTCTTCAGTTGTATCAGACTATAGTCACTTGTAAACGCATCATAATGAAGGCAATCCTGTACCCATTATAACACCGGTGGGTACCTGGCAGCAACAGAGAGGGGAGGGGGGGTAAACCCAGCACCTGTCAAATGTAAAGTGGACACTCCACCACACGGTCACCAGTTTGGCAAAAGGTATACAGCTAGCCAAACAGTATCCTTCCAGCAAAACACAGTACAAGCCACAATGCCACCACTATATGTAGAGAGAGAAAATGAGCGAGTGTAGCAACAGGTGTTGATACTATGTCACCTGGTCACTGACCGTATGCTTCTGGTACTTGACAGCGAGAACTGTGCACCCGGTGACCATGACAGCGGCGGCCAGACCCAACACACCGAGCAAGGCGTAGAGGCCCAGCTCCAAGGGAGAGGCTACGAGCGGTCGCGATCCATCAGCCGACAGGGCAGCCCGGTTGTGGTGTGCCTGCACCGACGGCTCCTGGGGTCGTGCGCCATCCTGGTACGGCACCGCGTCTAGGCTCCCGCTGGCGCCAGCTGCAGTGAATCGGGCATTGACCCGGGCCCGAGCCCAGGCCAGGGGAGCCCCCCGGCGCCGCCGCTGGCAAGCTTCACCCAGCTCCAGGCTTAGCTGGGTTTGAGATGAGAGTGCAACAGGGCGTGAGCAACATGAAAACGTACAAAGCCCGACTCCAAAACCCTTTTTCCCGAAACTATGTTATTACATGGTGCCTGATTGAAGCTACTTCAAGGGTGCATTTACAGCTATCTGTTCGTAATTCGTGCTGCTTGCTGAAACTGTAGCAGGTCTGTATATTGCATTTGCTTGTAATTTAGTTGTGATACTTGTAAAATTTTCCACCTTCAGAAATTCCACAAGACACACCGAGTTGGACTGCCTCTCAAAATGCCCAGCCCATTTACTGCTGCTAATGTTACTAAAAGGTTTGTTTTGTAGGATTTATTGTTCCAAAGCGACTCAGGCTATGAGAGACGCCTTAGTGGAGGGCTCAGGAAATTTCGACCACCTGGGGTTCTTTAACGTGCACTGACATCGCACAGCACATGGATGCCACTCCATTTCGCCTCCATCAAAACGAAGCAGCCACCTGGGGTTCTTTAACGTGCACTGACATCGCACAGCACACGGATGCCACTCCATTTCGCCTCCATCAAAACGAAGCAGCCACCAGCGGACGGGTACGAACCAAAAACATCCCATTTTAAAGAAGTGCATACGAGTAGAGTTTCTTTATTGAGTGGTATTTCTTCCCCATGAACACACCATGATAGTTCAGGCACTGCTTGGAGCACTGCAGAGCGTGCTGGAATGCAGAGCTTGAAACAGCACCTCCTCATGGATGTACATTTGCACAGATTGTACTTTACTTCTCATATAGAAGTGCTATGCTGTGACCAGCTGGCACCACCCAGTGTCACAAATGTACAGAACAATCAATAGGTGACTCCGTCACGAAAAATTATCTACAGAAGTGCCCAATGTACAGCGACTGATGTGTTCATACGAACTCTTTATTAACTGCTTTTGGCTTCAATTCCAGGAAATGACTGAAATGATTTGGCACCGCATAATCAAGAAAAGGCTCGGGGCTTTATTTAAAAATGCCATGCCATATATATGTGCAGAAGATGACCAAATACCAACTGGCCCACGACCCGTTCAGGGCAGCCCTCTGCAAGATAATAATGCACACACATGCAGCTGCAGTGCGAATGTGTTGTTGGTACCTGCAGGAGGTTTCCCTGCCCCTGTCCGATAGCCACAATGCGTGGCCGAGCCGCCAGGCCTCCCGATGAGGGGGCCACGGGGGCCAATGCCACCACACCGGGATCCATGCTCTCCGTCACCAGGCTGAAGTCAGACTCTGGCACATCCGTCAGTGGCGTCCATGTGCCGTCCGAGAAACGCAGAGTCACGTCCAGCAGGCCCTCCTGCTCGGAGTGAAACACGCGTCATGTTTCAGGCAAGCTGTGCGCTGCATGTGACTGCATGCTGACAACTACGGGCCAGATGCAGTGAAGGATACACGTACCAGGGAGGGCTAAAAAATAAAAAACACCAAATTGCCCTCTCTACACCACCTGTTGGCAGTGATGTGTAATTTCAGAGGTCATCGTGCCATATACTAACATGATAAGTTACCATTACTGTCAGGTTCAGCAAATTGGGATCAGCTGCACTGCATGTGAAAGTGACATTGAGATGTTTGAGAATGGCAGCGCAGGAAAGGTGCACACGCCCACAGCTGCCGGACTTGTCTGCTGCTGACATCACCATGCAGATGCACTACACAGCATAATATTGCCCTTAAGTACATAATAGTTACCACAGTAAGCTGAACACAAATGAGTAGATTTTAAAATCTAGAGGCCTATGCACAGTGGTTGACCAAGATGCGAATCATGGCCACGGCAGTGTGTAGGAGGAGGAGGAAAGGCAGTGGTTAAGACTTCAGGCTAGAAATGTGAAAAGTGAGAGAATGACGCGAACAACAAGCTTGACTTTTGGCTGCCTTTTGAGACCTCTCAAACTACAACAGCTATAACTGCCACTGTTGTGCAAAGGTTCACTTGTCCTCCCCTCTCGAGAGAATCGTTCAAAAGATTCCCAAGACAAAGCTGCTGTGGTGACGTGTACAGATGCTATCTACGTAGCAAAGGTTCACTTGTCCCCCCCCTCTCGAGAGAATCTTGCAAAAGATTCCCCGAGACAAAGCTGCTGTGGTGACGTGTACAGATGCTAACTATCTACGTACATTACGAATGATGCCCGCAGTGCCCTCTGCCCTCTCCCTTCCCGATTCCTGGATTGAACCCAAACCTATGCTCAGAAAGCAGCCCTGCTAGTTTTGCGACTGGTAAACCAAACTGCTCCCAGATCATGCTTTAGCCCAGCCATCTAGCAAAGCATGCCTCGTGACGATCAGCAGCTCATAACTGGCAGTGATGCTGCAGGTGTTGAGCAAAATTAAAGTGCTTGCATCTCGCATCTTTTCTTGTACGCTCTTCACAGTGTGTCATTAGGCGCATTGATTCTGACGATGAGTTTTCTTGGTGTAAGTGGTATGTATGCCTGCCGATTGCCCTTAATTGTAGCATGCAGTGCTTGCATTGGCCGAGTGCAACAATGTTCGAATTTCTTTTATTCTTTAGTTTTACAAGTTCAGGTGTCAACACGAATGACATGCTGACTAACACGCACGTTAGTGCAGCATTTGATTTAGCATACTGAGTGAAAAACATGGCAGTTATTACTAGCTTTTATTTACCTCATGCTGCAATATGGAAAAGAAATTAAGGCCTGATGCCTTATCAACCGAGAAAAACTTTCTGCTCTTTATGCAAATTCAGAATTAATGCAACATTCTGAATAACTGACCCGTTTGGAAAGCAGTGATTTTTATATGGTCAGGAAACTCTCCCAGCAGGTGCATGTAATACACTTAGCTGCTTCCCAAGTGTATCTAGTTTAAATTCTAAATATCTAATCTACCACTTCTCGCTCATTGGCATCAAATTTCAACTTTGCGCTTCCATAAATTTCGCTATTCACAGCTATCCCTTACCCATTTCACCAGAATTCACAGCATGTTAGCCACAACAAAGGTGTTTACCCGCTGCCTCCCCGTACTAATAAACATCTTTTTTCATCTTTAATCCAGACTGCAGAAGACTGGAATAATCTTCCCGCTGATGCTATGCTTCACTCCAATCTGCAACATTTTAGAAGATTCATCACGAAAACATAAGGAACTTTACCGATGTGATAACCAATCTACTACTTTGATATAATACCTCATGTAATATCCCCCCCCCCCCTCCCCCCAAATCTAGTGACATTCTGATGTGCATGTTCTGAATAAATGATATCTTTGCCATTGGTCTTCATCCAGGGTGAAAGCTGTGGCATACTGCGGGTGGATGGGACTTGCGAAAAGAAGTAAAACTTGAACTGAGTTGTCTTTGTGAATGCATGCTGTGAGCCATTAAACATCAATGCATTCATTTACACACACCGACATGGTTTCTGGAGTTTGGCAATGGCCATAACATTTCGTTTATTTCAGCGCCATTTCGAGTGCCCGCTACAGTTTTGTTAGCCCTGTTTTGCACGAACTGTTATCACTGCAAGTGAATTCCTCATGGCTACCTTTTATTATTTGCATCATCATTCGTGACAGCAAGGTGATTTGGCTGTACTAATTGCAATAAAGCTGCTCATTTGCAATAAAGCTGAATAAAATACACACCTACAGCTGGCTCACTGCCTGCTCTAGCATTCTGGACAACTGTCGCAAGAGAGCAAGTGATCACTGTTGCAGATTAGTGCAGGAATCTGCAAGAGAAACAGGAGGAGGATGACGAAGTTAGGGACAGGAAGAGCGTGCGGTAGAGACTTGCCGCCATGCTGCCACATCAACAGACAGGGATTAAACGCAATCAGAGGTGGCCTGGTGCCTGCCCTCTTTCTATATATTTTGGTGTCTCCTTCTATTATAGAAGGAGGGCAGCCACCAGGATGCCTCTGAATGCATTTAATTCCCCAGCTGTCCCCGGCTATCGATATGCCAACATGGCGCTCAGTCTTTATCATGCGCTCCAGCTTCCGAAACCTCATCTTCCTTCTTATTCTGTTTGCAGATGCCTTCGTGAATCTGCAACACGCTACGTGCCCCAAGGTGAGACATAGCTTGAAGCTGAAACTATGTCACCTCAATGGTCTCTGACCATTGGCATGATGAAATCGGTTTAACACCTTGCTCGTGAATCTTGTCAGTGATGACACAAGATACTCCACTTCCAACTTCCGCAACAGGACACCGACAATGCAGAACAAGATGGATCTGTAGGGCCGTGGCAGCCCAGATTCGAATCACACACTGCAATCTACAGTCAGGCGAAGTTCTTCTGATCACTCTGCTATACACCCACCAACACACTGCGCTGAGTTGTCAGTACTTAGTGACCAGAATACATCGCTTGACATCAATCCCTTGGTCCATGTGGGAGTTCATTAAGTACAGTGGCACCTGGGTGGTTTTCATGCAACCTGTGGCACCTCTCTTCATGATGACCTGCTACTAATGAATGCCACCCAAAATGCTGTCGTAAGAGCAGCAGACCAGAAGTTGATGGTGCTCGTCGAGCATTGCTTCAGTTTCCCATTGTGGCCCACCTGACAGTTTTAACTGTTGATATAATCGCTGATCTGCTTGCGTCATCGTAGCCATGGGACCCTCATCAATGTTGCACGATGTCCACGGGTTATGGTTCTGTTGGGCGAAGACCAGAGCACCACCTCTCCTGACATCGCCTGTGAAACCATTTGCTCTGTTTCCAGGTGACGTGGTACTTTGAGAGAAAGGGTTCACCCAGCTCCTTGCATGACATCTAGTTGTTGGAGCCCTGCTCCCTGGCATGAAGGTCTTGTAGTCGCTTTGCCCCACTTCACTGTAAACATAATAGGCTTTTACCTTGTTCATAAGCATAAAATGGTGACTTCAACGCTGGAAGTTCACAGCTGCACCTTAAAGTTCTGCACAGCTTTGACGTAAATGCTGTGACAAAACACAACCACACACTCGATCTCAAGTTATTAGCACAATGTCACACTTCCAAAAAGAAAAAAAAAACACAAAACAGAGTGGTGCTCGCTGTCCTAAACCAGTTCACATCCTTCAAGAGCAGCCACCAGATCGGTGCGTCCACCAGGATTGAATTACTAGCGCCTCCCGTGTGAGAAGTTAATCACCTGCAGCACAAGCCATCTGTGCAGAATAAGCGTCCCGGTCACACCGTGCACTCTCTGATTGCAAGCCCTTGCAAGCTGTTAGTGCAGTCCAACCGCACAATGCCGAAGTGGCACGAACCTCACATCGGCGAGCAACTTCGTGCGTGACACAGCCAGCTTAAACAGCTTAGTTGTTGCTATCCAATGGTCGAGCACCTTCTCATGCACATATGCGCCGAGATCACAGAATGGTTCGTAATGTGCCGTCAACTGTGCCGGCGTTTCTTGGTTCTTGTTAGGGCGACACACAAAGTCTCTGTTAATGTCATCACTAAAGCGAACCTGCCCCACTGGGCTTCGAGTGCTTGTATTGGGCTTTCAGGACTATCGAATCACCTATTTTGTCATGCGCACGAGATTCATCGCAAACATCTTCCATACCCTCAATCGCCCCGACATCCTCAATATTGTCTCCTACGCTAGCAGGGCTCGTCTGCACACTGGAAGCTAGGTATTGCTCTTCCCTTTCTACCACAACTGCATACACAACATCATGTGCCTCGCTGCTAAAAATATCTGCAATGTTCACCGGGCAATGCCGTCTTGTGTTGTATCCAGGGGAGAACGATACAATATTTGCTGAGCCAATATTGTAATGACATTTGATTCTTGACATTTGATTCTTGAAGTTTCGCTGAAAGGTGCGGTTTCTGTGGGACTGAGTATCAACCGGTTTCATGCCGTCGCACTTTACTTGCGCCTCTGACTCACTGCATAGTGCTTTGCTGGCATTTTTCTTTCGGGAGGAAGCGAACAACAATATTCCTGCTCTAGCACTACTGCTGTCATTTCTTGCTCAACTGCTGTTTTCATAAAATGACGGCTAACGACAGCAGGAGTAGACACCTGAAGGCTCTCAATGTGGGGGTGAAGGAGCGTCATCATTCGTGTGGTAGTTTCCTCATACTCTTGTACAGCTGTTATGTCTTCTGCACAGACGTGACTGACTCTAAAATCCTGCATCTTCTCATGTAATATGTGTAAACTGCCGTTACAGTTCTTCAGTTTGGTGTGAATGAGCTTTAAGTCAAGAACAGTCCCATCATTCGATTTCAGTAATTAACTTGCCTCATGGAAGAACCAGGTCTGAAAAGCTAGTTGAATGATGCGCTTCCTTTTGATGCGGTCCATGGCATCTCGATGAAGCCCCCTTTTTTCTCTGCTCGGGTTTGCTGGCTGAGCTCCTGGTATCTTTCCGGAGGGTTGTTGGATTTCTTCCTCCAGGAAGGATCGATGGAAGAGCTCACTATGTACCTTTTCGGGTTTCGGCCCCAAAATTATAGAAGGAGGAGGGCAGGCACCAGGACGTCTTTGAGTGCGTTTACTTCCCCAACTGCACCCAGCCATCGATATGCCAACATGGTGCTCAGTCTCTACCGTGTGCTCCTGATTCCAAAACCTCGTCTTTCTTCTTGTTCCGTTCGTAAATTTTCTCAACAATCACCTTCATAGCAAAAAGGATTGGATGCCTTCATGCACGTAGTACTATAATGTTTATCTGGACTCATCAGCTCACTTGGCCTTACGCACACACACCTGTGTTTTCAAAACAATAGGACAATGTTCAGTAAGCTAAAGAGTGAAAAGCACCGAGTAGTGAGCAGCAAATGAGAGGTGAGAATGTGACCCCCTTGCCTGGTAGAGAGAGGTGAGCGCCTGGCTGGTGGACGTCTTGGCCACAAAGACCCCCTGGGCAGCTGCCTCGTCAGGGAGCACCTCGAGCGACAAGCCAGTCACCAGCTGCACCTCGAGACGCACCAGACTCTCCTTGTCCGTGCTCACCCGCAGCTCGCTCGCACCCAGCACCTTGCCCGTGATGGGCGACAGGACCTGCAACAACAAGACCAGTGGGCATGACTGCTGCGCTCTGACCTCCATTGCTCACAGTGAGGAAGATATCCTTTTTTTTTAAGAGGTGCATAAAGGAGTACTGAACAAGGGTAGAGGGGGAGTCTCAGTTTGCAAGCCAAACCAACGTTTCGACAAGTCCTTCGTCGAAGACAAGTCCACTTGTCAAAAGATTGGCTCGGCTTGCGAACTGAGGCTTTCCCTCTACCCGTGTTCAGTGCTCTTTTATACTGTGCAGCCATCTTCTATCTCTCATTCTATTCTTTTTAGGGGTGAGTAAGTTAACGCGCCACGTGGGCTCCGGCTAGCCCAAAAACCGGGCTAAGGCATGAGTCATTTTGCCAGGCATAGGTCGAACCCAGGCATGAAGCAGGCCTCAAACGTTTTCATTCGGCAATTTCTAAAATTATTTTTTGTTCAAGTTGGTTTTTGGGTGAAGGGAGGCATAGCACCTGTTTTATTTTTGGGTGTACACCTAATTAGGTCAAGGTCATTCAGACCAAGTGAGGCCAAATCCCAAATTGCACCTCGAGTAGTAAGGCTTACGCTCTAAACGTCAAGGTTTATTGACCTATTTATTAATTACCCACCACAATGGCTTAGTGGTCAAGGCACTCAACTAGTGAGCCAGGGTACCTGGGTTTGATACTGGCCACGATGACCAATTCCAATACTACAGGCGAAAAGCATGCTCCCGTGTACTGTGCAGTGTCAGTGCATGTTAAAAAACCACACATGGTCAAAATTGTCCGGAGCCCTCCACTAAGCATACATCATAGCCTTGGGATATTCAATCCTTCAAACATAACCTTTATTTACTTATATTTTGGTGTCTTGTAGAGCTGTATTTTTCTCACACAGACAAATCCTGCAAACAAAACTGCACTGTTCTTTCCTTTCTCTCTCTACTGAACAGAACTTCTCGTAAATGAAATACCAGAACCTTTGAGAGTTTAGAGACCTTACTGATGCAAAAGAAGAGAAAGCTTAACTACGTCATTTAAAAATTGAGTCAATCCGAGTCAGTTGCAGTGCAATGTCCAAGTAATTTCATACAAGTGCCAGACCACGTTGAATGATACAAGAAGATGGCTCTCCTCGGTGAATGAAGAGCAGCAGTGAAATGTCACTCTCGTGTGGTTTAAGGGGGGAGGCTACTCTTAGAGAAATTTTTTTTGTTTCTGCACCAAACTTAATCAAAATGCACACCCTTTACTATTTTTTCGAGCCGATTTCAAAAATGTGATTGCTTTTAAGATACGTTAACTAGTTCTCAGGATACATTTAATTAGCTCCTTATAATTACCATGAACAATGGGGGAAAAAGGACCTTATAAAGGGTTACAAATGGCACATGGTTAGATTCTAGAAAGAAAGAGGGATGCAATGTTGGAAGCAGTTTTTTCCTTTTATCATTATAAGAGATTTTAAAAGACACTGAAACTTAAGGTACAAATCGTGCCTAACATGCAATCAAGAACTAGAGCATTTAAAAAAAATTCTGAAACATAATTAAAAATTATGCTTCCAACATTGCATAGCCTACACAACTAGCTACGTGCTAAAAAAAGAATTATGGTTCTATCTGCCATAGATGTCGAGATATGCTAGTTTGGGATCTGCTGAGTGTCCAGAATTTTCATTTTGAGAAAAACAACAAAAACAAAGAAAGTGCTGTTTATGGAAAAATGCATCAAATTTATTCACATATTGGTATTGCCGGGTGCTTAATACCCCCCTGGGATATAGTCAGTCTGACTACAGTCATTGAAATGGCGCTTTCTCAGCGTGCGCTGCAGAGTTTCCGCCGACTTGCGCTTCTGTATAGATGCAGTTTTCCGTTGATCATCTTTCTCGTGCATCCGCTTGCGTGTCTGGGGGCTAGGCATTAGGCTGAGCTCTTGCAGTATACGAGCAGCAGTCCTTTCACTACCGGCATTGAATTTCATCACAGCTTCAGCCACAGCAGCCTGAACGGTGAAGAGAGAAGCATGCCGCTCCTTTCGGGCAAGTGCCCATATCATTGCATGCAAACTCTCATTGTTGTTTTGAGTCTTGCCTCGTTGGCAGCGTTCCAGCAGCCTCCTGTCTGAAAGCCTTTCGTATATAGGCAGTAAGGCACTGCAGACATAGGATGGCAAATTGTATCGGTGATGTGGCATAGCTTCACCTCTAGCCTCTGCCGCATTTTGCCGGCACCAAGAATCAGGCCCTGTTGGACATAGGCTGTGGTTGTAAGTAGAGTCGTTCGATGTCACATGATGGTAGGTAGCCATCACAGCTTTGTGAGTGGCCTCCACATCACCTATGTGTGATTTGAGCGCCCATGAATAATAGGAGCTCATTCTGGTGATCAAATCTTGGGTGAGTTTGCCTCTTCCACCAAATGGTTCTCCAGCAGGACCCTTCTGCCTGGTGACCAGATTGCGCAGCGCAGTGCCCATGCGTTTTTGCACGTGATTTACGCAATCTTCTTTCTGAATATCAATGTAACCGTACACTTCCGCTTCTTTCAAAGCAGGGAACGTGCGGCTGTCCCCGTCCGAGAGCATTGGAGGTTATGCTGCTGTAGTGACCGCTGGAATAGGATCAGGGCAGCCTCAACCTCCATTTCACCAGCCTTTTTGCTCGTATTTTTTTGGCAGATATGGCTCTGCTTCCAGGCTGGGTATGTGGGGTCGTCTTCTTTCGGGCCCCGTTCACACGCGGCGCAGAAGTTGCTCAGCACAACGAAGTCGAGAACAAGTCCCGTGAACAGTTCAATGACAGTTCCGATGCCAACGTGCGAGGAGTGTCCACGTGTCATCCAGGAACCGTCGAATGAGACCGCGATGTTGCGTGGATGCCCAATATTTAGCTCTGCGTAAACTTCCTGAACTGCTCGCGCACAGTCGGAAGTCAACTTATGGGCTGCGCGATCCACTGCTGGCGTCAACTTCGTCTTGACGTACTTTTGCCAAGTTCTTGCGTGCAGACCGCGGTGCGATATATTCATTGTCGAAAATATATCATTCAGCGCCGCACGTTGATTTCCGGTCGACTGCATCGCACGCGCGGCGAGAATGTTAACCACGAACGGACTCACTGTCCGGTCGGTCTTCACGCGCGGCGAGCTCCATCGCGATGAAATGTCTCCACAGTTCGTGCACACCAGATTCAGTTTGGCGGCAAGGCCGTATTCCCTTTCGGATTTGTCGATGTTTACGTCGCCGTCGCACACTTTGCACTTCACAGACGCCAGCATTTCGTTCACTAACTTCAAGCTTACAATCGTGAAGGTTGTGTCGCTAAGAGGGGCGATCGTGGCGTCAATTCTGTCGATGATCTCAGTCTTGCGCTCCGTTGCTGCAGCCGCTGCCATCTGTTGAATCTTCTCTTGGGCCTTCCTGTCCCTTTCTTGTATGTCACAAGTTTCTAGCATCGGAGTATCGCGACGAACGCGACCGCTGTCCGAAGAGGTTTCCGCAGTCGGCGCCGCCGTTAGGCCTATCCGGGTCGGCACTTCCCGATCCGCTGGCGGAGGCATATCCAGGGCGGTCGAGGTTTCCACAGCTCTCGGGGTGTCCACGGCTCTCTTCATGTTGCTAATCAGCGATTTTTTTCGCTTCTTTCCGTACTTGTGAGAAACACGGAATTTCGGAGCCGACGTCGTTATCGTTGCAGGCCGCTCCACTCCGACGAACGCACTTTGGCAAGATGGCTACCGCTTGTGCGTCGCTGACGCTCCCAGCAGACGACGCGGGGCGCGTCAACCAATAGGATAGCGGGCTTCAGTCACGTGCACTGCCTAGCGAATAGCGTCGCGTGTTTCGGCTGGTCTTTGCCGGCATTTTCTCCCTCATCCAATACGCGCAAAAGAACAGCAATGGCGCGAAATTGAAAACGAAAAGCAGCTCTTTCAAATGAGACCAAGATGGCGCCGATCGCTTCAGTAGACGACGATAGCGTGCCGCGGAAAAAGAACTGTCCTTGCGCGAAAATTTCCTCAAAGCGAGCGCGGATATATGTTTTTCTACTCATTTTACAGTGTAAATATTGACTCTAGAGGTTAGAAAATTCACAGACTGGTAGTAAAACAGTTGCAGATTTCTAAAATTTTATTTCTGAGAAATCGATTTTTTCGCAATTTTTTCGTCCTAAAGAGCCGCCTCCCTCCTTAACGCACTGGACCCAGCAGCGGGCTGCACTGATGTGGTTTTGAGAGGAACGGTGTTACGCTCTACATGCAGCTGACTTCCCACGATTACTCGTCTACTAAAGTACAGAGAAAGGCTGGCTTGAGCTGTTTCAGCTATCAGCACACACCATCAGTTCTACCAAAATAAGCTGCACATCTTGTCAGTTTTGTGTTCCTGCTTGGGACTCGAAGTTGGAAGTTTCATAAAAACCACTGGGGAAAGACATTTATTTGATTTTTCAAGGAGCCATCATTTTTAACAATACAGTCCTTTAACATTCTTTAATGCCTCAGCCGCAAGAATGGCATATGTGACTAGCGTGAGCTACAGACATTGCGTTTTGAAGACATCTTGCTGATGCAGCCAGGGCCGAATTGTTAAACCAAGGAGCTTCGATGGGAGCATAAAATAACTATGCTTTCTCCATGAAGAATCAGCAGCGGTGTCCCTGCGAGCTTTCAAAAAACTGCGCCACTCGCATACCACAGGGCAGCCACGCCATCAGAACCTCCAAGGCCCACAGAACAGGAACAAACCAGGTCTTCAAAAGAAATAAGTGTGCTGCAGATTTTCTGCAGCCTCCCGGCATGTTAGGTGTCATGGAATGAGCTGGAAACTCTCCAAGAAGAATTTCAAACGGTTTCTGGTGGTGTCGCCACCTGATGACAAGGCCTGCATTCTAAGGTCACCTTACTGCTCAGCATTACGAATGGTAGGGCGACGGAAGTCTACAAAAACCACGTTCAGTGGCAAAGAGCAGTTGGATGATTACGCCACCATTATCAGCGAGTCAAACGAATACCATGAAGCACAGAGGAGTGAAGCTTGCAAATGCTTCAGTGTATGCTAGAACCAGGAGAGGCTGTGGAACAATTCATCAGAGACCTAAGGACTTGCTTGCGGATGCAACTTTCAAACAAAAAGCAGATTCAATGATTTGAGACAAGCCCCATGACACTCATTCACATAAACTGAGCCCTGGAACTGTATTACAGAGTGTGCTACGAAGGTACGTGTAAATAGTCATCAAAATTTGTCAATGCAGAATGCAAGTGCTCTGCATAAACTAGGTGATACACACAAAAAGTTGGATGCACAGCTAGTAGTGGCTTTAAAGTAGCACGGTGCAGTAACTTGTTGCGTGGTGCTGCACTTCTTTTTCCGACCTGCGAGCATGCAGTGGCTTCCCTGCAGTCACGCTTTATGGCTGTCAGAGTATTGGTTTTCAATTTTTAAGCAAGGCCTGGCATGTGGGCGTTTGCCCCATGTGCTGGCTGTCAGTTTAAGTTAATGCATGTGACATGCACAAGGAACTGCTGCTTGGAAATCTGTAATTTCTAAGTTTGAGGAGTCAAAGTGCGGCGTGAATCAAATCGATCAGCCGACATTATTTGCAAACTATTTGGAGTTTCAAATATCTCCATGCCCCTACTCAAAATTGAAGCAGCATTTTGTGTATAAAAAAAGAAGAAGAAGAAAAAAAAGATATCACCCCAGCCCATTTCAGCGGTGCATATGTTGCTAGTCACATACTCCCATTGCCATAAGCTCCAATGCTCTGCACTTCCTCTGTACCAAGTAAAATAGTTGGATGGCTGATGACCCATATTGTGCGAGTGGGCTTTATGCACTAAAGCTGTCGCAGCATAAACTCCACCAAGCCTGTTTTTCTGAAAGTGCGTAGAGAAAGCAACGATCCCAGGGCCTTTAACAGCGCCTACTTTCTCGGACTACACCTCTCGCATGATGCTTGTGGCAGGTCAAGCGGCCACCTGCGGCCCTCACCTGGACCTCGGTGCGGCCTGCACGCAGTCCCCGTACGGTGGTGCCCTTGAGGGTGGCCAGGTGGGCGTCAGCCACACGAAGGAAGGGCGCCACCAAATGGGTGACGGCCACCTGGGTACGGCGCCCCAATAGGTAGGCCTCTCGTCCAGAGTTGTGATCCACACTCTGGAAGCGCGTCAGCACCTCCACCCGTGCCTGCTGGAAGCGCAGGCGACATGAGCCCGGGGAGCCGCCCAGAGAAGGACCTTCCCCCTGCAAAGAAAAGAATAGTGTATTACAAAAAAAGAAAGAGGACAGCAAGCAAAGTAGTGCACAGTTCTTTACAAAACTTCTAGGTCAACTACACGAGCAATTGGAGAAACTGTCGAGCTACGCTAAACAGCTCCTATTATGTTCCTGACATTCAGAGCTGGACTTATGCACACTGGTGGGACATATCTGACAAGGTAAAACAGCTAAATCTGTCAAAGCATCACTATGGTTGTTCTGCATATCACTATCTATTTACAAGCCACAGCTGAATACTGAAAGAGGTTGAAAGGTTCCACTTCAGAGCCTAACTCAGACTTGAGGCTTCAAATTAGCTTAGATCACGAGTTCTTCACCATCAACTGAAAAGCCTGTATGTGGCCGCCTATTGTATTTTTCTCCTTTTTATAAACAGCTGGCATAAATGAGGATGAAACGATGCACCTTGGCACTGAGCAGCAGGACTCCATGGGTGCTGAGCCACTGCCTAGAAGCCAACGGTAAGCTTAATGCTTGCATGCTGTTTTACCAGCAATTAAAATCGGGTGGCAGACCATTTGGTCTAACGCAAACGCAATTAGACTTGATGCTGGGCTAGTCGGCCTGCAAGTGGTATGGCGAACTTGAGAAAGCACACCAGAAAATGGAGAGATGACCTACTTCTGCAGCACTAGCATGCGCTCTCTCTATTTAGTAAGTTCTGTCTCATGCTTGCTAGGCCGCATGCATATGTCTGAAACTTCTGATGCCCAAAAGGGCCTTTGTTATCTGGGATTCAGCAATTTAAACTGGAGCACCGCCAGCTTTATTTGCAGCTCAAAACAGCAGTACCACCACTTTCTTCTGTAGCACTTAGAAAGTAAGCTGCCAAAATTGGGAACAGTAGAGCACCCTGCATTCAGACTGTGACTACAAGATGAAAAAATACAGCGCAGAGAAGGACGAGGACAAAATGAAGACACATAGGACACACGAGCGCTGACTTGCAACAGTTTATTTCGAGCCTCAGAGCCTTATTATACTGCTCCCATTTGGGTCTGCACATTCCAAACTTGTAAAGAGGGGTATTGCGGGACTGTGCTTAAGAAATTCCCTGTGTAAGTCTTGTCCTGAACTTATGGCTGCCAGCTTCAATGAACAGATCCTTCGTCTCCGAGCTGCGGGATATCCCACACATGTCATTATCAGTGTCGCTGAAACCCTACTTAAGCGCTTGTGCTCAAAAGAAACTAGTAAATCACTGCCGCCTACTAACAAGCGGATTGCTGTGATCCCGTACATTCACGGCCTGTCTCATCGCCTGAAAAAGATCGGTGAACGGGGGAATGTGAAAGTTGTCTTTTCTGCCCCCGATAAGCTGCAGAAGTTGTGCAGATTGACAAGGCCCGGTGGTTCAAGAAACCCTAATTGCAAGAAGAACCACCGTACAAAGTTTGTAGAATGTTCGTGTTCAGTGGTCTACAGCATCCCTTTGAAATGTGGGAAAAGCTATGTAGGGCAAAGCGGTAGGTGCTTGAACGACCGCCTCCGGGAACATTGTAACAATGTGTCTGAAAAGCGAGGAGGGTTTTTGGATGTACACTGCAGGAAATGTAAACTAAACTGTAATGACGAAAATGTAAACCAACACGATCCAGATGAAATGTCCGTGTGCCATCCTGACTACCAAAAATGCCATGTTATCGCAAAAAACCGATGTCAACTGACTCGTGAGATTATAGAAGCTGAAATGATAGATCGGTTGGGTGGGTCTTGCGTAGCCAAGCCTTCTATCGCTCTTACTCGTAAGGAGTTGATATACTTAAGACAAGATATGAATGTATCGCCTACTGCGCATGTATGATGTTGGGGTTTCATCTGTGCTCTGAGGCTCGAAATAAACTGTTGCAAGTCAGCGCTCGTGTGTCCTATGTGTCTTCATTTTGTCCTCGTCCTTCTCTGCGCTGTATTTTTCCATCATGAATAACCAACACGCCCAGACTGCTACGGTATGTGACTACAAATTTTAGGATTGGACAAACATAATTTTAGCCAGTCGCATGAAACAAGCAGTAAATCCTCGTTAAGACTAGAAACTATGGGGCAGAAACTCCACACAATGGGCCCCTCCCATAATGCCCCATACTGTGTTTCCCTCTCTTTTATTTTTTTTGAGACAGTTGTAGTAGAACATTTTCACTACTTTAAAAATGTGAAACACGCAACACAAGGAAAACAGAAGCATGTTACTTTTGGTACCTACAACAAAGTTCTTATGCTACATTAAATGTCTTTCGTTCTTTACCAGCATCAAAAAAAGATGGCGAGTAATAGTGACATAGCCAGAAATAAATTTCTGGGGGTGTTATTATATGCCCGGGGGGTGGGAGATTCTAACACTGAACCTTCTCCTCCATCTCCTCCTCCTCCTCCTCCTCCTCCCCCCCCCCCCTCCCTCCCTGGGAGTAATACTGTTGCTTGTTCCCATAAAACAGAAAACAGACTTGGTTCTCTTTTTCCTTCATATAGGTGTTTCCTCTAAGCTATGCCAAGCCACATAAACGCTTTCCAGACTGAAAAATTGATCCCCCCTTCCAACGAGACAGAGCTGCCCACAAACTTGAATTTCTCGAAAACAGTTTGGTTGGCAAACAGCAGAAGACAAACACTGCTATGTCGCCATAATCAACACTGCCATCCCATACCTATCTGTACCCATTGTAAGCACTGGAGGGTGTGGCCTTGAAGGTGCTTTACAAAGGAGCGAGGGATAAAAATGAATTTTGCAAGAGTTTTTACGTGAAGTAGATTTATAAATTTCTAATCAAGAAATGCATAGAAATCTGAAGACAAGTTTCACGGTAAAAAACGAAATGCAACAAACCTCACTGACAACATTCAGTGGGGAAAACAAACTCTCTCTCTCTCTCTCCTAATGACAAAAATTTGCAGTTTTTCTGACATCTGTCTTACTGAGCAAAAGAAAAGGCTGCTTTGTTCTAAAAACCAAACTACGGTGGAACCAAACAGATGGAGGCAACTCACGTCATCCCACTTGTCCAGGATGCGACGCTTGTTGCGCAACCAGTTGTTGCGGCAGTCCACGGTCCCTTGAAGCAGAGGGTTCCGACACCTGGAAAGGCATAGGGAGTTCTTGGCGTCCGATTTTATGGCAGGCCAGCTCTAAGGTGGCTGGAGCGTGCACTGGTGTGCACGAACAACATGGCCTCCATAAGCTTTCCACTGTTCCTTTGGAGCTCAGTTGCCACAAGCAGAACCCACTTTGTAATGCAAAGACGCCATATGACAAATGGAACTGCATCGCCTACTCACAAGCAGATTAAGAAAGTCCCTGTCGCTTGTGTGTGATTGAGGTATGTTTGGCGAATTCTGTTTCCTGTATGTTCCCTTGGTAAGAACAAGAAAGAAATGCTTTGCATCAATTTCATCAATGGCAGGTAGAAGGGAGATTTAGTTAGGCCTAAAAAGTGGGATTTGCTAATACATTTACGATGAAACATTATTACAGCCTTCACCACATTGAAATGGTGTACCACTAAATGCCACAGGATGCAGCAGAACCTCCTGGATACATGTTTTAAAATAATGCGAGGGAAAAACAAATTATCTAGGAAAACAAACGGTCCAAAACTACTGAGATGTTGCAAACTATGACTGAAAAGTATGTAAGAATTAATGGTTAACATCTGTTCATGAAAGATCTGAGGACCATTTTCTGTTTCTGTTTTTTCTTTATTAGAAAGTAATACTGCACTAGTTGTTTAGACACATATGCAGACAGACGTAAAAAGACCAGAAATAGGGAGGGAGGGGGGGGGGGGCACATTCATGGGCCACGCTAAAAGGGGGCTGTGAGAATGGTGGTCCCAATAAACCATAGATTTCATTGACTTTCATGGTTGAAAAAAAAGTGCGTTCATGCAGAGCTTTTGAATGTGAAAATTATGAAAATTTTTGCCTGGCAGGAGGAGGGGCGAATGGGAGGGGGTTTATTCTAGCGTTTATTGAAAGCCAAGCAAGTTACAGTGTCATGTCTCTCTCTCTCTGTGTGTGCGTGTGTGCCTGTGCGTGCGAGTGAAAAGTAGCACTGCATTCTTTTACAGGAAGAAAAAATGCATTATGAACAAGTTTATCGTTTAACCTTTTTCAACCATTTTCTTGTTATTTGCACTACACAAAACTTTTCATCACATGAAGTTTGGTGACGGCAAAGCTGGAAGTAGCTAGAATCTTTTCACATGCACCATCCTCCTTTTTGAACACACCTAGCTGCACTGCAGAAAAGCCACTCTAGCAGACGAGTGTGCCCGTGTCCACATTATTGGCCCACTTGTAGTAGATTTTATAAAAATTATGAACATACCTATCGGAAAGTTTTATAACATGGGAATGTATTAGCCACAAAGAAAACAATGCAACTCTCGACTTCGAGTGCACAAATTGGGAAAATGTAAGAATTGGGAACATATATAAATGAGGCTTTATTGTAGACTGTGCTGGAACCAATTTCTATGCTTGGATCAAATTCAAGCCAGGAGCCAGCATGGCTGTTGTTCCTGCCTGCATCAGTGGCACATTACAAAGGCTCCTTCAAAAAACTCAACATCAATTCAAACGACACTACCACTGTTTCCTCGCTGCTTTGACATTTTTTATTTCATTTTTTTATTGGTGGGCCTATTTAAGTAAAAATGGAAGGCTAAGGTCAACCCATGCTTGGGTAGTAAAAAGTATGCTAGCGACCCTTGCAGTGGAGGTACTGCAGCATTCTGCTCAAAGCGCCTTCCCGCTTTCTCCCGACTGATTTGGCAGGCATAAATTTACACCAAGATGAACACTGCAATAGCGACAAGGCAAAACAACCCCTAAGTGCTACCCACATCTGTAATGCGAGAAAGAAGGGGAAATAATCCTGCTGGCAAACTGCCGTAATAGCTGCAGTACAAATTAATTGGTACAGCAAGGACCTTTACTTAATGCAAAAAGTGCAGCTTATTTGTGGAACAATAAAACACTACCCGTTCCACCATCCCCTCCCGCTCTGGACGTAAAACAAAGGTTGTTGAATGGTAGCTGTGCATAAATGGCACGTTTTAGATGCAGAGCATGGAAGGAGAGGTCGCATGGTGATGTACCGCTTGTGGCGGTGTGGGGTGCGCCAGGCGCGCACTTGGCTCAGCTTGGGGTCTGAGAGGCGAAGGTCTAGGGGAAGCTCAGGCATCCACACCAGGAAGGCGGCCTGGCCAGTATAGGTGCCATACTTGACCAGCACCGAAGCATTCTGGGAGCCCCGCACCTCCGAGCCATCCAGGTACACCGACGTGCATGACGGTGAAACCTGTCAAAATGAGAGGCGGCCATGGCTATTACGTCCAGAAGTGGGGCAGGTTTCCACATTTCACTCAGTCCAAACCTCAGCAGTCATGCAGGCAATGTTGAATTCGAGGGTAGAGGAGCCATATGCCAAAGTGTACTGGAAGATATCTATAGCGAATGCACAGCAACCATAGCTCTTCATAAAGAATGTAATGAAATTCCCATAACAAAGACTGCTAGGAAAGAAGACACAATCTCTTCAGTACCATTCACGACTTGCTTACAGGAAGTTTTCAGAGACTGGTGTTGGGAACAGTTGCGGTTTGGGATCGCCTTCCTGATTAAGCAACTCGGGACAAATTGCAGAGGATGATCGATGACCTAGACAAGCAAAGCGGAACACTGGGTCTAAGAATTAATATGCACAAAACCAAAGTAATACCCCTGTCAAGCGCGCAAAATAAAGTGCACTTACGGCGAGTGTCACTTACGAAAAGTGCACTCTACCGCTGCTAAACAGCGTAACATAAGTGCACTTGCCAAAGTGTGCACTCAGGTTGGAGTGCGTTCACAAAACAGACTTCGAGGGCTGAGCGCGTAGCCTCGCCGGCAGAGATTTCTTCGTCACAAATGCATTATGTGATAAGATATGTATACAAGTTGATTTTACGTGTTTTGTACATATTTTCATTTGATGAAATGCTTTATAATAGCGACGGGCAAAATATCAAATAACAAAAACGTGATGTAACCGCGTACGCAACTTCCACATTATGAGTGGTGCGCTACTGCGGCTACGCCATTTTCAGTTAGGGGGCGGTTGTTATTGTTCATAGTGTTCGTTGATAAGGGGTCAACAAATCATGGCCCGTTGTCAAATTTTAAGCATTTTTTGAATGTTTTAATACTTTAAAAAGCAGTTTCCTGAACTTCGCGCTTGGAGGTTCCAATTTCTTTTTTAAAACATGTTTTTCAGTTGCTAGTTTCGTACCAACGAGTGCTTATGCTAGTGCACTTCGCTTTCCCGTTTAGCACTGCGTAGCGTAAAGTCTCTTTCAAGCTGCGAAGTACACTCCGCGGAAGTGCACTTTAACTTGCACGCTTGACTGGGGTATAATGTTCATTAGCCTCAGAAGAAAACAGCAGTTTATGATAGGCAGCAAGGTATTGAAACTGGTAAGGAAATATGTCTATTTAGGACAGGTAGTGGCCACAGATCCAGATCATGAGAACAATTAACTAAAAGAATAAGATTGGGTGGAGAACGTTTGAAATATGTCTATTTAGGACAGGTAGTGGCCACAGATCCAGATCACGAGAGAAATTTACAAAAAGAATAAGATTAAGAATAAATTAAGAATAAGAATAAGATGCAACGTCAGATCTATGAATAGCAGTTTATCCCCAAGAGAGAAAGTAACAATAGCTGTACCTTATCAGTACTCACCTAATGGGCAGAAACGTAAAGGCTAATGAAAAGAGTTCAGCTTAAATTGAACGACAATGCAGAGTGGTATGGAAAAAAATATTTCCGTGCAACATTAAGAAACAAGCAGCAGAACATTGTAGCAAAAATCGAGAACGAGAAATGGGCATGTACAGAACATGTAATGCAAAGGCACGGTAACTGGTGGTCACTAAGGGTGGCAGAATGGATTCCAAGGGAAGGAAAGCATAGCAGAAGGCAGCAGAAAGTTAGGTAGGCAGACGAGGTTAAGAAGTTTGCAGGGGTCAAGAGGATGCAGCTAGCACAGGACTGGGTTAATTGGAGGAATGAGGGAAAGGCCTTTGCCCTGCAGTGGGTATATATATATATTGTTATGGAGCATGCCGCAAATGAGCACAGCACTGGAAGATAAGGAAGCGCGGTGCGAGCACGCGGCGTGAGTATGTGGATGAGAGATGGTGCAATAGAAAGACGGTTGGTCAGCGGTTTGCCTGTGTCTGGCTGGTGTCTTCCTGTGGTATCCCAAACCATAAGAATATGTAGTATTATATACTAGTTAGGTGGACGATGACTGTGTTAAGTAATAGAAGGTTGGTGTGCTAAGAGGCTTTTCTGCTTTAACCAAATTACCATTTGAAAGTTAAAGAACCCTTCGCATAATCATGCTTCCTTTGTTGACACATGAAAAGCAGCAACGAGATTTTACATGCAGAAATTTAATGTCTGTCAAATTCTGTGGTGCAAAAAAACTGACACAGAAAAAATGCCAGTACCACAGTGAATTTCAGAGGCATTTCCTTCAACTGCAAAGCAGACCTTCTCCAAGCTCAAATTTCTTCCCTAAGCAAACATTCAGTCAAATAAATAACTTCCCGACTTGCTACAAGACTCTCCAGTAAAATAAATGCAACATGCCACACAGTCCCCTCTAACTACTCCACGAGAGTGCACTGTTCAGTGCTTTGACTGCTCTCGTTCTCGAGGAACAAGAGCTGTCCATGATGAGATACTACGATAAAAACCAAGGATGGCCTTGGCCTTGACTGGCGCCTTCACCAAGGTCTAGCCTCCCATTTCTTTGAGTTGGAATGATTTTTGAGGCTGCCAGTACCTGTTAGCACGGCACAACGTGTACTTAAAAGTGCAAATGCTGGCTTCCTCAGCCCATCATATTGCAGCCACCCTAGTACTTTTACTTTAGTCACTTTCAGAAGAATTAGACAAAGCTGCGTTTGACATGTGGCACTGAGAATAACTTGGCTACTCCTGCTAAATGGCAACACCATTCAGAAATATCCAAAAATAATTCAAAATATACCACACGTGTGCCACACGCAATGGCTACTGCGATTTGGTACACTAGGGGGTTTTTGCACAATTGCTTTCTCTCACTTTAGTCGCTCTTATGCTCAGAAAGTACACTCCGTAACACCTTGGTGCTTACAAACATGCCACTTGGCACACTAGCAAGTCGAGCATTAAAACAAAATACGGCAATCAAAGGCATGCACTAGCTGGAGCAGAAAAAAGATGTGAAAGCAGTGATAGCTCAGGTAAACATTAAAAAAGATGACTTTTGAATTCTACCACTGACGTCGCACTACGCACTCCCTCTGACTGCTTGAAGTCCATTATCAAAGAACTAATGTGCACAGGTCTACTCCTGATCCAAGGACTCTGAGGGCCCTTCCAGAAAAGGATAAATGAACAAACAAATGAGTGAATGTACAAATCAGGTAACAGATGAACAATTGAATGAATGAAGGAATATATATATATATATATTTTTGTTTTTGTGTCCAGGCGCAATTAGCAGTGGTGCAGAGAGAAGGTGCTGCTGCTGTGAGGAGAGGAAGGAGGAAAGGCCCACCTTGAGGACAGACTCGTCGGCCGAGTGGCAGGACGACTGCAGGGTGACATCCCCGAGCAGCCCTGACTGGCTCACCACAAACACCTTCATGGGCTGCGACACCTGCTTGCCCGTCAGCACGGCCGTGTTCAGCAGCTGGTTAGACTGCATCATGTCAACCACAGCTATAATTACCAGCCCTGTCCTCAAGAGCTGCCACTGGTATGGTGCGTGTGGTCTGTTCCACAAACTCCAGGTCTATTACAGAAATTTAAAAAGACATCAAATTGTTGCTCTTAGTGAGTGTTAGGTTCTTTATGGCTATGTTGATGCCTGCCTGAAAGCAAGAGATGCCTTTATTCGTGAAAAAATTCGACTGAGAAATGAAAATCTCTTCTCGCACGCTACAGTATTCAAACTCGTAATGGCAAGACTGAAAAGAACTTGGTAGTAAGTGTTTGCAAGCCTCAAAGGTTTGCAAGAAACGTGATCTCGATGCTACTGCCCTTTGCTTGTGAAATCAGCTGGTGGCAGTGACACTGGCAGCATATTTCATTCTTTTTTCTTTTTTCCTTTTAACAAAAGCTCCCTTTTAGAACCATCAGAACACCACACATGATGACAAACTTAAGATTGAACATGAAGCCAAACAATTCCAATGACTTCTTCAATTTCCTGTGCAAATGCTATACAGCAGAAACAATCTTCAGCCCAAAGCAGCGCCTGGATCGATGCCAGTGCAATCAAGGTGGTTTCATTTTCGGATGCCTTACTACTTTGACATCGCTACTGCTTCTTGAGCCACAGGTTCTAAATTAGATTCTCTCGTGCTACTGTTGTAAACTGTTATCTATCTGTACTTTCTATCGTGCAACCAGTGTGGCCAAATGACAGTGACAAGCCAAGAGTGACAGTGATGAGGCCAAGGCCCTTTGTAACGGGGTGATCACAGTGAGTTTGGATATGATCAATAAGAAAAAAAAATCATTATATGATGCTCAGTTGCACTCCGCTGGTTATCATTTTTGCGAGGTGGTCTCACTTCACCAAGACTCACCGGTGTTGCCAATGGCAGCTGTGCATACTAGCGCACAGAAGTTTGGTTTGCAGAGTTTAATGTCCCACAGCAGTCACTCACATATGAGGGATACTGTGGTAGAGGGCTCTGGAGGAAGGTTTGACCACCTGGAGTTGTTTAACGCTCACTGACATCGCATGGTACACAGGTACCTTGCTTTTCACCTCCGTGGAAAAGTGGCCGCTGTGGCCAGGGCTGAACCCACTGCCTTGGGATTAGCAGTAGAGCACCCCGACCACTGCACCACCATGGTGAACCAGTGCACAAAGGTGAGAGGTGGCCCTAGTGCACCATAAAGGTAAAAAAAGAATGGCTACGTGGAAAAGCATGCCAAGCAATAACAGCAGTGAGGCAGTCCGAGTCTACTCTGTGTGTGAAATGGCTGAATGTGGCAGCATACAAAGCACCAAAACCAGTAAGGAATGCTGACTGTGCTTTCCAGCTGAAAGAGAACCTCAAGCCTCAAAAACAGCCAAGTAGACCAAGTGCGTGCTCCCGTTTAACAACAGAAACGGGTGAAGGCCTAACCAGCAATCAAATAAAAGAACAACTAATCACAGCTACTGCCATGTATGAGGCATCCTAGAGCGTGTTTCACTTTTCCTGGAATGCGTTTCAAGCTCGCACTTATACTCTCAATAATGAGGTAAACGGCAAAAGTTTTTTTAAGTTCTCCCATTCTCGGTTCTCGCTGACCGTGGCACAGATCGAGCTGCCCCCACCAAGGCACTATGAGGTGGCACCGACCTTGGCGACAAGCAGAACAGCCTGGACATCATCCTTGTGGATGTCCAGTCGAGAGGTGAGCTTGACGCTGTCATCAACGTCACTGGTGCCTGCGGTGCTGGTCACAGTGGCTGCCACGTCTGGGCTGGGGGTGTCCAGGTAGCGCAGGTGCCAGGTAATCTGGCCACCGTCCTCGTGCCCCAGCCCTTCTTCCACCTCAAAGAGCCAGTTGAGCACCTCTTCCCCACTGGAAGGAGGAGCAGCATGCCAGAACCACAGCAATCTTTCAAAAAAAAGCACTGTGAGGACAATTCGAAGTTGGCCCACATATACCGACTGATCTTACTCCAGACTAATTAATGACAAACGGGCTACACGCTTCGAACAAAAAGCTCCTAATCAAGAGAAAAGGCCAAGAAATGAATTAGTACAGCTACTGGTACCAGCACTTGTTCTTAAATGCAGACTGCAATGATGTGAATTCTTAATTTGTGGTGAACCTCAGGCTCTAGGCAAGGCTATCGTTCACATCAAAGTGGAGTCAAAAACTACAGAACAGCCTTGATGTGGTCACGGACACCGCAAGCTTTAACTGAGTGATAGTAAGTATATGTTCGATTTTAAATCGAAATTTATAATGGCAAACACGTGTCTGTTCCTGCCAACCTGAAAATGAACAGTCACAAAGAAGCGAATGAGGAAATTTTGTTGAGAACAAATACTGGATGTAGTGATCCTCACTGCCTTTTGCCACCAAGGGTAAGGGAACAATGAAATGAACATTCCCCAATTTTCCCTTCTTTCAGTGGTTCCGAACCTTTCAGGAAGAGCAATGTCTTCGCTGAGACGAGTGACGGTCACTGTGGCTGAAGTCTGCTTAGAGTTGGTGTCCACAGCAACATTCCAGGACTGCTTAGCCGTAGGCTGCACCTGAAGGATCCTCAGTCCAGGCTTGACCTTGGCTCTGGTGGACGGAAATAAGGCATGCAGAGAACAAAATCACCACTAGTATTCACCACAAGACTATTGGTCGCAACCGGCAGCATGTCTCATGTAGGGGGTCCGAGGCAGGGAGAGTTACAGCTGAGCTCATATTCCAGAAAAATGCTGTGCTAGCTGACATAAGAGTGCATACTTTAACAGCCTGACAGAACAAAAGGACAACAGAAAATGCACACTGAAAAAGTCTTATCACAGACATGAACTGATTTTCTGAAACAGTGAAATTTTGCAGATGGCCTACTTTTTTAAACCTTTTTTTCAGCGATAATGTGCTGCGCTTCACAATTCCTTAGGCTGCTACTACCACTTGGAAGGCTTATTTATACATAGTAGTGTGTTATACTCTCAAGCGCATACATTTTCTGTTTCTGCCACATGCTACATTTTGTAACGGCTTTAAAACATTTGACATTACATTGCTTTGATTAATAGTCAGGTACAGTAAAAGCTTGTTAATCCGGATCTCAAGGGACCGGAAAAAATGTCCGAGTTAACCGAATTCCGGATTATCGAATGCACCATGAAAATAAGAAAAATGTACGGCGCATAAACATACCTTTATTGCATGAAAAACTGCGTTATTTTTGTTTGCCTAGTCGCCGGAATTTGCGCAAGAACGATTTTCTTCAACCCCATCAGGTGGTGGTGCGCACGCTCACTGTCGCGACCCTCTACACAAAATTCTTCTAGTACAGCGAGGGCCTCCGCGGCCTCCTGCACGGTGCGACGTCGCGACGGCGGGTCGCGATCGTCTTTATCGGAATGATTTTCGTCCCCGTCGAGCACTTCCGATAATATGTCATCGTCAGTCAGCAGGCCAGCAACGGCAGCATCATCGTCTATTGCTACGTAGTCGGCAAGCTGGACACCACTAGGTAGGAGAAATTCAAAGCGCCTGTCATCCAATAGGAACGTCACAATCATCAGGGCGGACAAACCCGCTGTGCCTGAAGGAGTTGGCTATGACCTCCGCCGGCGTGTTGTTCCAAACTTGCACTAAATGTGAATGGCACTGAGGAGGTTTAGGTCATATTCTCGCCCTGCCTCCTTGCACAGCAGCATCCGCTCTAGCACATGCTTCCTGTATCTGAATTTTACGTTCTGAATTATGCCCTGATCCAGCGGTTGCAGTGCAGCCGTCGTGTTTGGAGGAAGGAATACGAGCTCGATGCACTCCAGCCCTGTCACTCGGGTGTGCGCGCTGCAGTTGTCCACCACAAGTAAAACCTTGCGCTTGTTAGCGGAGAAGCGGCGGTCGAGCTGCCGCAGCCAAGCTTGAAAAATATCCGACGTCATCCAGGCTTTTCTATTGGCTCGATACTCCACCGGCAAACGGGGAATGTTCTTAAAACACCTTGGGTTTTTTGCCTTCCCGATGACAAGTAGTGGCAGGCGCTCCGTGCCTGACATATTTGAAGCGAGAAGCACAGTGACCCTTTCCTTAAAGGTGATCGTTTTGTCCGGCAAGGCTTTGAAAAACAATGCCGTTTCATCGGCATTGAAGACGTCGGCAGGTTCATAACGAGCCAGGTACTGGAGAAGCTCGGTTGTCTTCCAGTCAGCAATGCGGCGTTCATCCACCGCTGCCTTCTCCCCACACACGTTTCTAAAGACTAGTCCGTGCCTTTCTTTGAAGCGGGCGAACCATCCTTCAGACGCACTGAAAGATTCTATGTTCATTTTCTGTGCGTACCTGTCAGCTTGCTGACAGATCAGCGGGCCACTCAAAGGAAGCTGTCCGTCACGCATTTTTGTAATCCACCGTAGCAGTGCTTCTTCCAGTTTCGGGTGCGCAGCAGTCCTTAGCCTTTTTCTCTTCCCGGTGAATTTGCCGCTGTCAAACGCTTCGAAAATTTTTTCTTTGTTTTTCACGTAGTCGCTTAGCGTGCTTCTCTTGACGCCATACTTTTTCATTACCTCTTGACGAGAAATGCCTTCGTTCAGCTCCTTCAATATCTTTACTTTTCTTTCTAAATCATTTGCTGGCTGCTGTGGTCGTTTCGCTGGGGTGGCGGTCGCCATCACTATGAAGAATGACGGCGATGGCACAACGCACAAGCACAGTCGACGAACGCAACGTGCACCCACAACACAAAGATGAAGCAGCGTAGGGGCACTGTATCGTAGGCGTAGCACACGTGGCGTTGAGCAGCAGAACAAACCGTCCCGTCGTCCTTGCAGCTTTCAGTAGATGCTGGATGGTCCGGCGGCCCAAAACCCCAAACCCATGCATCGGGTGGTGGCTGGCGCCACCTAGCCACTGCTCGCTCATTCACTATCATCATCGTCATTCTCGAACTCCTCATGCAGCTTTTGTTCGGTTTCGGTTTCTCCAACTCTCCTGCAGTCTCCTACCACGCCGTCGGTTACGGCAAGGAGTGTGTGCCTCCGAACCGCTGAGCATCGCGCGGCTCACTGGAAGTTGCGTTAGCCCTCGGGAGTTGTCCGAGTTAACCGGTGCGCGGCTAAATGCCTCCGAGCTAACGAGCATTTCACACCATTGAACTATACAGTTTTGCCAGGACCGCGCCGCGAGTCCGAGTTAACCGAATTTCCGAGTTAACGAGATCCGGATAAACGAGGTTTTACTGTACTAGCGAAGAGGAAACTTTCCTCTAGTTAGTAGTGTGCCACCGAATTTCTGCCACTTCTCCGAGCCTGCCCAGCACGTACATCATCGACAAAATGTACACCATAGTAAAGTGCTCAAGATTACATAGCCAGATGGCATTGTACAAAAAAATACTACACAGGGCAGAATAAAATGCAAGCCTTGCAGCCATCACGATGACCTTAACAAACTTGACAAGATGTCGGTGACATGCATTCTCTGATGGTAGAGCACTGCTAGAATTCATAAACACACCATAGAAAATTCCACAACAAAGTGCTTCACTGTGGACAATTATGCACTTTCACTTTTCCTTGATGTGTTCAAAAATGCCTGCAGTGCATTGGCCTCACAGTGTCATAGCAACTAGCTCAAGCCTAGCTGTGTGCATGAGTAATGCTAAGGTGCTTTCCAAGCTATCATGCTATGTCAACGAGTGCAGTAATTGCCTTTGTGTAGACTAGCTGTGTAGTCTGTAGCGTACTGGCAGACTACCCACCTGATGGTGAATGAGTGGAGTGGGTAGGCAGGGTTTGGCCGCACCAGCAGTGGCACGTAGACCTTGGACCGTGGGTAGACAGGGCCCTGGGGCACCAGGAGGCAGACCACGCCATCACCACCACTCAGCTCCTCATAGCTACCGTGTGCCACCGACAGCGGAAGCCGGCCAAGCGACAGCCCAGCCCCTCCCGATGGCACCGCAGAAAGTCTCAGTGACTGACCCTGGCACTCCTGGGAGATGCTGCTCCGCACCAGTGCATAGCTGCGAAGTCAGGTGACAGTCGTTGCAGTTTTGTTTACACACGACTCAGAAACGTAATTCTATGTGCCCAGCTTTGCAATGCTATCTGATTTTGCTATCACTTGACTCTTCGTGTGTATTTTTTTTTTTGCCTTAGCGTAAACAAAGAAGTGTCTCTACAGATTGGTTTCTTTCTTTTGTTCTGTTGCATAACAGATGCATGCGTGCAGGTATGACACACTTCTTCTAGCATAAATGCTGAATACTGTCTGTCCATCAATGCCAACAGTGGTTCTTTGTGTGTATTTTTTTTTTTGCCTTAGCGTAAACAAAGAAGTGTCTCTACAGATTGGTTTCTTTCTTTTGTTCTGTTGCATAACAGATGCATGCGTGCAGGTATGACACACTTCTTCCAGCATAAACTCTGAATACTGTCTGTCCATCAATGCCAACAGTGGTACTATATATTAAGGGCCACAAAATAGTCAAGGTAAACTCATTCTTCCAGGCACCCTTCAAATGGAACCACAAGGCACACAGGAAAGGAGAAAGTGATTCTGCACACAGGGATCTCTATAGTAGTGATTGTCCAACCTACAGAGGTGGAGTCAGGCTCGAGCATTTTGGAGCTACTCAGGAAGCAGTAATAAAGCCAATTCGGTGCAAATCTGAAGCAATCAAATGAGGGTTTGAAGCATTCAAATTATGTTTTGAAGCATGTTTCTAGGGTCAAACACTTTTAATAATTGCAAGTTTTTGTTTCTGTCATACAAAAATTCCCAATTTGATTCCTTTCTAATGCTTTGCCGACTACACCTGCGTCTCTGACAAGACAAGACAAACAGCCAAAATGTACAGAAACACAACTGACCTGTGCATCAACTTGGAAAAGACTAGCAGTGAACCAAATGCTTCCTTCTACACATTACAACTGAACTAAGTCTGACTATTTTAACATAGATTGAAATTTGTAGTCTATCACTTTGATGCGCTCAAGCAGCATCACTAGTTTGGAATTCATATAATGACTGGCACATTTCCGCTCTGCTTGTGCATATCCTTTTTGATCCTATGCCTATACTGAAAAATTCCAAGGCACTGGTCAATAGCACCTTCAAAAAGGATAGACTGCACTCCAGGGTAGCCTTTTCCTCCTCCAGATTCCTTTGCTTCATAGTCTTCTGCCAGCGGTTCCTGTTCTCACCTGAGCAACACTGGCACTTCCTTAATTTGAACACGTTGGCAATAGGCCCTGTATGGCTTTCCAATACTCTTGAGAATATATCTAGTGAATGGCACCATGTGGTGTCACCACATAACGCTTCAAGTATGCTTTTGTCTGACGCAGGCTTGACATGCTTGGTATTAACAATGAGACGCGATAGTGAAGTACCTGCTTGTTTTCACAGCTGAACCCTAAGAACAACTAGAGTTGTTCTGTGCTGTTGGAGAACTTTCCTAATGGCTCGAGATACCTGCTATGACTGCTTTGCTCACTTCTCTCACCACCGGCAATACAGGAGGTGCTATGTCAAGTGCAGAAAACATTTTTTTGTAATTATTTCCCTCCAATCGCTTCTTGTGACTTTTTCAAATTTTCTTGCAAATTTGTTATGCTCTATGCTTTCCTAGTTTATGAAAGTTTCATATGTATTAAGCTCAGCATGAGGTGCATTATAACTGTCCCCACTGTTGTGCTGTCTTTGCTTCCCCTAAAACGGCCCCTGGAGCGTGTACATGGGACTCGCAGCATGCCACAGCCCCATGTGCGTCTTATTGTTCCTTAATCAAATTGCCTCAAATCACATTTTTGGAGAAAATATCATTATTAGCTTCCTGTGCAGCAAAACTCTGTGTTCTGCTGAATTTGATGGCAGAACATTGAGGCAGCTGGTTTGGAGCAGAACGGAGCAAATGGAACAGCACTTCTACCCCTGAATTTGGTCATTTTACCTTTGATAAACCTTGCACAGATGCGTCCAATCAACACATTCATGTACCCTCATAATCACTGTGGATCCAAGAGGGAACAAGAACTCCAAAGCTGTACTATAGCAGACAGGTGTTCACCGGAGAGCGATGGTGGGCCGGTGTGCCTTGTGTGCAGTGGCCCAGAGGGGGGGCCACCAGGCAGCCGGCAGGGTCAGCTCAGCCAGGCAGGCCCCATCCCGGTTGGGCTGGCACACGCTCACCAGCTGCTCGGGACCCAGCTGGGCATACAGCGCCACACACACCGACGGGCCACCCACCTGCGCACACAAGGTCGCCGCAGCACCAAACCAAGGTGCCTCAAATTCGTGTTGTGCGTGCAGTTAAGTAACTCTTCACTGAGAAGCTGTACACAAGTACCACACAGGCTTAAGAGTTACAAGGAACAATATAGCCTCCATAAAACTTACGCGCACTACTCCGTTTGTACTCTGTTTGTGTATAATCACTTGGCAACCGCTCGGGTTTCTGAAATCAGTGCTCATAGGCACACAAAGCTGCAATCAGCAAGGCAGGGATCAACTCACAATAAGCTTTGTTCAATGCAAAAGATAAGCAAGATGACGCAAATCCAAGCAAGGTTTCAAACCGAGTAGCATTTCAAATGTCAGTTTGAAGTCCAGAGCAAAAAGAACTAAGAGACCTTAAGAATCCTTAGAAAGGAATGCGAAAGCCTTCCAGTTTGATTTTGAGGTTTGAAGCATGAAACTAAACCATGCTAAACCAGTCTGAAACATAAAACTAAACCATGCTTGGTTTAGTTTGGTTTGATTTTGGGGTTTAACGTCCCAAAGCAACTGAGGCTATGAGAGACACCTTAGTGGAGGGCTCTGGAAATTTTGATCACCTGGAATGCTTCAACGTGAATTGACATCACACAGCACACAGGTGCCTAGCTCTTCCACCTCCACAGAAAAGCGGCTGTCGAGGCCGGGATTCGATCCCGCACCCTTGGGTGTAGTAGTTGAGCGCCCTAACCACTGCGTCACCATGGCAGGGCAGTTCTCAGCTGCAGTTCTTTTATATATTTGCATCAGTTTTATTGCTACACTCGCCAGCACAACACTCAATATAAACTGGAGGTTGCAGTAAGGAATCAAATTTTTTTGGTGGGCAAAGGCGATATTTCCGTAATAGACTTCTATGGGTGCTCTCGCAATTGGTCCTTCATAGTCACATGAACTATATGATGTCATTACTGTCTAAACCAATCAAGAAATTTCGTCTCTGACAGCAGCGGAATTTTAGCATGACAATAAGATAGGACCACAAATTTTTAGGGAGGGCAAGGGGGCCATTTTTTTAACCTGAACTGTGTCGGTGATGCTTTGCGATTGGTCATTAATGGTCGGGTGACCAAAATGAGGTCACTGCTGCCTCAACCAATTAGGGAATTCTGTCTCCAAAGGTGGCGGTATTTTTTTGTGATGCGAACTCTTCCACGTTGGCTGTCTTCCCTACACACCCACCTCAGATCCCGTGTGAAAGAGGATGCGCAAAGTGGGCTGATCCCTGCGTGGTGCCGGTGTCACCAGGTGGGCTGTCACGTCGCCCATGGGCTCAGGCACATCTGATGCGGGGCCGCTCTGGTTTCCCGCCGCCGCTGTTGCCAGGGGGCTGGCGGCATACACCGTCTGGCGCACCGAGAAGGGCCCAAACTGGGCCACCACCGTGATGCGGCTGGAGAAAGTGAGCGCAAAGCGCCGCGATGGCTCAGCCCCCGAGACCTCCACACCACTTGGCTCATCAGGAGAGCTCAGAAAGAAGGCTCCGGTCGCGTCCCCCGGGTCGAGCACCACGTCGACACTCACCGCCCACAGGCATTGCACTGCGCCACGAAGGAAGATGCGAGACAGAGGGGGATTAGCAAGCAATACACTGTCAAGCATGCCACCTCAGAGTTCAGGCAGATGCAAACAAATAATCCACACATGTGTACTACACTACTGATTCAATAGCACCAGAAAAAGCACCATCACCACCAGCCGTCACACAGTCAACCCTCAATGCTTCAACATTCTAAATAGCACACTTTGTGGATATCATTCTTGACTTGACGTATACAGTTGTCTGAAGCCTTAAGTGCTTTAAAGTCCATATTGTACAACAAATGAGATGGCTCTGAACATTTAGGACGCCTGGTGGAAGTCTCACAAAAATTGTTCCTGAAGTACCTATAGTGTGCACCTCTACAATTAATACATATATCTGTGGCAAGAGTCAACATTTCTTTGTGAGCACAGAACAGATAACATAAGAGCAAGAAATACACTATGCACCCACTCCATCCATATGATTTCATAAATAATGCTCGCTCAATCTGGCACACCAGAAAAATTAAGTGCCCCTTCATGTGCTGATGGTAATTTTTTTATTAGTCAAGCTGATATAAATTTCATGCTTATTTGCATCAGTACAATCAGATGAAGCTCAACAGTAGCAGCTATTTTGCATATCACTATCATTTGCTCTTTCAGCACCATGCCTAACACAGTGTTATCTGTTAATAAATTTCTGCTAGGATTTATGAGGCACATCATATGAGGCCTACTGGCTTCACAAAGGTATAAATATGAACAGATTGGCAGTGGAAGAGTTAACATGGGAATGATAGAGAAAACCCAGCGTTAAGGAAATTTCAGAAGATGCCAACAAAGGGTACATGAAAATATTTATGGGGGTGTTCAAGCTCAGTAGTACTTGCGAGCGGGCTAGTTGGCTATAGTTGGTAGGGAGCGCATCACCTGCGTTAACGTCCTGGTTTAATTCTCTTGTGTGTGTATTGTTTTTTGTCGTCGGAGTGTTCAAGCTCGCCTTAAAAGTAGCTTAAATAGCACCTTTAACACCATCTTTTTATTTTGTGATTTTAGAAATATTTTTTGGTTAAGTACGTTTTTGGGGAAAAGAAGGCGCAGTATCCGTCTCCATTTCCAGTGAGCCAATTTGCAAATTGGCTTACAGGAAACAAAGGTGCTCTATCTGTTACAGTTCCCTGTGGACACGTGGACCGTGCCATTTTTCTTGCCATGTTCCGAACATTTCCGACAAAACTTGATAATACCCGAGAAAAAATTGGAGTATGATGGAGGCTTTTCGGCCGAATGAGCAGTATATATGGCCATTGTGTAACAGCTTGTAAAGATACAGAACTTGAAAAAACATTCCGTTTCACCTTTATGCTTAAGAGTCTCTACAGTCCCTTGGATGTTTCCCGATGCATCCTCTTGTCGCATATTATGATATATTAACATATTTGTTGCCATCACATACCTCTCATAACCAAGTCAAAAGAACACGCCTCGGTGGCATATGGGTAGCATGTTTGACTCACAACTCAAGGGTGGCAAGTTCAATTCCACCTCTTGAATCTCGTTTTAGAGCGAAAGTTACATTGTGGTAGGTTTTCAGGCTATCAGTGTGGCACCAAGACAAACGGGAAGGAGAAGAAAAAGAAGAAAAAAAAAAAAGAAAAACGATGAAAAAGATGCATTAAAAGAAGTCTGTAGTTGATAGAGATGAACAACAACAGCGAGTTGCTCGGACAGAAGGGTCGTTCAAACGTTGTGACAGCGGTGTGCGCCGAAGTTTGACGTAGAGACGATGTCATACCACTAGAAGTCTAGCTACACCCGAATAAGAATAGTCTAAGACAAGAGGCAAGGGCAAGGGGTGCTCATATGTAAAGTGATTCCTCTATGGCATAAATAAAGCTGAAACCGTAAAGTAAATTACTATGCACAAAAGCCATGTCTTTACTTTGAAGCCGAACCTAAGCGTAGCCAAGCAGATTGCTTTCGCGTAACTCCAGGTTTAACCACAAGCTAAACCACAGCTAATCTCAGAGCGCAGCTCTTTCCCGCCCGTTGTAACCAGCTCTGCCCCCCAGCTCAGCCCCCTCTTCCTGCGTGGTGCCGACCACGCATATTATCTGATTGCTGCACGCGCTCCCCTGTTCGCCACTGCTTAACGTCCGAAAGCGACTCGGGATCAGAGACGGCGTAGTGGAGGACTCCGGAAATTCCGGCCACCTGGAGTTCTTTCACGTGCACTGACATCGCACAGCACACTGACGCCTTGCTTTTCGCCTCCATCGAAAAGCGGCCGCCGAGGCCAGGATTCGATCCCACATCCTTGGGAATAGTAGTCGAGCGCTGTAACCACTGCACCACCTCGGCAGGACAAACAGCTGATGAACTGCGCTCAAATTTCGCATTAGAAAGTTAATGTAATCGTCGGCAATTTTTTTTCTTTCTAGCAACATCCCTATATGTAATGTCTTGACTATGTCATGACGATCCCTCTTGAACCCCAGGTGGTCGAAATTACCAGAGTCCTCCACTACGGCGTCTCTCATAGCCCGAGTTGCTTTGGAACGTTAAACCCCACAAACCAAACCAAACCAAACCAATCACGATTTCTCCAGCCACAATGCTGAGAAACTCCCGAGCTTTCCACCAAATGGCACCTTTAGGGCTATCAAACTAAATGTGCAACAAAGAAGGGAATAAATGAAATGAACTGGGGTGAATATATTTCAAGGAACGCATGAAAACTTTCTGAAGTTTGTGGCAAAGTGGCAAACAGAAATGGCACTACAGTGAAAAGCAGAGCTGGCAATTTGAATGGAAAATGATGGCAAAGGTTTCAAATGTTTGTTTATTGAACTGCATTTCACCAAATTGGCGAATTGAAGTTTGCCTGTATAAATAGCTCACCATGCTCTAATAACGAATACACGACACTTATCGAATACAGAGCTTTTACAAACTAGAAAGAGACGAAAGCATTATAAACAAGTGGCAAAGTTCAAAAGTATACTGCACGCATCAACACAGTTCTTTAAATAAAATTCCTGAGGTTGAACTATACCACCACTCACTTCAAGACAGTGTAGATGTAATGATTTTGGATCGGGTGATGAGAAAGCACTTACATCCCCACCAATATAATCGCCCTTTTCTGCTTGCATAAACTTCAACATTTTCAATAAGAGGCACAGAATAAAAATAGGGTGGAGTTTTCTTCAGTGTGTCTGCCAATAGCAGCTCATAGTGAGTAACACTGGCATAAGGGACCAGGCATGCCTGCGCATTTATACAAACTTGACATATGAACAAAATGAGCAACAGTTTCAAATATCAAGACACCTATAGCTGTTGGCCATTCACATTGAGTAGAGGGAAACCATATGATGAGGAGGTACGAGCAAGGTCTTAATTTAGGTGCCAACCAATCAAATTTAGGATGACATTATTGAATGATGACATAAGCCAAAAGGAATCCCCATTTTTACATGCACGCATCTTTTCATTAATGATGCGTCAGATTTCGTGAACAGTTTTCTGTGATTTCAATGCAGAGTACAGTCGTGCCTCGTTAATATGGACACTTTGGTTACCGCACAAAACTGTCCATAGAGTTGTCCGTAATAACGAATCGGAATCTAAAGAAAAAAAACTACTAAGGGTAGTGTCTGCTTTAGAGCATAATGTAGGGCAGCGAAGTTGGCATTGGGAGCTACAAGAACATTATCCGAGTCATCGTTGTGCTTCAAATGCGATGCAGTTGAAGGTATTGTGATGCAGTTGCATATTTTTTTTGATGGCATTTCATTAATAAATTACTTGACTTCTACTTTTCATTTCCCACGAACCCCTGCTATGTATCACTATTCAGTCGGTTGAAAGTTGCTGAGTCCAACTTTCTACAAGACGCTAGCTGCTCTCAGAGTTTCATTCATGTGAATTCATGCCATGCAAAAAATTGTAACGTGCATCGACTGCACAACTTCGCAGTGTAAAATATGAAACCACAAGCGAAAAGGGCAATCAATCAGCCATTAGCACTATGTTCATGTGGTGCCTGTCAATAAAATTTAGAAAAGAAATCTTTGAGGCAGTGTATCAATTTGGTTTTCATGACTGTCCATATTATCGCAACAAAAACACATGGACCTTAATGGTATCTGTGCATTTTCTCCTTGTCCATTGTCCGGACATCGAGTTTCCATATTAACGAGACGCAAATGCATGAAAAAAGTTTGGTCCCCAGAAAAACTGTCCATAATTCGAGTCGTCCATATTAACGGGGGTCGTATTAATGAGGCACGACTGTATACCTTTGAAGACTGAGCTGTCTGCTTTTTCATTTCTCAAAAACACTATAATTGCATTGCCACAGAGTGAAATGTTGTATGGTGGTCTACAATGGTGGCCAAGTGATATGCAAGTAACCAATGTCTTGGAAGATGAGCTAGTAATTCATTCGAAGGATGCCAGGTAAATTTTGTACAACTGCTTTACAGTTCGGAAATATGGTTGGTGACCTCGTTGTCAGCTCACGCGCAGCTGTGCCAAAGAGGGGGATGTTGCTTATTCAAGTCGGTAGATTGTCTTTGTGGAGCACAATAGAAGTCACTAAAATATACTCTTTGCTGGAAAGGGGGGAGCCTTCATTGAAGATTCAAGCTTCTGTACGTGCATTTCTGCCACGTTACTCAGTATCGCAACCTGTGACATGCATTTCTCTGCATTAATGCCAGGTAAAATAATGCTTCATTTTAAGAGGCAAAACTGCTCGTGGAGAAAGACAATAAGACATAGGTTGCAATGGTTGGTTGGAAAAGGAAGAATAAATTATTTCACAGGTTGAACAAAGCTAGAGGGGCTAGGGGCTTTGTCAGTGCAACAGAGACCACTTTGTCAGAACTCCATGCCACAGATGAATGCAAGTTGTCTGCTGAAAGCTCATTCCATCAAAGGTTGGACAACTAGCTTCCACTACATTTCCTGGACAAGAGGACCCTTTTGCAAATTTGGAAGAGACTGAAATATAATTGCAGCAACCTGCTTAATATAAAAGATGCCCACTGGAAAACTGGGAGACGCCATACCTTATGCTGTGCACCATTCAGTATAAGGTTTGTAAAGGCATATCACTGAGTGGCAGTCTCTATCCAATGTGGTACTACTACCATACACTTAAACAACATCCCTTAAATTTCTACCTGACATTTTGCTATGAAAACATACATGTAATTAAATGATTATATTATATGCATATAACATGAGCAAGGGGTATATTTCTGATGTTTCTTTTAATATCACTATTATAACCCAAGAACATCCTAAAAACACCAAACCAAGACGTAGGTTGACAGGTCAATACAGGGAATCTACTGAATGCTACAGTAGACTGGGTAAAGAAATTCATGGAAGACCCATTCTTCCTCCTTCATTGGCCAATAATATCTAAGGACTTCCACTAGCCAATTCACTACAAAGTTTTGAAGGCGTTAATAGAATTAAAACAAGATGGAATCAAATGTTTTTGGAGCTTCTTTTTTCATTGGCAGAGGTCACAAAACCTTTACACAACTCAATGCCATGAGGACATCAATCCAGACAGAACCTAGCACAGATGAGCACTATGCTGTCTGTGTAGGGGTCTCGCCACTATTCCTCGACTGCAACTACAAGAATGCACCAAAACATTGCGATGTCTGTCCTTGTACTGCACTCTGCACTGTCTGCTGGCACTTTGCCAAAGGAGCAGGCGCTGACCTCCGCACAAAGATAAAAAAAAATTTCTTCTGGCTCACACATATATTATCTAGGTCACCCAAAAGGATTCGCCAAATGGGCAAGATAAAGTTGAATAAGCTGCACAAATCAGCAGCAGGTTACAGCATGCTGCTGATGAAAATACATGTATGGCAGCCTTTCTGACACTTTCTAAGCTGCACCTCCTTGTATCAAGCACGCTGACGAAAAATATGTTGATTAGTCTTGAATCTGCTCATGATGTACAAAACGTATATACAAAACATTTGTGCCTTGGTGTCATACCATAAAATTTCCACAAGAGGAATAAATATAAGTATATATATGAGGCCTTCTGAATTTTATAAAATTTAAGCAGACCTTCCATATAGAATAGAAGTGTGTGAGTGTGCTTGTACAATTTTTACAGTACAATTCCATTAAAGAATTAAGATGCATTAAATTTACAAAAAAGGGAAATCTATATATTTAAAGACAAACTCTTGAAAGTGTTCAAAGTCTACTATTATTTTTTTTCTTTTCCAGACAATTCCAATAATGTAGCGAGCTTATTTTTAATTAAGCCACTTCGAGCTAATGTGAGAACATATTTCATGATTATCACTGGTGTGGACAAATGTATAATAAACTAAATTGGCAGATATATATGTACATTGCGCCACTCAACTATTTATCTCACATACACATGGTAAAGAAGGATTAGAGGCCACTTTATATTGGCCACTACACCGGAAGAGGGACTTGGCACGCGTGTGCACAATTTTCTTCTTTCCAGCAACACGACTCAACTCGACGCGATGAATATATACCGCGATTTCGAGGCGTCTGAAGCATGTACCCGCGTCGCCTCCCGCCCACAAAGGGCAGCCGGACAGCTGCTCCAAATTGCTCGAGTCAGGGACAAGCGCTGACGCCGAGCTGCCGCGCGCAATAAAGCCATAAATCCTTCCGGCGGCCAGCAAGTGCGCTCCGCCGCTATACGCGCGCGCACCCTCCCCTTCGCTCCCTTTAAAAATGGCCACCCTATTTTTGGAAGACCGAAGAAGGGAAAAAGCTGCACCACATTGACAGGACCGGCACTGCCGCCCAGTTGCGACATGTGTCACCTATACCGCGCCCAACTCGAGGGCAAGTTATAGCACAACTCGTCCTCGGCTCTTGTTTGCTCTGCGCTCGCCGCCGCAACACGCGGGCATCGAGGGCCTGAGACAGAACTGGAGCTGTCAATTGTTTCCGATGTGGCCCACTCACGGCGTGATTAGGGAAATGCGCAATCGTCAGCCGGCAGAACACTTCAGGCAGCCACGAAGTAACAGCATATTTGTCGTGAACGCCGACGATTCGCATAAAGCGTGCCGGGCGGGCGGGCCGCAGTAATGGAAGGCGCATGCAAGCGCGCGCTGAAAAGCACATGTCAAAAACAAAACGTCGCTCGAGAATGGCAAGTCGCGATCGAAGGAGATCGTCTTGTACACGTCTCGATCGACGCGCGGATCTATAACGAGCCCGTGATCGCGAGAACTTCGACAAATTAATCTTGACATGAGAAGCCGTGAAGTTAGCTCGAACGACATGCCAGTCACGTCGGTGCGGCAACATCGGCACCTGCCGCGCCTCCGTCGCGACTCTACTGCTGCCGCTTACACAAAGGATACAACGGATCCTTGTAAGCAAGCCGCAGTCGCTGTTATTTGCGACATTCGCTCGTGGTCTTCCGAGTGTTTCTGTCGAGCAAGGCAACGGCGTTCTTTGCGCGCGCGAGAAACGCCCATGCAAACAAGCCGTTCGCTGTCTCGGAACGCGCAAAACAAAACCGCACTGTCGTGGGTTTCAGAGGGATCAGAGCATGCAACTCGCAGCCTTCACTCACCGGTACAGAATATCCACACCAGGAATTTCCACTGTTTCATGTCTAAAAGTTCCGATCACGAGCAGTTCGTTAAAGGGCCATTGCTAGCGGCAAGAGAAATAAAAAAAAAGGAGCCCTATATCGACTGGGCGTCCGCCATCGTGTGCAGATGAGCGTCTGCATCGGCTTTCCCACAATGCACTCGAACATCCAGCAGCATCCTTCGGTGAGCGCTGCTTCCTCGCTTTTGCCCTTCCTGCTTCCCACAGTTACGAAGCGCGCTGCACTATGCTGTTTCATCCGACGCGACAGCAAAGAGTAAGCAAACGCAAGGGCTAGCTTCCCCACTCGCCGTTGCGCGGCAACTCTGTCTACTTTAACAACAAACTTTAGCGCATCTAGTCAACCAAAGACGCAAATTGGTGAACGTGCAGCGCCAAGAAAAGCGACTTTGTGTGCAGCGGCCGAATAAAGAACTAAGTGCGGTAGCGGCGCTGCAGCTTGCGGTTCTGAACGAATGGACGCGCGCAGCACTTTCTTGGCCACTTCATGCAGTTGACTCTTTTGATCAGAGCGTGCTGCTCTGATTTCGTATCGATCAATCCGACAACGCGCGCGCTCTACCACGTTCTTTTTCCCAAGGTGAATGCTTTGCGGTAGCGTCGTCCTCCATCGGCATGACGATGAACTAATTAATCGCGCACCAAGCAATCGAATGTGACACATACAAAACAAATAAAGCAAAAAAATTGTAGTGGGCATTCCTACATCCCGAAACCAGATTGTCAATTATTTTCATTTGTTTTTCTTCTAAATCGGTTCGAATTTGGGTTCACGCTGTTCGGTTTCGGTTTCGCTTCGCAGCGTCGCATCTTGATCCGTCTCAAACCGATCCGCGCGTGTTCGAACAGGTTTCGGACCCAAGAAACATGAACGCATAAGGATTTTCTGTTCTACTATGTAAATGCATCGTTCTCCCCTCAATGTAACATTAGTATGCAAACTAAAAAAACTGCATTACATAAATGTCCACCGCAAACCTCCCCCGCCCACTTAACTTTCTGCCGCGCCCTGCTACGCTTTCCTTCCCTTGGAATCCAGTTTGTTACACTAAGCGACCATCGGTTATCCTCTCTTCGCACTACTTTCCCTGCCCATGTCCATTTCTTCTTGATTTCCTCTAGAATGATATTAAATCATGTTATTTGTCTGACCCACTCTGCACGCTTCCTATCTCTTAATGTTACCCCTACCATTTTTCGTTCCATAGCCCTCTGCGTTGTCCTCAACTTAAGTAGAACCTTTTTCATTAGCCTCCACGTTTCAGCCCTATAGGTCAGTCCCGATAGGATGCAACATACACTTTCCTCTTGAGTGATACCGGTAAGCTGCTAGTCATAATCTGTGAATACTTGCCAAATACGCTCCATCCCAATCTTATTCGAGCAAAGTAGAGTTCTGGGCTAGTTGGTAATACATGATAAGTGGGAGGCTTAGCGCGGAACAGACAGAACAGCGCGTCCTGTGTGCCTCTCTTGTCCTTGTCTGTTCCGCGCTAAGCCTCCCAGTTATCATGAACAATCTTATTCGCTTTGGTATTTCCTGTTCATGGTCCGGATCTGCGGTTATTACCTGTCCTGAGTAGACAACCTAACGTAAACTGCTGTTCCTTCCCGAGGCTGTTGAACATTACTTTAGTCTTCTGCATATTGTGTTTCTTTTTTTTTTTTTGCGCAAAAAAAACACGACGTAAGAGGAACGAGGTAGACAGGACAAGCGCCAACTAGTCTGCAAAAGTGTACTCGCAAGTTATACTTCTGCTTATTCATTTTGTAGCCTACCTTGCTTTTTCTGTCTAGGTCATCGATCATTCTTTTCAGTTCATCCCCTGGGTTACCTAGCAATGCAATGTCATCAGCAAATCGTAGATTACTGAGGTATTCTGATTCTACCTTTATCCTTATAACTGCTCCCATTCCAAGTCTCTGAATACTTCCTCTAGGCAAGCTGTGAATATAGTACTGGGGAGAACGTGTCTAATTGCCTAACACCTTTCTTTATGCGAATTTTGTTACTTTCTTTATGCACAACTATATGGTTGCCGTGCAGTCACTATATATCGTCCAGTACTCAGTGCTTTCACATTCACATACGGCTCTCGTCTACACCGAGTTCGCAGTGCCGCCGAGGTTTCAACTGAGTCAAATGCTTTTTCATAATCAGTGAATGCTATATGTATAAGGGCTGGATATATTCCGAGCATTTTTCTATCCCTTGGTTGATGGCATGGATATGATCGATAGTAAAGGACCCTTTTCGAAAACCTGCTTGATCTTTTTGCTCGATTGGAGTCTGAGCTAGGTTGTCCAGATTCTATTGCCGATTACCTTAGCTAATACCTTATACGTAACAGATAGTAAGCTGATTGGTCTGTGTCACAGAATAGGCGGCATCCATTAATTTGCTCATGTTGCATTTATTACACACGCTGAATTGTAGTTCTGTAAACCCCATATGTTCACGGGACCTGTATATGTGACCGTCGGTCGGGCGCGCAAGAGCGCGTACTTGCTCGTTGCCTCGGAACAGATTAGCTTTCCCTGTGTTAACTCCAACTCTCTCCATGCTCGAGCAGAAGAATACGCGCTGCCTGTGTCGTACTTTCCCCACTCAGTCACCCCTACTACGTCCAAAGTATAGAGCTTCCTTTGTATATCCCTATATTCTTTTTCCCTGGCAATGTGACCCTTAGAAAAACCGAAGTTGGGGCTTACGTGACTGTTGTTTTTGTTGTGCGTTATTTTGTTTTTTCAAACCTAAGATGGCGGCCATGCAGTGCTAAAGTGTGTTGTACGTGTCTACGTGAGCCTCCCTCTGTGAGTGAACTACATTGTGCTTCGGACTCCGACCCTGCGCACAAGGCATCGTCGACAAAGGTTTAAAAAGGAGCCGCCGAGGCCCCAAAAGCAGTCGGCCCAGTTCTCTCCTGGAGAAGAAAACCGGAGCTGCCGCGTACTCCCGGGGGGTACCCGAGCCGCTGGCACCGCAACGGACCGCAAGCCTCACAGGAAGGATCATCGCCTTCGAGTGCCGCCTGTCTGCGGCGTCCCAGTGATGGACTGCCGCCGCGTTCCCCGGTCAATTGCATGTTCGATACTGCTCTGAACTTTCTTTTCCCTTGCTGTTACTTGAACTGTTAGTTCAATCCCGGAAAAGCGTGTTTAACCCAGTATACGTAATTCGCAGTATTTAATTCGATTGTTTCTTTACTGGTGTCGTTGCCTTTTAGAATATTAATTGTTGTCTTCGAAATGTCTTGGTGTATTCCTCGTTCTCAGCCTATAAACGTCTTCTTATTGTTGTCAAATCAACACGTCTTCGTCTCATTCTCCACGTTTGTTTACCGGCTACGCCGGGCATCGAACGACCACTCCCCTTTTTGTCATGTCTCGGTGATGACCTCTGGTGATTACCGAGCACGTGACAGTCAGAAATTTTTCAAGTCCTTAGCGCCCCCATCCCCGGCCTTCCTTATGAATTAAGATAATGTTTGCTGACTTCTTCCATGGTTCCTGTACCGTCGATGACACCAGACAATACAGGGTGGCCAGTTTTCCTAGCACGATATCCCCTCCCCCTGTCCTTCAACAAATCTGCAGTTACCTGATCCTCTTAAAAAAAAAAAAAGCTGCTTTCCCCCTTTTCATAACTTCTAAATCTTTCCTCGTCCTTCGTTACTGGCGGAGCGCCTGACTGCTTTTCCTTACAGTATTGCCCTGACTGCTGCTATTTTACAGATAAGTATAGAATTCCTCGGCTACTTCGACTATCTTGTCTATATTGGTGATGTCATTGTCCGCCTTGTATCATACACCTGATTTTTGCCTCTGTCCAAATTCTTCTTCACCGCTTTTAGGCGTCCCCCGTTCTTTAGAGTGTCGTGTTAGCCCAGGCAGGGGGGGGGGGGGGGGCGCAGCCGCACCGGAACGCTGCCCGAGAAAGCAGTCCAGACACCGCGCTTCCAAGCGACGAAAATGACCCCCGTTTATTATCGCGCTCCGCTTTTATACACTTGCGCCACAGATCCACTATCGCAGTCGCGGCTGCCAGCCAAGCCAAGCCAAACCAAAACAGATGATAACAGCACATCCCCCTTATCAAGCACTATTAACTTTACATGCATACACTTCAAAATAACATTGGAACACACCCAAGAAAACAAGACAGAACACAGTCACTCCAAGCATCAGTCGTCCACGCCCAGCCTTATGGGTTTGCGAACAACTCTGCCAAATCTGGTCGTAGTTACAATCCTAGCTCGAGAATTGCCACCGTCAGTCTCCGTCTGAGTTAGAGGCACCAAAGCTTCCGGAGCTTCGTGAAATTGATTGTCTACTCCAGTTACCAATCCGGCCCTGCTGGGCTGTTCCTGACTATCCGGAAACTCGTAGTTCCCGCTATCTACCCGGTCTTTTGGGAGACGGTTAAGCATTCTCCTGTTTCGACGGACTTCAACCCCGTTTTCCGTTTGAACACGGTATGAACGCGGCTGTGGTGCTGCTCCGAGCACTGTACCTTTGGTACGGAGATCAGTCACCCACACCACATCACCTGCTTCCAGCTTTGGGAGATTTTTAGACCGGTGACGTCGGTCGAAGTGGCGGCATTGCTCCTTTCTGACTTTACGCTCCTTGGCTGCCGCTTCTTGCAGACAGCATTGTCCCGGATTGCGGTGCGAAGGCAGCATTGGGACTCTCGTCCTAAGCCTTCTACCCATCAGTATCTCCGCTGGGCTGACGTTCAAAACACCAGGCGTGGCCCTATAAGCCAGCAAGGCTAAGTAAGGGTCGTCCGATTTTAGAATGAGATTCTTAACCGTCTTTACCATACGTTCGACTTCCCCGTTTCCCTGGGGGTGCCTCGGACTCGAGGTGACATGACGGAAGCCATACAGTTTTGCAAATTTCTCGAACTCGGCACTGACAAATTGGGGACCATTGTCGGTCACCACACACTCGGGAATGCCATGTCTCGCAAAAATGCTTTTCATTCGGCTTATCACGGTAGCAGACTTAGTTGACGGAAGAATGGCAATCTCTGGGTATCGCGAAAGATAGTCTACTACAAGATATTGCCGTCCCTGAATTTGAATCAGATCGACCCCTACTCTCTCCCAAGGAAAAGAGAGCGTTGGCGATGCAATCATCGGTTCGATCTGTTCTGGCGCATGCATCGCGCAAACGCTGCACTGTTTCACGAATGACGCTATCTCAGTGCTAAGTCCCGGCCACCAGACAGAACCTTTAGCCACACTGCGGCATAGCGAGATGCCTTGGTGACCGTCATGCAGTTTGCTTAGCGCTTCCTTGCGAAGGGTCTGAGTAATGATAAGCCTCATACCTTTGAGCAGAAACCCGTTCACCAATGTAATGCATGCACGTTCCTGCCAGTATGGCAGAAGATAACAGGGAACATTTTGTTTCCTGGGCCACCCTTTTTTGCACACTTTGCGCAAGCTTCGACACACTTCGTCTTTTGCTTGACCTTCTTTTACTCTTTTCAAGAAATCGTCGCCTGTTTCTAAACCCAGTAAACAAGGTTTCGAGTAAGCGGTTACCTCTGAGACAGCTCAACAGCTTTCCACTTTCGTACGAGCTAACGGCGAACGTGAAAGAGTATCAGCAGTGGTTAGCGATTTGCCTGGTACATATAATACAGAAAAACTGTATCGCATCAGGCGCAGACGAAAACGTTGAATTCTTGGCGGCATAGCGCCGATTGCCATGTGACCCAACAGCGACACCAAGGGCTTGTGGTCAGTTTCAAAAACAACTTCCAGACCACGCATATACTCATATCAAACCTTTCCGCTGCCCACGTCAACGCCAGCGCTTCCTTTTCGATCTGGGAGTACCGTTGCTCGGTTTTGGTGAGCGAACGAGAAGTGAATGCAACTGGTCTACGTTGCCCGTCTTTTTGCTTTTGAAACAAAACTGCTCCCAGACCGAAAGACGATGCGTCAGCTGAAAGAGTGGTTTGTAGCGAAGCATCGTACAAAGCCATGCATTGCGCTGAACAAATGAGCTCTTTGAGTTCTTGGAACGCTTTTTCCTGATTGCTGTCCCTGACCCAGTCCCTATCCTTGTGCAAAAGAACACGCATGGGAGCAGTCACTTGGGCTAAATGTGGCAGGAAGCGGCCCAAATGATTCGCCATGCCCAAAATGCTTCTAAGCTCAGTAACGTTTCTGGGTGCTCTCAAATCTTCTATAGCACTGACTTTCGCTGGATCAGGATGAATACCTTCTTCATTCAGAATGTGACCCAAAAAACGCACTTGCCTAACCCCGAATGAGCATTTCTCTTTGTTTAATGTCACATTTGCCCTTGTTAGGCGTGTGATCACGTTACTTAAACGCTCATCGTGTTGAGCTTTGCTTTCGCCAAACACTAGGACATCGTCCATGAGATTAACGACCCCCGGCAGGCCACCTAGTATCTCAGACATTCTCTTTTGGAAGTACTCCGGAGCGGAGGTAATTCCAAAGGGTAGTCGCGTGAAACAGTATCTACCGAAGGGTGTTAGGAACGTGGTTAGCTCTTCCGAGTCTTTACTGAGTCGCACCTGGTGGAAGCCTGAGTTGGCATCGAGCTTTGAAAACCATTTCGCTCCCGACAGTGACCCTAGAGCTTGATCCACAGTTGGTAACGTAAATCGCTCTCGAACTACGCATTTCTTCAATTTAGTGAGGTCTACGCAAACTCTCAGGTCTCCTGAGGGCTTCACTACCGGAGCTATTCCGGCGCACCATTCGGTGGGTCCATCCACTTTTCTGATTACGCCTAAACGCTCCATTTTATCTATTTCGCGTTTCAGGGACTCCCTCAGGGAAATTGGTACCCTGCGTGGAGCGCTTATGGCATGCGGGATAGCGCCAGCTTGTAGCCTGATGGTGTACTGCCCTGGCATCGTACCTAGACCGCGGAACATTTCTGGAAAACGCGTCTCGTACTGCAGGTTTCCCGACTCGACCGCGTCTGCAAATTTCAAGATACCTAAGACCTCAAGTGCAGGTAATCCTAGAAGGACGTCGCGTAACGGACTGACAACGTAGCATGTTTGATACACTGTTTTCTCTTTCCATGCGATCTCTGCTACGAATTTGCCTAGTACGTTAAGCTTACTGCCTCCTGCACCTTGCAAGATTTCCTCGGTTTTTACCAGTTGGGACGGTAATCCCGGAAACGTTGATGGTAATACTGACACTTAGCACCTGAGTCAACCTTTGCAAAAATGGGCACAGAATTTATGCGCACCTGAACAAATCGCGCTTTTCTGCATGCATCTATTGATCCCACGAAAGTCTCTCCAGTTTCCTGGTTGACCGCTGAAACGCGTAGCTCTCCAGTGTCCTGGTTGACCGCTGAAACGCGTACCTTTCGTTGAGCGGAGGCCGTTGCTTTCTTCAAGCAGGCCTTTGCGAAATGTCCCTTCTTGCCACAGTGGAAACACTTGGCAGCTCTGGCTGGGTACATTGTCCTGGGGTGGGCGTCGCCACTGCAGAAGGGACACCGCACCTCCGGCGTTCGTTGCCCATACTGCCGCACCTCCGGCGTTCGTTGCCCATGCAGACGTCCCTTGTGCCTCTGTTGAACCACCGCGTCCACATTGGGGTCCTGGTCACGAATTTCCGATGACTGATGGCTGTGTTGTCCTCGTAGAGTACTTTGCTGCTGTTGGACGCTTTCCTTTAAGCGAGCCTTCGACAGCGCCAAAGCCAGCGTGAGCTGAGAATCCATTTGCAAAGCTTCCGAGAGCTTTGCGTCGCGGAGCCCGACAACCAGTCTGTCTCGGATCATTCGTTCTTTTAGTTCACCGTAGTCGCAACGTTCCGCCAAGCCGTGTAGCGCAGTGACGAACTGGTCCACCGACTCTCCTGGCATTTGTACGCGTCTGTGAAAACAGGCGCTTTCGTACACGATGTTCCTCTCTTTTACAAAGTGCCCGTCGAACTTTTTCTTTACGGTTTCATAGTTCTTGGCGTCTTCGTCAGATAGTGAAAACGTCCTGATTATGTCACGAGCTTGCCTCCCCATTGTGTACAACAGCGTTCGTACCTGAGCCTCCCCGGAGCATTCGTTGAGTTCCGTTGCATATCGGAAGTCGTCGAAATGTTCGATCCACGCCGGCCACTCTGATGTGCGGTCAAAGTCCAGCGGTGGCGGTTGCTGCAGTCCATGCAGCCGTATTGAAGGCGTCTTCGACATCGTGGATGTAAGGTGCCTGGCTCAGTGGGAAGATTCTTGACCATCTGACCTCATGTCGTAGACGGCCACTTCTGACACCATGTCGTGTTAGCCCAGGCAGGGAGGGCGCAGCCGCACCCGCGCCGGAACGCTGCCCGAGAAAGCAGTCCAGACACCGCGCTCCCAAGCGACGAAAATGACCCTCGTTTATTATCGCACTCCGCCTTTATACACTTGCGCCACAGATCCACTATCGCAGTGGCAGCTGCCAGCCAAGCCAAGCCAAGCCAAACCAAAACAGATGATGATAGCACGGAGATCATGTTCAATTTTCTCCATGTTAGACTTCCTTATATCGGCCAATTTGCGCTTATCGATGAGCTTTTACATTTCTGCCAGTTATATCTGGTCTGTAGAGTTGGAAGCTTTTATAGTTTGGCGTTTTTTCATAACGTCTTTCATCTCCTTAGGCAGCTTACCAGTATAAATATCCTACCGCCTACTCTACAGCGCACTCAGTAATGATTGTTCATTGCTTCTATGGCTAATGCCGTCATCCTCGGTTAGAGCTAAATATCTATTCTGTAGCGAGATCCTGAGCTCTTCTACCCTGTCTCTCACCGCTAATTCGTTGACTGACTTCTTTCTTACTAATCTGTTTCGTTCTCTCTTCAGATTTCGACTAATTCGAACCCTTACCATCCTGTACTCACTGCATCGCACTTTCCCGATTACTTCTACATCCTGCATAATGGCGAGGCTAGAACACAATATGAAATCAATCTCATTTTTAGTCTTCCCGTTAGGACTCTTCCATGTCCACTTCCGGTTCTTCCGTTTGCCGAAGAAGGTAATCATGATTCTTACGTTATTGCGCTCTGCAAACTCATCTATAGTAACTCTCCCTTGCTATTCCTATAGAGGCAATGCCATAGTCACTGCCCGGTCTCCTGCCTGCTTTTTCCCTACATTGGCATTGAAGTCGCCCATTAGTACCGTATACAGCGCACGGTATACAGCGTCTTTCCTTTCCGCACTGCCGATTCTACATCTTCATAGAAGCTTTCAACTGCCTGGTCATTATGACTACATACAAACTTCAGTTTATACCGCCTATTAGGCTTAATTACGATTCCTGCCACCCTCACATTAATGCTATAGAATTCCTCTATATGACGAGAAAACGTACTCCTAGTTCTCGCCCCTCCGGTAAACTTTGATAACATGGTACATAAATGGCCGTTCTTCAGTACAGTATATGCCTCAATCGACCTCCCCCCTCTATAGGTCTTTTAACAGCTCTGCTAAACTATATAGCCTCACTAGCTGGGATTCTGGCATTAAATGTTGCCAGGGTCAGTTTCCAATGGCGGCCTGTCTGGGGCCAGAAATTTTTAGCACTCCCCGCTGCGTCAATAGGTCTGACCTCCGCCGTGGTCAGTTGTTCCGCACTCGCTGGTGACTGAGGACCGGGGTTTTATAGGACTAATCATGGGAGGTTGTGGCCAATTACGGCACTAGTGTGGATAAAACTTGGCGAGGGAGTGCCTTGCCGGGGGTGTTCACCGGCATCAGGTCGCACCACAAGTCTGTTTATGCAATTCCATCGACCCGCGGACTTTTTTTTTTTTTTTTTTTGATCCGATGGAGAATAACGCGGCGCTGGGATTCGAACCACGGTTATAGGGAATTGGAATACTTTATATCACGGTCCTCTTGCATACGAGGTGGATGTTCTACCTTTACGCCACCGCGGCTTTCTCTAACATGTACCAAAGGTTAAAAAATTAAATATTTGCGATGAGTCAGTTGCGTACAGCTGCTAGCCTTCCTGCGTACCACAGGCAATTTCTTTGTTGCGGAAATAATTAGTCATTTAGGTCACTTTCTAATTTGCCTAATATTGGCTTTAGACAATAAATGCGACTTGCAAAGTCGGAGAGCACATTTCGAAACGTCCACTCCATTTGTTTGCGATATAGGAAGTCGCACGTATATTATTCTTCCGAGCTCCAAAGAAAGCCCGCGAAATACAAAAAATCCCAAAGTGAACCAAAATCACAAGCTTCTGTGCCTATAGATGGCTCAGTTCAGGTGTTAAGATGATAAATTGGCAATGGCTGCAGCCGGCTCAGCCAGCTCACAGCGATAACTGCAAATTGCACCGTCCCATGCGCCTACTGGCTCACGCAAGCGAAGAAACCACCGCAGACATACCGGCCTGCCGCTGCAAAAGGAGCCATGTAGACACGGTGATTGCTGATTTTGTTCAGTCAAGCCACGGTTGAGACCAGCGCAATCGTGGCGCGCGAATGCGCCAGTCACGTGACAATTTTTGTAATTCGCAGGCTTGCTTTGGAGCCCGGAGGAAAGACGCACTTGAGGCTTTGTTTATCGAAAATAAACGGAATAGAGGTTTCTGAAGGTTCTCTCCATCTTTGCAAATAACGTTTACAGTCTAAGTTAATAGTTAGTAAATGAGAAAAAAACTAATTATTTTCCAAGCCATAATTGCCTGTGTTGTGCAAGACGGCTAGCAGCTTATGCAAGTGGTGTTCCTAGGCTATCTCAAGTACTGAATTTTTTAAATCCCTTGTGATGGCTCGGGCGCTTGCACGAGGTTGCGGACGCCAGTCAGTGACTCATGGACACTGCTGACCGCGCCATGCCGGTGTGGAGTGGCCAAACTCTAGGTATGCCCATATTTGGTATCACGGGATGAAAATCTGCCCATATATGAACAGCCACCGACTATTCAGTCAGGACCTGCCACAGGGTGAAAGGGTGAAAGCCGCAGGGAAGCTAACAAAGGCAGCCCGCGGTAGCGGAAACCGGTCAACCCGTGAAAAGGAGGCGAAACAATGGAGCGAAAGGGCTTAAAAAGAGGAGGCGAATGGGAGAGCGGGGGAGGATTGCAGGCAGCGGACGAGACGGTCGAACAGAAGACGAGCAGGGCACACAGCGGACTCCATCGCGGACGTGGTGTCCACCCTGGAAGAGGCACAGTACATGGGCGACGTCGCCTTTCTCGCCCCTTCTGGACGTCGAGTCTGCCTTCGACCATCTACCACACCAGGCCATCCAACAGGCTCTGGATGACCTGGGAGTCACAGGTAACGTGCGGCGTTTCATAATAGCCTTTCTTTCCAATCGTACCCTGCAGGTCCGGGTTGGACAGACCCTGAGCTCGCCTCGCCCCATCAACACCGGAGTGCCCCAGGGGTCTGTTCTCAGCCCCTTCCTGTTCAACCTGGTGTTGGCCGGTCTCCCGAGCGCCATCAAACAGGGTCGGGACCACAGAGTGCTGACCTCGATCTACGCCGTCGACGTGGCGCTCTGGGTCCGGGCCCCAAGGAGGAGGATGATCTCTGCTAGGAAAGCCCTTCAACGAGCCCTCGACTCCGTGCAGCAGTTCCTTCGCGACAGGGGGCTCAAGCTCTCTGCCGCAAAGTCGGAGGCCCTTATGGTGCACCCTTTGGGAGCACGAGCGTCAGCCCATGCAACCACCCTGATGATCGACGGCACCAGCCTGCCCTGGAGACGCCAGGTCAAGTACCTGGGGCTGGTGATCGATCACCGCCTCACATGGATCCCTGCAGACAAGGCCTACCTGGGTCATCTGAACCGGGTTGGCCGAGCAGCCCAACGTCTTCTTGCAGGGGGCAACGGCTGCTCCACATCATGGGCAATCCGGCTGTTTGAGGCGGCCGCCACCTCTTCCATACTTTATGCCCTCCCTTTTGTTTCCCTCAGGCCCACCAGAGTGAACATCCTGGACGGAGCACGCAGGAAATGGATCCGACGCCTGCTGGGAGCAACGCAGTGCTCTAGGATTGCGGCAACACTGGCGGAAGCCGGTGTCTACCCCCTGACCCTGCAGCTCCTCCAGAGAGGCCTCACTCACGTGGACCGCCTTCACCACGCCCCTGACGGAGCTTCCCTCCTGGCACGGCTGCGCAGCGCCCCCCATTCACGGATGGGACAACTGACGGCTGTATACAACGACTTCATCGGAGATGCCCCAGAGATCCTCCCTCCTCCACCAACACGTCCTCCTTTACAGGTCACCCTTGACCTGGAGGGGGTCAGCAAGCGCCGCTCCCCAGTTACTGCCCTGGGCCAGGCTGCCGCCGCCCTGATTGAAGAGTGCAAAGGGAGCACCCTCCTCTTCACAGACGGCTCGGTCCTGCCTTCCACGGGCCAGGCTGCAGCGGCTATGACGGCCCCATAGGTGGGGGTGTCCAGCTCTTGCAGGCTCTCCTTTCCAGGTAGCTCTACTGCAGCCGAGCTGGCGGGCCCCCACCTGGCAGCGGACTTCCTGGAGACTGGTCAGCCCCCAGGCTTCTACACCATCCTGTGCGACTCGAGGCCGGCACTGCAGCTCCTGCGCAAGCCGTCCTGCTTCCAGCTATCGGCTTGCCACCTACGAGCGCGCCTCCAGGCCCTGGAGGATGCCGGCTTCGTCATCTCACTTTACTGGATCCCGGGCCATGCGGGCATCCAGGGCAACTTGCCAAAGCGGCCCACTCCGACCAGGTAAGTATGACTCACCATGTATCTGCCTTTGACTTTTCCAGGCTCCCCCTCAAGAAGGCGGTGAGGGCCCTGCATCCCGATCGGCGCATCGCCGAGGGGAGGCCATTCCACCGCCTGTCTGACAAGCTCGCCCGCAGGGAGCGAGCTCTCCTTATACGCCTCCGCACCGGAGGTTCCTGGACGCCCACGGAGCTGTATGTCCGTGGCCGGGCCCCCTCTCCAGCTTGCCCCTCCTGCGGGGATGCAGGAACGCTGGGGCACCTCCTCTGTGTGTGCCCGGCACACGCCCACCACCGTCGCAAGATGGAGGCAGGCTACCGGGCCCTCGGACTTCCTGCTGCCACTGAGGACCACCTGCTCTTCCCGGCCAGGAGCCCCCTGGCAGCCCAACGGCTCCTGCTGGCCTTCCTGGAGGAGTCCGGCCTGGCTGCACAACTGTAGCCTTCCACTGGGCCTGCTGACCTGCTGGCCACAGCGCTGGCGACGGAGCCGATGACGAGGATGATGACGCGAGCGACTCCATGATGATGACCCCCCCTCCCCTCCCAACATCCCATCTCCCCTTCCCCCCGGACACCAAGAGTTCCGCCGCGAATTAAGGCCGGCATAACCCGTGTACGGTATCCCCCCCCCCCCCCCCCCCGAGAATAACCAAAAGACCCCAACCAACCAACCAACCAACGAGCAGGGCAGAAGACAGGCTGCGCCACGACCTTTGAGACCGGGGCCTAGCCGCCGTTCAAGTTCGGCCCCTGTCATCCTGCCTCCACGCCTGGCAGATGCATCCTCCCGCCAGCTGGAAACAAGAAAGAAGCGGCAGCCCTCGGCATTCCACCACCTAGCCGTGACGAACACCCAGCCCTTCTTCGGAGCCCGTGCCGCACTACGCCAGCGCAGCGACGCAGCTCAGTGACGGCGAGCTGTAAACGAATCTGAGGCAGTTGTTTTGATTAAATATGTTTAAATTATATCCCGAGTCTGTGCCTCCATCTCCTCATGCCCAGTGTGGACTCAGGGCCACTTTAAGTAACTCGAGTCATCACATTGGTGTGTGAAGTGGGATCCGCACTTAAATCATTGGGAAAAAGCTAAACTGTACCCCCAGCGAGAACAGCTCAAGGCATTGACAATTGTTAAAAATGGAAGGAACCCAGTCGAGTGCACAGCCATTTGGGGCAAACGTATTTGATTTAGCTAGCATGGTAGAAAAATTCCCTGGTGACGATAACGGGCCGTCTATCATTGAATTTGTTGATATGCGAGAACAAGTAGGGAAGATGGGCAGTTTAACTGAAGAGCAACAGCTGGGGATGGCGAAATGCCAAACGTTCGGAGCAGCACATGATTTTGCCTGGAGAGATGAAGGAGTAAGGAACGCGAGAACATTAGCTGAATTTAAGACACTAGCGTTCAAGCACTTTTACACGGATCTTCCCAGTGTAAAGATCCGGCGGCTTTTCGACGCAAAACGAAGCCGAGAGAAGACGCACGCGAGTTTTTTCCCGTCTTCGCTTCCGCGGTAATGACACTCTAGCGCGAGAGCCAGGACCTGATAGTGCTAAGCAAAAACACGCCCAGGAGCTTACGCTTGAGCATATGAAGTGCCCGTTTATCACCGGGCTGAGGAATCCAGTGCGCAGGTTTGTCCTGTCGAACACGTCAGCCACTTTTGAACGGGCTGTTGAGACAGCCGTAGGCAAAGAGCGCAACAAGTTGTTTTTCTCCAGTGACTAAAAAGTGAGGTTGGTAACAAAGCCAAAAGGCGTAAGCGCCGACGCAAGTGTAACCCTGCTAGCCGATAGGCTAGACCGACTGTAGGCGCTCCTTGCAGAAGGATTACGATCAAATAGGAGAGGCGATTTTCGGAATAGTGACAGGCAGATTCACTGCTATGGTTGTCGCGGTTACGAGCACGTCGCTAGAAACTGTCCCAGGATAAGCCGCGAGTTTGATCCGACAAATGAGCAGCAGTTTACTTTGACGGAGGCAGAACAAAAATTAGTTGTGGTTTAACTCTGGTTAACCCTAGGTGAATTGCGATAGCAACGGCGGAAGCTTCTTTTGCCTGCTACATTATTCCCCTATCACGCCCTATCAGTGTAAGGCGTTACATTTACATTATTGGGGACACTTAAGCTCATCCTTTATGAGTATGACGCGAGAGCGTAAGTTACTAGTCTTCTTCTTCTCCTCCTCCTCCTACATCTCCTCGTCCTCCTCCTTCTTCTTCTCTTTGTTCTACTTCTCCTCCTACTCCTACATATCCTCGTCCTCCTCCTTCTTCTCTTCGTTCTTCTACTTCTCCTCCTCCTCCTTCTTTTTCTTATTCTTCCACACCTTCTCCTTCTTCTTATCCTCCTCCTCCTTCTTCTTTTCCTACATCTTCTCCTCCACCTCCTTCCCCTCATCTGTTCAAGCTCAAGCGAGGCCTCCGCCGGGACCACGCGACGGCTCGAAACCTGGCCCAGTATTGCTATCGGAATAAAAACTACTGTCCCAAAAAACGCGTAGAGTCGCCCCAAGCCGTGTCGGTTGCGGAGAAGAGCCCGGATAGCTGTGCTATGGTAAGCGTGTTTGGAGTCCTGCTTAGTTGACAAAGTTGTGGTGAATGGGATCACTTGCAATCTATTTGTCGACTCTGGCTCCAGGATAATGCTCACAAAGCAAAAGTTTTTTGATGTACTGACAAGGAAGAGAGATAGGCAGGTGCATGGGGCCCGACAATATCCTTATGTAAGGCTTGTGGGGATCACATCAGCGGATCTCGAAAGTGGGGGCCTGTACCTTTTCCGATTTACTATCGGAACCGAGAGCTTTGACCATCCCAGCTACATTTGTTCTGACACTGTGTCGCTACCTGACGAGACAGCGGGTCTCGTGGGTCAGGACATGCTGCGGCAACATGACATCGATCTCATACTAAGCCAGAACTGCCATTAGAATACCGAGAGGCTGAGTATGTTGCATGGGTGGACTGTGCGCAGCAGCGTGCGGAAGACTCGCCAGAGCATGCGGAAGGAAGTGTTCGGACAATAAGAGAAACAGTGGTGCTGCCTTGGTAAGAAATAATGTGTGGCGTGGTTTCGGTTCACATTGATGAAGGACACATAGGAGTGCTTGAACCTATAGAAGGGTTCGCACCGAGGGGGGGGGGGGGGGGCTGTGTTGTCATTGTAGGTTCAAAGAAAAGTGTTCTTGTCCGTTTATGTAACTGCTCGCAAGAAGAGCTGTGCCTGCCGAAAAACAAAACAAAAACGTTGCGACTTTTACTACGACTGAGGTGAATGAGGCGGATGCCGCAGTTTGCTACACAAGGCTGTCTTCAGTAAAGGGAAAGGTAGAGAAGCGATTATTCATTTCGACCTCTCTCATATCGAGAGCCAAGAGCGAGATGAGTCTCCTACATCGTTACTCCGATGTATTCGTGTTATCAAAGCTGCACTTGGGAAGGTGTGGAATAACTAAGCACCGTATTTTCACCGGCGATTCACCTCCACTGTACCAACAGGCCTATAGAATTCTATAGAGAAAGAGAGGAAATGGATAGACAGGTGCAGGAGTTGATCGAAAAAGGCATGATTGAGCACTCCAAATCTCCGAGGGGAGTGCAGGCGCTTCTAGTTAAGAAACCCGACGGTTCATTTCGATTGGTAATAGATTACCGGCTATTGAATTCCGTTACGAGGATAGACCCCTCCTCTCTGCCACTAGTGCAGGAAGCCCTCGCGCAGCTAGGGTCTGCCAAATATTTTATGGTTGTCGACCTTGTATGAGGGTTTTGGCAGATCTAAATGGATCCGCAGGATGTCGAGAAAACCACATTTAATACCCCATCTGGCCATTTTAAGTGGAGACGCATGCCGATGGCACTTGTTAGCAGCCCTGCCATCTGGAAGATGACCGCGGACGTAATATTGGGGTATTCTGGGAAAGAGGTAGCAGTGACAGCGCTGGCTACGGACGCCTAATTTCTGTTCTTCAATTTGTGCAGGCCTCGTGTGGTCGACATTGTGCAACAGCGGCTACCACATCTGCACTATCGCCCATCGACTATCTTCGGATCCAAAAGTAACGTTGAGCATCCGCCCCTTCTGCAGACCAATCAGTCCACCAGGATCTACGTGACGTCATCACAAGAGGACTTCATATACCCGCAACAAGCCCTGGAGCCTTTCTTGGCAGCAGTGACAGCGCTGGCTACGGACGCCTAATTTCTGTTCTTCAATTTGTGCAGGCCTCGTGTGGTCGACATTGTGCAACAGCGGCTACCACATCTGCACTATCGCCCATCGACTATCTTCGGATCCAAAAGTAACGTTGAGCATCCGCCCCTTCTGCAGACCAATCAGTCCACCAGGATCTACGTGACGTCATCACAAGAGGACTTCATATACCCGCAACAAGCCCTGGAGCCTTTCTTGGCAGCAGTGACAGCGCTGGCTACGGACGCCTAATTTCTGTTCTTCAATTTGTGCAGGCCTCGTGTGGTCGACATTGTGCAACAGCGGCTACCACATCTGCACTATCGCCCATCGACTATCTTCGGATCCAAAAGTAACGTTGAGCATCCGCCCCTTCTGCAGACCAATCAGTCCACCAGGATCTACGTGACGTCATCACAAGAGGACTTCATATACCCGCAACAAGCCCTGGAGCCTTTCTTGGCAGCAGTGACAGCGCTGGCTACGGACGCCTAATTTCTGTTCTTCAATTTGTGCAGGTTGGTTACGTATTCATACCGAAGTTTGATATTGTCATTTCTACTTAGCGCTTCTGTTGCTGCTGCCCAGCAAGTTTTCTGTTTTGAAATTTGCCTGTTCTGTTTTTATTTTTTTTTTTTGAGTAGTGCTGTGTTTTTTTTTCTTCTCGCTTTGTAGAAGCACTATTATGCCAAGGGGTCCCAGAAACGATGACAGGGAAAATAGGGCTGAAAACCGTGATAATCGCTCCGAAATGGCCGAAATGAGAGAAAGTTTAAATTTCATCAACGAACAATTCGAGACGTTCAAGAAGCAGCTTAGCGCAGTTTTGACAGAAAATCAGGAAATAAAGAAAGAAAATGAGTGTCTTCGAAGCAGATGCACTGAGAACGAAAGGCGAATAACAGCACTTGAATGTAAACTGGTTCAGTGTGAGCAGTATTCGCGACGATGCAACTTGGAGATTAAAGGAGTGACTGAAACCGATCAAGAAGATCTTGAGTCTATTGTCGGGAAAATGGGTGATGCTGTGGGAGTGGCTATATCTCCTGCGGATGTCGAGACTTGTCATCGCGTGCCGACACGGAATGCAGAAGTGAGGAACATTATTGTCCAGTTTAGGAGCCGTAGGCTGCGGGACGATGTGCTTGAAAGGGCCAGGAAACAACGTCTGACGACCGCTTCGCTGGACTTGCCGCCTCCTAAGGCCCGTGTTAAAGACAATGCTAACGACACTGCTGACGACAGTGCTGCTGACGCCAACAGGGCTACTCCGATATATGTAAACGAACACTTATGCCCCCGTTTGAAAGAACTTCTCTCCTTGGCTGTTGCTAGAAAGCGCCAGTTTCACTGGAAATTCGTTTGGACACGAAATGGACGGATCTTCGCACGTCAGGTGGAGGGCAGTACAGTAGTTGAGATCAACTCTGCTGAAAGTCTTAATATGATTGCGTAGAACTAGTGTAATAAAGATATGCAATCTTTCTTCATGGCTACGCACGAGGATTATCAGGAGTTTGTTTTACCCGAATCGCTGAAACTATGTCCTGGTAACCAACACCTAGAAACTGTTCTTCATATCAACGCTTGTTCTCTCGTAAAAAAAAATGATCAATTCACGCTGTTTCTCGAACAATTTGCCTTCAGATTTACAATTATAATGATAACCGAAACATGGTTTTCTGCACAGGATAGTGCACCTTATCTGAGTGGCTATAAGTTTTTTTTCTGCGCATCGAACTGACAAACGTGGTGGCGGTGTAGCGATTTATGTTTCGGACACAATATCTTGCGATGAATTGCCCAATTTTACGGTTGTAAGCCCAAATTATGAGGCTCTATGTTTGCAAAACAGCAACACCCTTTTCTGTGTTATGTATCGCCCCCCTTCTGCTAATACTAGTGCTTTTTTAGATTTTGTTGACTCTGTTCTCGATTTTGCCTCCACTAATGGCTTAAGGCTGGTTTTAGGTGGTGATATGAACATCAATCTTTCTATTCAAAGCGTTGCAAAAAAAGAACTAGTGAACAGAATAACATCCACTGGTTTTCGGAACGTAATCGTTACCCCTACTCGTGTAACTCCAACGACCTCTACAGTTTTGGATCTGTTCATAACTAATGTTTGTACTCCCGTGGTGGCAGCTGGCACTATAAGCTCTGGCATCAGTGATCATTGTCCCATATTCATGGCTTATTCGCACTCCACTCCTCGAGCAAAGGCACGTGTCCCCATAATTAAATATCAAAGCATCAGTAATTCTAGCTTGGAGTTATTTCGGAACAGAATCCACAACAACGACTGGTCTGCGGTTCTGAAAGAAAGCACGGCAGACAACGCCTACAATACCTTTATGTCTATGTTTCTGAACATTTACACATCTTGTTTTCCTCTAAAAAACCTTAAGCTTCATAGGCGTGCGCGAAAACCGTGGATCCATCCGGAGCACATTCATTTAATTCGTCAAAGGAACAAACTCTACAGTGCATTTTTAAAAACCAAGGACCCAACAGCGTTTGAAGCATTCAAAAAACTTCGCAATAAAATTACGGCCGAACTGAAAAAAGCAAGGGCACACTATTACCAACACCTGTTCAGTGAAGTGTCTATTGGTCGACCAGACCGAACTTGGCAAATTATCAATGACGCGCTTGGAACGTGCCCTAACCGCCCTGATATGCTCGAGATCATAGTTGACGGTGAACCAGTTTCCGGATCTGCATTATCTGACCGCTTTAACGCCCACTTCGCCGCCAGACCAAAGAAAGGCTCATCACTTAGTAAAGCTGCCTACAGGCAAATTCCACAAAGACCATGTTCTTAAAACCCACAGATGAATCTGAAGTGTTCAACACGTTTCTTTCCCTTGACATTGACAGCATCCAGATTAAACCTATCAAACATGTCCTTGATCTCTTATGTCCGTACTTAGTGCATGTATTTAATCTTTCGCTAGCATCTGGCACATTTCCTAACGACATGAAACGTGCAAAAGTCTCTGTTATATTCAAAGGAGGAAACCGGAACGATGTAAGCAACTACAGACCAATATCTATAATTCCAATCTTTTCTAAGGGTCTTGAGAAGATTATGCTCACCCGACTAGACGGTTTTTTTACTAAGCACAATATTTTATCTGACTGTCAGCATGGTTTTCGGAAGGGTAGGTCAACGGAATCTGCTCTTCTGCTGCAAAAAGAAATCATCATTAAAAACATTGAAGCTAATAAGTTAACACTGGGAATTTATATAGACTTCAGTAAAGCCTTTGATTCAATATATCACACAACCCTCCTTAACAAGTTAGATTATTATGGTGTCCGTGGGCTAACAAATACTCTTCTGCAGTCATACCTAGCCGGCCGATCCCAGTGTGTTCACATTAATGGCTACTATTCCGCTTTCCAACCGATTTCATCTGGTGTCCCACAAGGCAGTATTCTTGGGCCATTTTTATTTAATGTCTACGTTAATGATCTTATGCGTACTGATGATAATGCCGTATTTGTATTATATGCGGATGATTCAAGTTTGTTCTTTAGCTCAACTAATGAAGCCGAATTGTTTGAAATGGCGAATAGGGCGTTGTCAAAGGTACTGAAATGGTCCGAAGTAAACAGCTTAGAAATAAATGGGAAAAAAAAACAAAAGCAATTTTATTTGCTCCTAAAAACAAACGTCTGGCCTGTAGTCGGGAGCTAAAATTAGGTCTCCGTAAAATAGATATCGTTAAACAGCATAAAATCCTAGGTGTGACATTTTCCAATCAGATGACATGGGACAGTCATGTTGAACAAGTGGCTAAAAAACTTTCGTCTGCTGCAGGTGCCTTATTTAGAACGCGCGACCTCTTTCCTATGTCTGTCAGACTACAAGTGTACCATGCCCTCTTCCGCTCACACCTTAACTACTGCACGCTAGTATGGGGGACGACCACCAAACAAATAATGCAAACACGGGGGCCAGTTGGTTGATCATTCTGTGGAATACTGCGCTACTTGATATACAGAGACAAATGGACGACGACACACGAATAAAGCGAATGGACGACACACGACACACACGAATGCGACACACGAAGCGACACACGAATGGACGACACACCAAACAAAACATCAGTACACTTCTGCGTCTAGAAAAAAAAGCCATACGTTGCATAAACAAAGTACCATTTTTGCATCCTTCAGCCGAGCTATTCCGTCAGCATCATATAATCAATATTCAGTCTCTTTATAGTTACCATCTTCTCCACCACCTCCATTTTGCTAATGAAAAGTATAAAGAATTTCTAATTACGCTCTCGGGTGCAACATTACGCTGCAATATTTCTAAAACACGTGCACCTGAAAAATGGACAATTCCGCACCACCGAACAAATTACCTTCTGCAGTCATTAAGTTATACAGTGCCAATGTTGCTAAATAAGTTCAATTTATCCACTCTTAGTAACGCTGTACTAACACGCAAAGTTTTACGTTCAATGTTTATAGGCTGACCTGTGTTTTGCTGTTTCCAGTGTAAAATGGTACCGCGTGTAATATACATAGTAGATTGAGTTTTGTGTCCGTCATGTTGTAATTATCGGTTTGTTGTAATATTTTGTGTATGTAAACGCTAGTTTTTATATAACACCCTGATATAACTTATATTTTCACTTCATTCGTCTCATTTGTATGTCTGTGATAAAATATCAGTTTTTTTTTTTTTTCCCAAGTAGCAACTGATCTCTTGTACTCATTTTTTGTACTGCTGTCACTGTTGCCTGCCGCCGGTTTCCAGGCCCCGTCAAGCTGTCCCTACAGCTTTTTGCCTGGGAGACCGTCAACATTGTAAAATGTTGAAAATAAAAGTGACTTGACTTGAGGTACTTCGTCTACATGGACGATACCATCATTTATAGCAGCACTTTTGCTGAGCACTTGGAGGCAGTCGAGGAGGTGCTGGTCAGATTGCGAGCCGCTGGCTTAAAATTGAAACCTTCGAAGTGCCAACTTTCTCGGCAGTAGGTTAGATACCCTGGACATATTGTTTCTACGGACGGAGTAAAATCCGAACCAGGTAAACAAAGTAGCGTCCGTGACTTCCCGAGGCCAACCGGAGTTCGAGGTGTGCGCGAGTTTCTTGGCTTAGTCGGATATTGCAGAAGGCATGTTCGAGACTTTGCCCGAATCGCGAAGCCACTGACTGCATTAACTGCAAGAAACACCGAGTTCTTATGAATGGCGTTCGAGGAGCTAAAAGTTGGTTGGTTGGTTTGTGGGGTTTAACGTCCCAAAGCGACTCAGGCTATGAGAGACGCCGTAGTGGAGGACTCCGGTAATTTCGACCACCTGGGGTTCTTTAACGTGCACTGACATCGCACAGCACACGGGCGCCTTGCTTTTCGCCTCCATCGAAAAGCTGCCGCCGAGGCCGGGATTCGATCCCGCGTCCTTGGGAACAGTAGTCGAGCGCCGTAACCACTGCGCCACCCCGGCGGGGTAGGAGCTAAAAGAAAAAAACTAATAACAGTCCCTTTGCTGAGATACCCTGACTCTAGCAGACCCTTTATTGTGGTGACCGACGCCTCCAAGTTTGCCGCAGGTGCGGTGCTGTTTCGGAATTTTGACGGCATGGCAGCATCCAGTCGCGTTCGCAAGCTGGCAATTCAGCCCAGTCGAGCAGCGTTACAGCGCCACTGAGCGGGAGTGTCTTGCGGTAGTTTGGGCCGTGCGGCACTTTCGGTGCCATCTCTATGGTCGCAGGTTCACGCTTGTGACTGACTGCCAGCCTCTTAAGCGAAGCCTACGTGTTAACAACCTCGTTGAACTCGCAGAGGAACATCGCGAAAAATGTGTGGATTAAAATGCTTGGAGCCAGAAGACCTTGAGGTTTGGTATGGGAGAAATAGAGCTTGCGCTTTAATAGCGTTGCAAGTTGCTGATCAAATATTCGAATATATTTATCACTGAGACTACTTCTAAGAAACTGAAAGAATTCGATATATATCCTACTCGTGTCGTGGAACAAAGCCTAGAGACAGCGCACTGCTCCAGAAAATACAAGCGACCCATCCTTGAATAAACCTGTAAAGAAATGATGCGGTCACTGTTATATTCAATTAAGTGTTGGATCTTTTGAGCATTGTTATCCCAGGCGAAAAAAAGTGGGTTCAGCTGCGGCTTCCATCTGGAAAATTCGCCGTTGTACTTTGGAGCCAAGTGGAAGCTTCGACTAGAACCAACTGAATGCCAGGGGCATTGTAATCGAATGTTCTTAGTAGATTGACCGCGAATCGTAATTTTCCTGCTTGTTTGAAGTAAACCATGTGAACCAGCTGCAAGATCAGATTGCTTCAAATTATGTATTTGAAACCAATGCCTCGATGGGAGCCTGCAGGAAATTTAACTATTGGCTCCCCACAAAACCGGGAACTCCAAGCGGACCACAATGAAGCCCGTACGGGCCATACATCCTTCACCACAAGAACACCCAAAGCCTGAACAGGTCACATGACACCAAAGGGTTACGTACTTGTGCACTGAAACACCCTTTTTCGAGCTTATATGCTCCATTCATGAATACTCTGCCTAGCGCCAGAGGCGGATGTTTTTTAAAACAAGTACTTGTATTTATTGCGATTGTTGTGATTATAGAAGCGATGAAAACTTTTGACCAGATTAAACTGCTAATTTATTTTTACAAGAATGTAATAATTTTGCTTCTGCGTGTAATGTGCAAGTGCCACTCAAGGAAATCTTTGGCTTCTAATCGAATTTTCCGTTTGGAATCATCTGAGTCATCATCTGATAAAAGAATTATAACAGCTTTTAAATTAGCTAGTAGGTCAGAATTAGGAGTAGCAGGAGCGTCCTTGAACTGTGCCGGGTAATAGCTCACAGACACGCACAGAGATCATATCACACGTTTTCAATACAAGTGTGTCATTGAGCATTATTTCCGGTATCAGCTTTGCAATAGCAAATCACTCTGAAACGCTCATCATAATTCTCCTCGTCTACCGATTTGATGTTGGGAAAGGTTGAGGGTCGCCGGAGAAGGGGTAGGCAGCGAACGCGGTGGTTAGATGGCATCCTCGAGGCACTGCAGATGAAGTTATGTGATGTTAGCAAGATAGTGAAAGACCGGAAAGCGTGGCGTGATATGGTCCATAGGGTCACGAAGAGTCGGACACGACTGAACGACTGAGCTGAACTGAACCGTGAGTATGACAGTAGCGATGACAATGACGTTGCGATTAGCGATAATGACAATAATGACAGTAGCAATTATAATGACGGCGCATTTAGGTGGTAATGATAACGAGAGCAAACGTAATGCACTATGTGCAGCAGCAACGCTCCGGCTTTCGCATTTCTGCGGTGTAGATTTCACTGTGCTCTCGGAAGTTTTTTCTTGGGCTGGTGGCCCTGACTGCTGGTCTGCGAAGCGTAGCGGTATTCATCCCTTAGGCCAGTGCACTATGGGGAGATCCATATCTCTCATACACCCCTCGGAACAGAGCCTGCTGCAACGGCTTCACGCCCGTGAGATCGTTCTGCCTTGCATATATTGAAATGTGACGTCGCGTTCACTTGATTTTAACTGTTTATTCGTGTGCATACATCTGTCTTCCATTATACATATCTGTACCTCAGTCTTGTCTTAGCTTATTATTAGTGTTAAAATAATCAAATGCGCTTCCCATTATTTTCTTTTGCAGTGTTCTCCTAGAAGGGGTGAATTTGTTGGATTTTGTCCTTAAAGAAATTAGGCGTTTGCATACATGTAGTTTGCAGCTATTATTCACACCCGAAGAGTATTCAGTACGATGCGGCCGCCACGGCAGCTGCCGACTATACCCCCTGCCGGAGATATTCCAACTATCTTTCGCTCATAACGCTGGCAATGCCGACGCCGAATTATTGCAAAACGGGACCGTTAGCCCTGTTGCGTTAAGACTACATGTTTTATCCGCTAGTATACTGCCCAGGTTTTTACATTTTCGTTCTGATTAAGTATTTAGCTTTGCTGTCGTATACGTTAACTGCAGTTCCATGTACTTTCCGGACAGCAGAAATCATGGGCCCAATATTGGCCAAATATTGTAATGCGTTCGCAACGGTCCTGACCATACATTTAGGTCCGGACATAACCAATACAGTCTAAATATTGGGTAGATGGTTGTGCTGCCCCCATGGGACAAGAATCACTCACAAACGCACAGAAGTTTACCTGTCGAAGATAACTGATGAATTATTTCCCAAATATTGTTACCTGTGCCTATGCATATATCCTGCATTTTTCACCTCTTATTGCAAGTTGTGCCAAAAGAGGGCCAACTCTGGTCACATAGTGAGGGCATGCCCACAGGATCCCCCTCCGCAGGATCTACTGCTCATCACCTGCGAGCTTTGGGTGGCTGCTATGCTCGGCTCGCATTCGCGAATCCAATTCCTGGCCATTGAGCCTGCAACCCAGGTCGCCAGAGCCCAATGACTCCTTGACACCCAGCTCGGAAACTCACGCCTAAGACATCCTCCACAGCGAATGAAAGTTTGTGCTGCTTCTCCTCCATGAGATAATACACCCTCATCCACTTTACACCCAATTTCCAAATTCCTTATTGGCTTTTGACGCCTCGTCACGTGCCGTTTGGAGCTATTTCCGGCAACATGTTCTGCGCTGCAGGAGGCACATAAGGCTTTCGCCTTAAAAGTTAGATAATCACTGCCTGTCCTAAGCTGCTTATTCTCTTCCGTGTCCTCGTTCATTCACGCAAGGTTAATCCAGTCCATTGGTAGCAATGAACTAACTGGCCTGACCGACGCCCTAATGGAAATTGAGTTACGCCGAAGTGCGCAGTCATTTCTGACACTGTGAGCATAGCCAGAGTAGAATGGCGGCTTTGCTTCTTTCAATAGCTGTTTACTTCGTCTAAACTTCTAGCGGAGTTAAACGCTTTTCCACTATTCGCAGAGAGTAAACAAAAGTGTCAGTGCACTCCGCTAACAGTTGCAGAGGCGACGGACGATTCAAATCCCCCCATTTTGCATCTCAGCTGCGGTATGCCCTCAACTGCATTCTCATCGATTGTGAATTTCGACAGCTGCACGTAGAAATTTCATACTCTAGGATGCGGAACTGGTAATTAATACTTGGAAAGGACACGTTCCATTATGCGCAAAAAATCTGAACTTTCTGCAGCGGACGCCGCGGTGGCGCAGTGGATAGGGAACTCGATTGGTGTTCCAAGGATCGAATCCCGACCGCGGCAGCCACTTTCCATGGAGGCGAAAAGCAACGCCGCCATGTGCTTTCCAGATCCTCCACTACGGCGACTCTCGTAGCTTCAGTCGCCTTGGGACGTTATAAACCCCAAAAGCCAAACCATTCTGCTGTGGACGCATGACTACATGAATGCAGACCAACACATAGAGGATCCTATATATCACTGTGGACCACTCTAATCTTTATCTGTCGCTGCCAACAACCGCTGACATGTGGTCCAGTCATGTAAAAAATAATTCATGGCTCCACCATCATATCATGTTGCTTGTAGCGCTTAGAAGGATCTTGCGTTATTTGTTCACTTTCAGATCAAGAACGATGGCCATATCACTTTCTTCGCAGCGCAATTAAGATGCGCCGACATTCATCTCAAATGATTTCATCGACACGCTTATGGGCGCACTCTCAAGACAAGGAAAGTATTTTATTTATTGATTTATTTCCGTTACCCCTAAATGCCCTCATGCGAGGGTATAACATAGGGAGGGAAATGGTGGCACACGAACACACACAACAGAAATTCGGCAATAACACTTGATAAACTGAGATACACACAACACACTTGATACCAAAATAGAGCGAGAAAACACAAACATTTCAATAGTTCATAATAAATAAGCTATCACAGCTCTTTGTTGTAAAATATTTTGAAATGAATGTAAATTTTCTTCAGTATATAGCGATGTGTGATGGCAGGTTATTCCAGTCAATTATTGTGCATGGAATGAAAGATCTTGCGAAAGGATATATGAGCGGCATAGTCATGCGTTGCACTTTGTTATTGCGATCACGGCGCAGGAAGAGTGCAGGGGCCGGCGAAAGGAAGTCATCACGGAGTGTGGAATGATGGTAAAGTTTATGAAATAAGGTTAGGCGAACAAAATGACGTTGATGCAATAGTGGTTCCAACTCGGCACGTTGTTTTATTGCCGTGACACTGCTGAAGCATGAGTAGCCGGAAAAGATGAAGTGAACAGCACAGCTTCTCAAGGATTCTATGTTATCTATGAGGTATGCTTGTTCAGGATCCCATATGGCAGAAGCGCATTCAATTTTGGGGCGGATAAGTGCAATATGAGCAAGTTTCATTAGGTGCGAGGGCGCATGCTTGAGGTTACGTCTAAGAAGACCGATTGTGCGGTTAGCTTTTGCTAAGATGGTAGTTATATGGTAATGCCGTCAAGACAGATCGAAAATGAACTCCGAGGTACTTGTAAGCTGTTGTGAGTTCTACGCTAGCGTCATTAAGGAATTAGGCTGTATGAATTTACGTGGAACGGTTGATAAACTACATTAGTTTCGTTTTAGATGCTTTTAGACATTAGCCAAAAGGAGCACCAAGCAGCGACCGCATCAAGAGCAGTTTGCAGAGAATGTCGGCCATTGTCATTAGTAACATTGCGAATTTGCGATATATAACGCAGTCATCTGCGAAGAACCTAATCTTAGAGGAGAGAGATTTGGTAAGATCAGTAACTAAAATGAAGAGAAGTAGGGGGCCAAGTAGGCCGCATAGGGGGACTCCAGATGTTACGGGGACAGAAGAAGAGCTATAATAATTAACACATGTGAACTGTTTTCTTTTGCGCAGAATTTTTTTATCCAGGCAACAACATTAGGGTGAATATTTAATTGTTGTCATTTGATTAGAAGCATGTGATGAGGAACGCGATAAAAAGCTTTATAAAAGTTGAAGAAGACGGCATCAATCCGCAATCCGGCGTCTACTGTGGAACATACGTCGTTAGTAAATCCTGCGAGTTCAGTGTCACATAAATAGTCCCTGCGAAAACCGTGCTGGTATTTGAAATTGATGCCATGCTCCTGAAGGTAATTAATGACTTGTATATGTATGACGTGCTCAAGGAGTTTGCAGACGTTGTTGATCAATGAGGTTGGACAATAGTTAAGGGGAGTAGTGCGATTGGTAGATTTGAAAATAGAAAATACTTTCGCTGTACGCCACTCATTAAGAACAGTGCTAGATGATGACTGCGAAACTGGTGCTGAAAATACTCGATACAAGTCTATGGAAGTGTTTTTATATATGTTATTAAGACCAAGGTGATCAGAGTTAGTTGTAGTTTTAAGGTTACTCAATATGTATTTTTTATAAAAGAATATATTCGTAGGTCCCACAAGTTGTGGCAGAATGCTTGATGGGAGGGGAGGTAGATAGAGGGAAAGAGGAGTAAAGAGAGACAAAAAGAGGGAGACCGCCTCTCTCTTTCTAGTCCTCTTTCTCTTTCCCTCCCCTCTCTCCTCCCCTACCTCACCCTCTCCTCCTTACCTTTTTTCTTCCTTTTCTTTCCCACCTTCCTCGCTTCTCTTACAGCGTGGTTCAGGTGTCCACAGAAAAAGTCTGACAGATACTGCGCCTTTCCTTTCATGTAAACCGATTGTTATAGTTATTAGTATTATTTATAATATTAATAAAAAAGGCGGTGTTACAGGGGCTATCGCTGCAACACGCACAGTTTTTGCTTGTATCACTAGGTTCATGCATAGCCCCGCCCCCTTTTAGGAAATGAAATTCATTCGTTCTGAAGATTTCATGGCTGCTCCAAGGAGATGCCACGACGAGCCATTTGAATTCTTGTACTCGGATGGGGCTCCTTGCGTTATGTGAACCAGGTGCACGGCCTTTGCTACGAACCTTGGCCTTAATTGGCAATGCTCGCGCCGAAATATCTTTTCGAGCATGAAAAAGACAATGTAAGCCAAATCCAGAATGATTTCCAGCGCCGGTGGTTTTCTTGGTCGATGGTGCATGATAGTACGAATAAAAATTTTCCGCGAAGGCTGGAGCACCATAATTCCCAGCATACATCACTCGAGCTGTGGGAAGCTGCCCTGACCAGCCGTGGCCTGTACGACCAGCGCAAGCTGACACGACGGCTCTGCGAAGCAGAGAAAAATTACTGGCGTTCTTAAATGAAGATGTCGACCATCTGAGTCGAGAAATTCCCTTGATGGTAAATGAACAAGGCAACCCTTTCTTTCTCTTTCTGCTAGTTAACGGTTTCGCTTTATGTGAAAAACAACCTCACAGCGATACCGGAGAAAAGGGCGTTGCAGAAACGACCGACGTTAATGCAATACACATCGGGCTGAACTTGAATACATGATCGCGAGGGATCTTACATACTCAAAGGTCATTTGGAAACTGACTACCGGTACTTCAAATGATGATTTCATTTTGGCGCAAACGCCGACGCGACTGAAAGAAACAGTGACAACAACTTCATCAAGTGATAGCGTTCATTAAAAATTGAATCTTTAGCTCTTCTTGGCTAGGTTAGCATCTCTTCGGCAGCAGACTATGCCCTTTTCAGCAGCAAAAAAAACTGGATTTCATAATCTCTTATCTGTTCATTTGTAACTGCGCCGCATCAACACTGTCAAGGGCTGCTTGCCATCGCCTTAGATGGAAGACGGTGTAGTCTATAGCCTCCGAGATTAGTGCTCAAACTTCGATGACAACGCATAGGGACTTAGTTCGAAATCGGCCGGTGGCCGCCTCACCTGTATTTCTTTTATAAGATGAAATCCTCATGTGCCAAATGAAGACGAAGTCCAGTGGCATCGGCGTCCCACGCGTCCATGGTAGGATCTACCTGTCAACTGTCACCTGCCAGCGACATGCTCTTGAAGGATACAGGACGGGCGGATGGAAGGGCATATAGGGAAACAAACCACGGCCGGTCTCGAGGGAGAGCGCGTCTTCGATACCGGCCGTGATAAAACTTAAAGGTCGCCGCGGGATGGTAGCGCGCACTTTTTCCCTAGAGACGAAATTCTGGGGCGCTGATGTGGCACAACACCGCTGTGGCGCCTTGACTGTAACCGTGCAAAACGGACCGAACGCGGTTTCTCTTCATGTTGGTGGTGCCCATTGAAGTAATATATTCTTGGATGCGGCGGGAATGAACATAAGACAGCCAGCAGCACCGCGCGTTAATTATGTTTATTTGTAGGCAGTTTTGTGAAGTCAAGATATGTTGCGGTTGCCTAAAAGCGAGGATATAGGTCTTGTTTCGCTCCAAATGCATTGCGCCATTGGTTAGTTGTTGGTGGCCTTGCGCTTTCCCCGGCTGCTTGTACGAGACATTGAACGTCGTGCTCTCTTCCTTCCGTTCTTCGCGATGGTGGTTTCCGATGATTCGCTGGCGCAACGGCGACTCCGTCTTCCTCCGTGCTTCTGCGCGGCAGTGCGCCTTGAGGATCCAGAGCGGGACCTGCGGCGCCTCTTCCGACTTTTCTGCGGCATTACGCAGGAGTTAGATCGCGATCGGCGATGAAAACGCGATCGCTTGCGTCTTCTCATATGGCGTTTGCTGGGATCTCCTGGCTCCCGGGATTTGCTGCGTGGTCAACGGCGGCTCCCATTTCGCCGTGCGCTCCCGGCGATTATAGCCTACGAGGGACCAGCAGAGGGGATTGGAGAACGCGCCTTCCGGCACAACGCTGGTCTTCCCTGCAGTGGCCACGGGTTCTGCCTGTTTACTGCTGCCTGGCGAGTCTGCACCCATTTTCGCCAAACGACTGTTGACAATGGGAGCTGAATTCTTCAATGGCGCCTTGCGCTTAGGCCTATCATTTACTTCCTTAGTGGCTTTCTTCAGTTGACAGAGTTTAGACCTACCGCGGCATGATATTGGTGTATCAGCCGACAAGTCGAGCTCGACTGGAGCCCTCTTGGTCATCTTGCGGGCTCGTCTTCTGTTGGGTTCTGTTGAACTGTTGGGGTCTAGTTGCACTTCGTTGCTTTCCTTTAACATAAGTGTGCGTCACTATTGCACTGAGGTCAGGTGAGCCTCGAGGGATGAGTGTTATTCCCGATGAGACTGGCCTAAGGCCGCAGCCATGGCTCGATATCAGCTTGTCAAAGCACGGAAATGCTCCTACCAAATGAGCCTCAGAGGGGCCTCCCAACGGATGGTAGCCGCGGCCGCTGAAGAGATTTGCGCGAAGTCCCAGGCTTCGCAGTCACTCCGCGCCACGGTCCCGTTGATGCGTGCCGGGGGCCGGTGCAAATCCTTTGGCCAGCAGACGCAAGATGTTAGGGAAGAGGGGCTGACCGGTAAAGGCCCCGCCGAGCGTTCCAGCAGTAGAGCGCTGCTGGGAGACAGGGTCCGAACCAACGTTACTACTAACGTTGGCCCGAACCTGAGGATTGTTGACGTAACCAAATGTTGGCTCTTTTCTTTTTTACTCACGCGCCAACCCCTACCCCGAGCGCTCTTGTCACGCGACTCCAGTTTCTTCTTTTTTTACCGCTCTCATCCTCTAGAAAGAGCCCTTTGCTTCACTCAGATGACGCATTCGTCGGCTCATTTGTGTGGGATTGGAACTTCACGCAACAGGGGGAATACTGTTGCGCGGCGCTGAGCTGGTACAGGGGTAAGACGCCCGACTACTGTGCCGGAGTACCTGAGTTTGATCCTGACTGCGGCGGCTGCGTTTCGATGGAGGCGAAACGAAGTGGCGTTTGTGTGCTCTGCGATGTCACGCACATTACTGATTGATTTATAGGTAGGGAAAGGCGCTGTAACTGTCTCACTTGTTTTCTGTGGACACTTCAACCGCGCCATAAGAGGAGGAAGGTGAGAGTCAAGGTGGAAAGAGAGAGAGAAGCCATAGTGGAGGACTACGGAGTAATTTCGACCGCCTGAGGATCTTTAACGTGCGCTGACATCGCACAGCACACGGACGCTTGTTCGTTTCGCCTCCATCGAAACATAGCCGCCGAGGTCGGGTTCGAACCCGGGTGGAGGCGAAACGAAGAGGCGTCGTGTGCTGTGCGATGTCAGCGCACGTTAAAGATCCCCAGGTGAGCTAATCTAATCTAAGGCGAGCTAATCTCGAGCTGTATCGTAAGACACTCTTCACCAGAGGAGGCAGCGATGGCGGCGATTGCACTGGCAATCACAAATCCATCAAGCAGAATAATCATTACAGATTCTAAAACAGCAATCAAAGCCTAGGACAACAGTAAGGTGTCCAGAGAGGCCGGCAAAATTCTGCAAGCAGGCAAGAAGAACGTACCTAACGACCTAATTAAAATAATATGGGCACCAGCCTATAGTGAACTCACAGAGAACGAGATCGCCAACGAGGTGGCCCGAGGACTCACCACCGGGCCCCAGCCCGGGCCGACTACTCCCTGTCCAAAAAGCGAGACTTTTCACTCCCACCTTCATCCCCTCCCTTACGGCGCGGTTCAGGTGCCCACATAGCAAGTTTGACAGATACTGCGCCTTTCCCTTCCTATGAACCAATTATTATTATTATTATTTCTAGAACACTACAGAATGGCCAGGAGAACTCCCCCCTCCCCCCATAGATCTCTCACAAAAAAGGAAGAAGTCATCTGGCGAAAACTGCAGACGGGCACCTTCCCAAACCCGTATATCCTACACAAATGGCATCATGAGGTGCACTCTTCCAAATGTAAAAACTGTGAAGGCATAGCTACCCTAAATCACATGCTTTGGGCTTGCCCAGCGCTAATCGGGATACATGGAAATAAAGAGTAATGGGAATCCTCCCTTCACAGCTAGGAAGAACAAATCCAAAAGCAAGTCATTCGTCAAGCCCAGGCCGTCGCCGGAAGCCAACTGATTCCGGCCGACGTCTAGGGGGGGATAGACCGGTGAAAGGGGAAGCTGCGTCTCACCCGATCATCCATACTCTCTAACGGGTGCAAATAAAGTGCTTTCGCTCTTTCTCTCTCTCGCAGGTACCCTTTCGTTTTTCACTTGATATAGGCCCCGCCGGGGTGGTGCAGTGGTAAGACGCCCGACTACTGTGCCGGAGTACCCGGGTTCGAACCCGACCTCGGCGGCTGCGTTTTGATGGAGGCGAAACGAAGAGGCGTCCGTGTGCTGTGCGATGTCAGCGCACGTTAAAGATCCCCAGATGGTCGAAATTACTCCGTACCCCTCCACTACGGCTCCTCTTTCTCTCTTTCCCCTTTGACTCCCACTTCCTCCCTTCCCTTACGGCGCGGTTGCGGTGTCCACAGAAAACAAGTGAGACAGTTACCGCGCCTTTCCCTTCCTATAAATAAATCAGTTAAAAAAAATCACTTGATAGAGCGGAACGAAGAGGCGTCCGTTTTCAAGATTCCCAGGTGGTCGAAATTACTCCGTAGCCCTCCACTACGGCTGCTCTTTCAATTCACTCCCACCTTCCTCCCTTCCCATACGGCGTGGCAGGGGTGTCCACAAAAAACAAGACAGTTACCACGCTTTTCCCTTCCTATAAATCAATCACTTGATATAGGACGTGGTTATTTCACAACGAAAAATTGGCTGTGGTCTAGCTCTCATTAAATCTGGTGGACTCGACAGTAATATCTGCATGGCTACGCTTGCTGTTTTGCTATAGCTAGGCCTAATTGTTTCGCTATAGTTGAAGCTTATGGTTTCAGTGAGTAGGCTAGACATTGTGATTATAGAACTGTTTTATTCACATTTCGTCTTGGTCCACCGGGAATTGAACCTCCCTCCCTTGGATCCCCAGCTGGTTGTGTTCGAAGGGGAGCGCGATGTAATGTCACGATAGGCCATGACGTCACCAGGCGATCCATGCAAGGATTCTGGTCCGTAGACAACTAAACAGGAAAATTCGCCTAATTTTCCGACTTCTCGATCTATGCTTTCTCTGACACTTTCGCCTTCCCCGGGCGCTAGTAGGTTTACCCAGTCGAGGATTTTTCTACCCGCCGCCGTTCCTGCGAGTCGCTCGCTCATGGGACAGCCTGACTGCCGCAGCTAGCTCTTTCCACTCATTATGCAACCACATGTTCTCTAGAATGTCGTTAGAAGTAGTTATGGGGAGACCTAGAGCGCACTTCGTGCATCTCTTAATTATGGTGTTTCATTCGCGTTCTGCGGTCTTGTTGATATTTAGGAATGGAGTCGCGTAGTAGATTCTGCTCGTGACAAAAGCTTGTACGAGTCTGAGTCTACTAGCCTCCGTGAGACCACTCCTTCTGTTGGACATCTTAAATACTCTGACTACGAGCTCTGCCTGATCTTTTACTTTCTTAATCAGGCTTTTGTTACTACCCCTGCGGTTAATAATTATACATAATATTCTAATTTCATCTAGGTTCGGGACTTTGTTCCCGTTTACTTAAATTTTGATATCTGGAGTTATCATCCCACTACTGCTGGTCATTACCAAGAGCTCCGATTTTTCTGGCGAACAGCATAGACCTACGTCCTCTGCATGTTTGCTGATTATATCTGCTGCCTCTTGGAGCCTGGATGTGATGTACGAGTCGTTCCCTTCGCACATCCAGACGGTCACATCGTCCGCGTAGATGCTTAGTTTGAAGTCTTCGAGATGGCCAAGCTTACGGAGGAGCTTCATCATTACAGTGTTAAAAAGGAAAGGTGAGAGCACAGCCCCCTGCGGAGTGCCTCTGTTACCCAGCGGGAACTCCTCCGAATTTAAGCCCTGAAAGCTGATGATCGCCGTCCTGTCTCGCAGGAATGATCTAATATAGTTGTAGGTTCTTTCGCCTACTCTTAGCTCAGCGAGCCCTTCGAGAATGGCGTCGTGGCTGACGTTGTCGAAAGCTTTCTTAAGATCTAAGTCTAGAATAGCTTTCGTATTTTTTTCCTGAAGTCTCTGACTACACCGTTATGTAGTCTGAGCATGGTATCTTGCGTACAGAGGCCGGGCCTGAATCCGACCAATTCAGCCGGTCACGCATCATTCTCTTCGGTGTATTTGGTTAGCCTCCTCTGAATGACTTTCTCAAGTAGTTTGCCTACGCAGGATGCTAGTGATATTGGGCGGAGATTCTCCAAACCCGGTGGTTTTCCCTGCTTGTGGATTAGGGTGATTTTAGCCCTCTTCCACTCTTGGGGTACTTGACCACTCTCCCACACCTGATTTAAATATTTGGTTAGGGCATTGATCGATTCGTCGTCCAGATTGCGAGCATCTTGTTATTAACGAGGTCTGGCCCGGGGGCCGAGCGTATTTTTAGGCGGTGCAGCTACGCTCTGACTTCTGCCACTGTTATGGACGCGTCAAGCTCGCTGTGTGCCGGTCCGTTGCAATCTCTGTAATACGCTGTGGCGGGGGGAGCTACGTACGTGGACTTGAGCTTGTCAATGAGCTGTTTTTCCGTACCCTTAAAGTTATACCTCGCCTTGACCTGCTCTATGTTGGCGGCCGTTTTGGACTTACTGGGGTCTATCAGGAACCTGAGCAGTTGCCAGGTCTTGGCCCCATTCATGGTGCCCTCCATCTCGTCGCATTTATTATCCCAACGTTGCGACTCGAGTTTCCGGGCGTATTTTTCTATTTCGACGTTATGTCTGGCTATCTCTCTCCTGAGAGATCGGTTCCACTTTTGCTTTTTGAGCTTCTTCGTTCGCTCTTCTTTCTTTTTGAACATGCCGAATAGCCTGCTATCCATTGCCTCAGGCAGAGCTTCGCCTATAATTTCTTCTATACGTCTCGCCCACACCGAAGAACATGCACCCCGTACACGACGAGGGGAGAAGGAAAAGCAGAGCTAAGCACCTCGCTAACAAATTGAACAAACTCCCGCCGGGATCGGTCGTCTACACCGATGCAGCGATCAGGAAAGAAGGCGACGTAACCTCGGTCGCCCTATTAGACACCGGGATCGCCATAGGAATCGAAAGAAACCGAGATCTACCGCTGGTAGAGGCGGAGGAGATTGCAATAGCCATTGCCATTGCACGAACAGGCGTGAAACACGTCATCAGCGATAGCAAAACGGCGGTTAGGAATTTTAGTAAGGGTAGAGTCAGCAATCGTGCTGCAAAAATTCTGAACGAGTCGTTTCTCGCCGAAAGCGTGACCATGATCTGGACCCCAGCACATGCCGTTCTCACCGGCAACGAGGCTGCCCACATGCTTGCCCGCTTCTCGCTACCTCGGGGTGCTGCGGACGCCTCCACAACAACATCTAAAAGCAAAGAATGTATTGGCACGTTTAGGGATGTAACCGACAACCTGAAGAAAGACCGGAGGATATATCCGCCACCGGATAGATCCCTGAGTAAAAAGGAATGATACGACTGGAGAAGACTCCAAGCTCGAAATTTCTTTTCGCCCCTGTGGAGGAGTTAGATGGGTGCCGGAGGGCGGAAGAGGGGCGGTGCAGAAACCGAAATTTGAAAATTTTGCGGCCACGTGGCAACATTTGATCACATAATATGGAGATGCGTTCGTGCCCTAGGGCGCAACGCGATTAAAACTAGCGATGAATGGGAGACCACGCTAAGAAGCTCCGACGAAAAAAACTCAGCGATTCGCTGTCTGCCTGGCGGCCGAGGCTGAAGACCTCTTCTCCTTGACGGGGCCGGGTGTCCTCCGGCCGCGGTGAGACAGACTGCCTGACGCCTGCGTGCGGACCCGAAGGTGGCTGCCGCGCCATATTCGAAGGAAATAAATGTTCTCCCTCCTCCTCCTCGCCTAATTTGCATCTCTGCACACACGTCCGTTCCTGGCAATGAAGCGGCCCACGAATAAGCCCGAGTTCTGTACTTCCGGGCAATTGTGGAGCCGCCCGACTGCCGGAACATGGACGAGCGTCTGCAAAAGTATACGGAGATTCTTCGAAATTACAGGTTAAGCAGGAGACTGGTGCCACCACCGGATAAAAGTCTAAACAATAAGGAGGCAGTCGCATGGCGGCGCCTGCAAGCTGGGAATTTTGTAAACCCTTTCCGAGCATATTATGTCCAGATGGACGATAGACAAAACGATAAATGCAGGCACTGTGGGGAGAGAGGGACTCTCGACCATATAATCTGGGAATGTGCTAGCTCCTAAGGGGCTAAAACAAATATAAATTGTAGAGAAGCCTGGGAAGCCCTGCTGCTGAGCGAGGTCCCTGCTCCACAGCAACAAGCCATCCGCCTGGCGGAAGAAGCCGCGAAGAGCCAAGACCTCTTCGCCTGCTTCTGATCGCGAAGGTCTCGGCTCCCGTCCCTTAGGACTGTGTGCCGGTTGAAAATAAAGTTGTAGAAAAATAAAGTTATCACATCACATGCATATACGAAGCTGACACCGTCGGGTGTCCGATTCTGATGTCCACTACAGACCTCTTTCTCTTTTTCCACTTTCACTCCCACCTCAATTTCCCAAAAGCGCGGTTCAGGAGTCCACACAAAAAGTGTGACAGACACTGCGTCTTTCATTTCCTGACAATCGATTATTATTGTCACAGCGGCGTCACAGCTCGAACGATCGAAAGGGGTTTCAATCGCAGACGGAGACCAGTAGTGCGAGTACTCCAGCTCGTTTTGCTCTTCTTCACTATGGGACGTACTCGCCGGCCTGCCGTTTAGCTCCTGCGTCGATTATGCTTATATTCTCTGTTGGTGGTAAAACATTTATTGTGGGAACCAGGACCCATTACAAGGATTCAGGTGGTTCCTGATCCCGGCTGGTGTCTGTCAGGCCGTGCCAGACAGCGATCCTTTCAGCCCAGTCAACCAGCATCTTTTGCACTGCTGAGTCCGAGCTGGAGACCGCGATCTCCCAACCCTCTTGGTCCGTGAGGCCCCATTGGGGCGATGGCTTGAAATCTTCGCATAAAAACATTATGTGATTGAAGTTGGCCCTAGGTGCGCCTCATGAGAGCAAGTGGAGTCTTACCGGGCCGGGTGTGCCAAGGCCAACCAAGCTGGGGAGGGAAAGCTTTTGGCTTGTAGCTGTCGCCAGATTATTTGATGGGCTTTTGAGAGAGAGGTGTGGGGTGGAGCATATAAGAGTAGTTGTTCTCGGTAGTGAAGTGTTATACCATAATAGGTGAGAAGACTGTCCCGCGTGCTTCCCCAGTCTTCGGTATGCACCGCTCGATTGACGTGCGCTCGAGCAGTTGAGTGGGCTGCCTCGTTACCGGGGTTGCCTGCATGACCTGGTAACCAAACGATGTGAATGGGTCGGGGAGCTGTAGAGCTACAAGTTAGGATTTGAGGGGCAAGTGGGTGTATTTTGCTTCTTGCGAAAATTTGAATGGCGGGTTTAGAATCGCTGAAAATGAGTGTGGCAGTGGAAGAGGAGATGGCTAGTGTTATGGCTGCCTCTTCGGCTTCGGACGACGTTTTTGCTTTGACAGAGACAAAAACTATGCGATTGAGGTCATAAAAAATCACACTGATGACATATGCTGTGGGGTGACTGTATTCTGCAGCGTCTACGTAGGCCGCTTCGGTGTCAGTCGCGTGGGCTTTGTGTATAATGCCTTGGCTCGAGCTTCCCGTCGTGCCTTGTTGTGAGCAGGGTGAATATTTTTAGGTAGGGGTTGTACGGTAAGGTTGTTCCGGATGTGTTGGAGGGCTAGGTGGCTGTTTTAAGTGGGTGGGCCAATTGGCTGGAGTTCAGCGCGGCGAGAATGAACCTGCCCGTCTCTGCGAAGGAAAGCCTGTTGATCTGGGCAGTACGGTGAGCTTCCACTAGTTCTTGGATTGTGTTGTGTACTCCCATGTTTAGGAGGCGTGCGGTAGAAGTATGTTTCGGGAGGCGAAGTGCTGTTTTGTATGCCTGACGAATGAGTGCGTCCACTTTCTCCGTTTCTGCCTCTGTAAGATAGAGTTACGGGAGTGAATAGACCATTCGGCTGATAACGAATGCCTGCAGAAGGCACCGGAGATCGTGCTCTCGCATGCCTCTGTGCCTATTCGCTATTCGTTTGATGAGTTTGATAGTTTGATGGGTGTTGATAGTCAGTTTAAGAATTGTTTCTGTGTTGAGTCCATTGTTTTGCAAGAACATTCCCAGAACTCAAAGTGTGCTGACCTCGGGTACTTGGAGCACATCTATGGTGATGTGTATGGAGGCATGTTTTTGCTTGGTAAGGCGGCGGTTTGGGTGGAGCAACAGGAGTTCGGATTTGGTGGGGGAGCACGCTATGCTGATGGATGCTGCGTGCGTTGCCACTACGTCCACTCCTGCTTGAAGAGTGTCCTCTATGTTTCCTACATTTCCCGTGGTTTTCCACAGGGTAATGTCATCCGCATAGAGGGTGTGGGAGAGGTTTGGGATTTGTGATAGTTTGTGGGCCATCGGGATGAAGGTGATGTCAAACAGTAGGGGGGATGATTGATCCCTGGGGTGTTCCGCGATTGCCTAGAGTGAAGGTTGGGGATTCTATAGGACCGAGTTTGAGTTCCGCGGTACGTTCGCGGAGAAAGGGTGCGATATATGAGTGCGTTCTCCTACCCCTAGGCTGGAAAGGGCGTCAAGGATTGAGTCATGCATACCGTGTAAACTTAAGAGACGCGAACAAATGACGACATGATTGTTTCAGTTATAAAGAACGACTGGTGTTTACTGCCGTAAGGCTGCTCCTTGTCGAGCGAGTATATGTTACACAGGTTGCCAGATTACAAGTTAGAAAAAGGCTAGAATGAACAGTTTCTTCATACTCCCCCCGGAATGAGCTTCAGATCATTCGCAGGTAGTCTCCGTGGGGTAGAGCAACTGGATCGGTCTTTTTACGATGATCCCACCAGGTAGGCGCACCATGCAGGCTCTTATGTGTCCATCACGCCCGACAAGCACATCAATAACTTGTCCGGTTTTCACAGCTGCCTTATCCACAGCTGCCTTATTATCCCTCGGCTCAGGGCGCGCGAAAACATGTCGCGCGCCCTGAGCCGAGGGATAATGAAGGGGAGAAGATGATTACTCAAACAATAAGGCCACCCCCACAAAAACGTAAAGGGGACGAGACGGACCCGCTGGTGGCATTAGAAAGGAGACTGGACGCTAAATACGAAGAAAGATTTGAAAGAATCGAGACCCTCCTCACCCAATTAATGGGTGTGGTAAATAAAATGCAGACGCAATTCACCGCGATGCAGAACGCCTTCACCGAGAGGCTAACTACATTAGAAAAGACGGTGACCCAAATGCGATAAAATGGACAGGCGCAGTAAAAATGACTCTCTGGTGTGGCAGTGGAACTGCCGCGGCTTCCAACGAAAACGAGCACTCTTGCAACAGCACTTAGTGTAGAGTGAAGAAAAACCTTTAGCTTTAGCCCTTCAGGAAACAGGAAAAGGTCTACCAAAACTATCGGGATATCAGGCGTTCCACGGTGACTTGGGAGAAAAATCCCGCCTCTCCACTCTAGTTAAAAGATATCATAGTCGAGGACTACTCGCGTGACATCGAAGCTGTATTAATAGAAATTATCACTGGTCGCAAGGAAGAGCCTAGTATCTTCATCTTAAACGTGTACAGCGCCCCCCAGCAGAGAAAGGTACGTTTCAGCGCCCTCTTCCGCAAAGCAACTAAAACGGCAGGAAGCAATCCTCTTATTATTCTAGGAGACTTCAATGCTGCCCACCAAGAATGGGGCTGCAATTGACACGAACCCAAGGGTAGGCAACTGTGGGAGGACATAAATGAGCTCGGCCTCACCCTCCTGACGGACCCTAGCTGTCCATCCCAAAGTTTATAGATACTTTTCTATAAACGTTGGTCCGTCCAGAATGGGAAACAGCGTCTGTGCAGACAACACCCCGGACCTTACTCTAGGGAAAAACACGGGAGACGCAGTCTGGAAAAACACAGCTCAAAATGTAGGCAGCGACCATTTTGTTCTGGCTCTCACTCTCAGCAAGGGCGTCAAAACGCGTCGCTTCAAAAGGCTTAAAATCATCGATTGGGACAGGATTAGGCAAATCAGAGAAAACAGCGAATCGGAAGATTAAATCCAAAACATAGAGCAATGGGCAGAGACGCTTAAGAAACAAGTGGAGAAAGCAACCATGACCCTACGAGAGGACGATGCGCCAGTGACGGTTGACAGCAAATCCTTCATATGTGGGAAGCGAAATGCGGCATGGAGAGGAGTCTCCGGTCGCAAAGATAGAAGAGGAACCTTAGGCGAAGGATAGCAAGATATAACAAAGAGATTGAAGATTACGCAGTAAAACTTTGCGAACAAAACTGGTGTAGTAGGTGTGACGCGATGGAAGGGAACATGAGCCTTGCTAATACGTGGAGCCTACTCAGACACCTACTTGATCCTGACAATTCGAAAACTCAATCGGGCATAAGTCTGACGAAAGCCAGACACGCGTTCGAGGACACGGACGAGGAACGCATGGCGAAACTAATTAACGTGTACGTAAGCGACGCACAAACCTTACCCCTGCCGGATTACGAAGGACCCTTAAACGAGGCCCTAGACGTGCCGATCACGGAGGCGGAGTTTCGCGCCGAAATATTAGGCTTAAAAACAAAATCGGCTCCCGGTCCAGACGGAATCACAAACAACGTTCTCCGAAATTTGGACGATAATTCCATCAGCACGCTCACCAAATACATGAGCATCGTATGGGACAGAGGCCACCTGTCACAACAGTGGAAGACGGCAAACGTAATTTTGATACTGAAGCCAGGCAAACCCCCTAAACTAGAGAACTTAAGACCAATCTCTCTCAGATCCTGTATAGGGAAATTGATGGAGCGTGTAGTTCAAACGCGACTAACGCGTTTCATGGAGCCCAACGACCTGTGGCCGCACGAAATGGTTGGGTTCCGGCCCGCCTGTGCACACAGGACGTAATGCTCCGCTTGAGACACGACATCATAGAAAGCGAAACCAGGGACGCGAGGGTACTACTAGGTCTAGACCTGACAAAGGAGTTCGATGACGTAAAACACGCGGCAATTCTTTCTGGCCTCTAAGAACCACTTCGGGTTCTTCAAAGTGCACTGTCATCGCACTGCGCACGGACGCCTTGCTTTACAGCTCCATCGAAAAGCGGCCGCCGAAGCCAGGATTCGATCCCGCTTCCTTGAGAACAGTAATCAAGCGCCCTAACCACTGCGCCACAACGGCTTTTTTTTATTGCCTAATTTATTATCAGATTTTACACATATGGAACATCACACACATACACACACACAGAGTGATTATTACACGACAAATACACTACATGGGTTAAAACCACGCGATTTGGGCTGCGTGATCCATTACAAATCAGTCATTTGCAGCAACACTTCCATTCTTAGAAGCCACTCAGGCACTTCGTCTTGTGTCTTGAGAACTTCAATAACACTCGCAACGGCTTCGAGAAAATACTGCAGGCCCAATAACATGATCATGTCCAGCGGTAGCCCATCATCATCTTCAATTGGTAAAAATCTAATTCCGAATGCATCCTCGGGAAGGTCTTTTTTAACTGTTCGTTATAGAATGTCCCAGAAAAAAAAGGCTTCCCAACAGTCTAAGAAAACGTGTTCGATAGTTTCTGGTTTGCGGCATATGAAGCAGTGATTTCTCCCAAGGTACAAAGTTAAGACTTATTTAGAACTGCGCCACAACGGCGGGGTGGAGAAACAACTTCTGATCACAAGGTAGTCGCTGCTTTTCGGTCCGTATATCCAGGCATAGCAGAGCTAAGCCACGTTTAATTTTCCTTATGCTTCTTTCCTACAGCCACAACAACCTATGATGTCATTACATAACCTGTGATGTTACGGACAAAGCCGCAAAACCCATCATGCGCACACTGAGACAGCAAGGGTAACTGCGTCTCAGATATGATAAAAGCAAGCTCAAGACCTTGTCCTGCAGAAAACGCTGAGCGGTTACGCATTGCCGTGCGTCCAGTGACGCCATATCGCCACAGCGCAAAAGACGAAGTCGAAACAAGGAAACGGAAACAGGTAATTCTGCACAAAGAGCACACAGAAACGACTCTGTGTCTTATTTTTCTTGCATATGTGCATATGGTACATACCCAGAGTGGGGAATAGGCCAGAGTTTTGTGCATATGTAAGAAGGGAATACATGATCCCGTGTTAGGCTGTATGGTATATACCTTCCTAATTATGAACTGTGTCTACACTCTTTTCGTCCTTGTTTTTAGCGCTGTGGCGATAATGAGAAGCCCCTTATTTCCACATCGTCTTGTGATGTCACGAACCCCAGGTTGCCCGTAAGAACCTCCCTGATTAAAGGTATGGAAGGGAAATAAAAAAATTGCGGACGATTACGTTACTTCCTAATGCAAAATTTGAGCGCAACTAATCAGCTGTTCCACCTTTTTCTATAGATTGACGCATAAATTTCGAGAAAGACATGTATGTACTATTACAACTATTTTATTTTTCACAAATATTAATAAATACTCCACTAACAGTTCTTGACGGTCATGAAGGAGGCTTTGTGGTCGGAGAAATGAAGAGAGCAATTAAATTATCGTTGGCCCACATGAATTCGTTGCGCGGCGAAGAGGCTTTATGCCACAAGCTGGTGGTGACAAACGTTTAATGATTTAAAAGGGGTGGAGGTATGCATGAGCCGCATCTTTGAAGATCCAGCCCTTACAGATACTAGGTGGGGTCCCTAGTACGGGACCCCCGTGGCGTCGGCCGCTGCCTGGGCACGCTCGACCAAGGCCTTTTGGGCCTGCAGGTCAAAGCAGCCGAGCAGGGTCAACTCCCAGTCCTCTCGAGTGGGGTGAGGTGGAATAGCTGAGTTGGATGGACAAGCCCACACCATGTGGTAGATGTCCGAAGACTTCTCCGCACAGTGCGGACAACTGCCCGTGAAGGAAGGATTAAAACGTTTTAGTGCTGCCGGGCACAGCAGAGTGTTGGTATACAGACAGAGTAGACGCCGCTCCTCCGTTTTAGATAGACCTTTACTCGGGCGGCGGGTAAAGGCTATGGCAAGACTCATAATAAAGAACATTGTCTTTGAAGGAATACGCGGGTTCGAATTCGAGATCTTGATCTAGGGGGTCGAGATGGGAAGCCCGGAAAGAAAGTGCGCGGGCGGCGGCGTCGGCTTCCTCATTCCCCTCGAGACCCATATGAGCAGGAGCCCATACTATTTTCCGGTAAGTGGAGTCCCCGGTATAGGTGCCATTTTGAAGTAGTCGGTAGGCTAAGTATGGCGCCCAGCCTTGCTCGACGTTCCGACAGGCCCCTCGCAAGCCGGAGATAATTGTTTTGGAATTAGTGTGGGTAGCTGCCAGCGCAATGGCGACCTCCTCCGCGTGAGTTTGTCACAGGCACGAAATGTAAGCCCGCGAACAGTTTTGGACTGGCGGACCCCTGCAGCAGTGTACCATCCCCCATGATGGTGGCCGGAGGCGTCCACGTAATAAATGCCGGGTTTCGACACATAATGGCGGCCCAGGGCTTCCACCTGCGCCAGGGGCCGGCCATTGTGGTCTTGACGTGTCATATTTTTAGCAAGAGGGCGTACGTGGAGGGCGCTTCTCCACTATAAAGGGAGACGTACACGATCTTCCATAAGAGTAGTATGTTGGATGTGTAGCCGGGCAAGAAGGCGGCGACTAGACAGTGTCTTAGAAAGACGTGTGTAATGGTTGATTAAGTGAGCCTCTCGGATCTCTCGGAACATATTCACCATGCTCAGGCCCAGTAGACGCTGATTGCAGGTGACCACGGGGAGATTCAGAGCTCTCAAAAATTTTGCGCAGGATGAGTTCGAGTACTGCCTCGCCTTGTTTCCGAAGGTGGAGGTAAGGAGTCGAATACATGGTTCTACTGGTCACGAATGCATGCGCCAGCCGCAAGGCGTCTTTGCACCGCAACCCCCCACATTTGTTAGAAATCCGGCGGACTATGCCGCCCGCTTGGTCCCCCACCTTACGGAGTTTCGCCAAGGTAGTGTCCGACCGTCTATTTGGATGAATGAAGAGCCCCAGTACCCGGACTTCTGTGCGTTCAAGAATTGGCCCTGTCTCCAAAGAGAGCTCAATTCTGGCCGTACACTTTGGTGAGGGGCGTATGTGTACAAATTCAGATTTTTGAGGGAAGCATTGAAGACCGTAGCGGCGAGAATAACGATCCACTATGGTTGCCGCTTGCTGCAGGTTGGCCTCAATATCTCCAAGGGAACCTTGCGTGGCCCACAGGGTGATGTCATCGGCATACAGCGCATGCTGCACACCAGCGACAGCACCCAACAGGACCGGCAGGTGCATCATAGCCAGATTGAATAAGAGAGGAGATAGCACTGCACCCTGTGGTGTTCCTCTGGTTCCAAGTTGGAACGGGCCATGTTCGGTGTCTGAATGTATGTGAACGTGTTGCGTCCGCAACCGGTTTGTAAACTTAACGACCGAACGCAGACACACACAGAAACTCAGAAACATCTACAATGTGAAGTACACAGCTTTCAGGGCAACACAACCGATTCTGCAGGCATTTTAAATAAAAGTTGTTCTCTCTCTCTCTCTCTAACACAACTGAGCTAGCGCACAGGTTGTGGGACCAATACTTGTGCACTACCCAGGACCCCCGCAGACCGGCGCACTCTTATGCAGGTTCGGAGAACGCTGAGCTGGATCAACCATTCCAGGTCCACGATCTGCGAGCGGCCCTGGCGAAAATGAAGCGGGGCACAGCCCGGGCTAGGGAAAACATTACGGTCAAATTACTAGCTAACGTACCCGACCCGGCCTACCAGTCCTTATTGGATTACATCAATTCAATTTGCTTGGGGATGCACCACTCCGCATCGATTGGAAGACTGCTCTGGTCACTTTCATTCCAAAATCTGGCAAGGCCATCAAAACGGACAACCTTCGCCCTATCTCTCTAGCCTCGTGTGCGGGCAAACTAATGGAGATGATGGTGCGTGACAGGTTGTCCGAGTTCATGGAATATCAACACATCTTCGCAGACTCCATTTCGGATTTCGCCCGTACAGGTCCGCACAGGATGTTTTGGTACAACCTAATCGGGACGTTCCTGACCAGGACGAATGCCCCCACAACGACAGGGTCATACTCGCCTTAGACTTGAAAGGAGCCTTCGACAACGTTACTCATGAGGTAATACAAGCTGCAGACACGAATAAATAACATTCGCAAATATCTTAAACTGACTCGAAAACACTGTAGCGAAAGTTAGCAAGCGTCTCATCGAATTTCTAGCAGTATTGATTAAAAGAAAATGAGGGTGGGCTAGATCCGCGGCCGGCCTTCCTCGAAAGCCAAGGGATGAGATTGGCTAGAGATCCGGACTATCAAATTAGCTGCATATAGAGCTTATTCACGTGGCGTTATTGCAGCTTTACTGGCAATTGGTTCGCCTTTGGCCATCCAAGTGAGTCCTTGATCTGGCAGTGGAACTGTCGTGGCTTCCAACGCAAGCGGGCGTTAGGCAACAGTACTTGACGCTATTAGATGAGAAACCATTAGCCATATTCTTGCAAGAGACTGGTAAAGCAGCAGAACTCTCGGGATACCAATCTTTTTCGAGTGACAGAGGTGAGAAATCTCGCGTCACAGCGTTGGTTAAGAGGAACATTGCTCATGCACGAAATCAACTCGAAAGAAATTGAGGCAGTGCTATTGGAAATTCTTACGGGACGAAAATAGCAATCAAGCGTGTTCCTCTTAAATTTTTATAGTAGACCACAGCAGAGAAAGGCGAGATTCAGGGCCTTCTTTTGCAAAGCGATAATGACAGCCGGGAGCACTCCCTTGCTAATAATCGGCGACTTCAATGCGGCGAACCCGGAATGGGGTTACGCTGAACAAGATCCTAAAGGCAGGCAGTCATGGGAAGACGCACACAAGCTGGGACTCACCTTGCACACGGCCCCTAGTTTTCCATCCAGGGTGGGTAACAGCGTCTGCGTAGTGTTATGACCGTGCATCATCCGCACTTGCGCGCTCTATTGTTCGCCTGTGGGCATGGATATGTGGTGTTGGTGCAAGGGCGCTAAGTGAGCCTGTTTTGCTTTGTTGAGACCCTGCAAATGCCAAATTGGCCCTGTCAAGGGAACGTCTAGAAAAAAATACAAAGACATGTCGCCCTGCGGGAAATAGCCGGAAGTGCTTTCGTTCAATTGTTCACCCTTCCCGTCGAGAAGCGCTATCGTCCAGTGAGGAATGCCTACTGTCCAAAGGAGACGACAGAGTGACACGTCCGCTGACGTACAGGACAAGAAAGGAGCAAGGTGATTACGGCCATTAGAGGATTTCCCGGGAATGCAGGAAAGATTTGCAATTGCTGGAAAGGGACAATGCTGGGAGCAGTATGCGGCGCGCACGTGCACTTGGGTTTCTGAGAAGGAAATCCACTTACCGGAACCAGCATATCGAATCTTTGCTGAAGAATAGAAATGTACCTCCTCACCGTTCCCAACCTCTTCCCGCCAACAAGTGACCATGCCCAACGAAACAATGCCGGACCAGTCAGTGCATCAGACCATCAGTGCAGTGATGTGTTCGATTGGATGCCGATATCTGAGGGGCGTGCCCTGGAACTGGTTGGTCAGCGTCTTCAGAGAGGGGCTGAACATAGGGGGTTTTAAGGACATTGCAGAGCACGAAAAGACGCTCTGAGCCCTGGGTAAACGGCTCATCCAGTCGCTTCTCGCTATGAACTCTTAACGCTTGCCAGTTTGCTGATGTACCCTTCTTTTTCATGTAAATAATCATGTAAATAAGTTTTGTCAAAGTGCCATTAAACCTGCTGTATATATTTTACCAACTTCGAAGATTCAATCCTTCATGAACCCGGAGTCTCTGCACGCTACCAAGTGAAGGCCGGGTCAACTTAGTCCCAGCGTCACGACAGTAGACACTTCCCCTGGATTGACCTTCTCCAAAAATGTGACAGATCTGAGCTGGCAAAATTCGGAGCAAAATTTTGGCAGCTACCATTTCATTCCGGCCTCGATCCTTAAAAAAGGAGTAAAGACGCGCTGTGTGTGTCAACCGAGGGTTACGCAATGGGAACTATTTAGGGAAAAGCGAGAGAGGGTACCGCACTGAAGGTTACAAACATAGAAAAATGGACGGAGGCTCGTTGGAGAGACAACAAAGACTCTTGGAGGGGACGATGCTCAGGAGTTAGCTGATAGTAAACTGTTTCACATGTGGGAGGCAAAACATGGCGTGGAGCGCAGACTAAAGAAGCAAAAGTGGAGCCGTAATCTTAGAAGGAGAATAGCTAGACATAACAAAGAAATTGAAAATTATGCGGTCAAATTATGCGAACAGTATTGGTGCAGCAGATGCGACGAGATGGAAGGGGGCATGAGCCTTTCCAGAACGTGGGGTCTGCTGAGACACCTATTAGATCCGACCAACTCTAAATCCCAATCAGGAAATAGATGATCAAAAGCCAGGTACGCGTTTAAGGGTACAGACGCGGAATTTATGGATGCACAAATCAACATATTCATTGGCGATACTCATAGTGCCCCCCTACCAGATTATGACGGAGCTCCCAACGAGGAGCTGGACGCACCCATCACGGAGGCGGAGTTCAGGGCAGAAATATTAGGACTAAAAATGAAATAGGCCCCATGCCGTGAAGGGATAACTAATAAAATTTTAATGAACCTGGTTGATGACTCCATCAGCGCTCTTACTGAGTACATGCAAGAAATTTGGACTAAAGGCCACCTGCCTCGGCAGTAGAAGTCAGCAAACGTAATTCTAATCCCAAAGCCGGGCAAACCCCCAAAACTAGACTTGCTCTTCTTCCTCCTCTCTGTGTTGAATATGGGATGCATGTTACGAAAGATGGGGGAGTGATTATATTTTCTCGGCAGTCCTGTGGGACAGTAGAGTTTTCTCGTAGTCCCCTATCTTTCTGCAGGCCTACCATTTCGAGTAAAGTTCTGCCCGTGGTCGTTCGAATTAATCGTTTCAGCTGAGAAACTCTGACAGCCTCCGCTATTTCGTCCCAGCTATTGTGCACTCCCATAGAAAGGTGCTTCTCTGTGGATGTGGTAATTGGTAAGCCCAGGGCCCTCTTTATGCACCGTCGAATGAGACAGTCCAATCTCGTCTTCTCCTCCGACCTGATATTTAAGAACGGCGTGGCATAACTCACGCCACTTATTATGTAAGCTTGGGTTAGTTTAAGCAAGCTTCTTTCCTTCAGACCTCGTCCTTTCAACGCGATCTTTCTAAACATTCCAATGGCTTGCGTGGCGAATCCCTCTAGCATTTTTATTGTTCCATCATTATATCCATTCTTCTTAATGAATAGTCCTAAGATTTTGATTTGATCTACCTTTGGAACTGGTTTCCCTTCTACTTTAATGTCAAATGTCAAAAAAGGTCGAATAAATGTGGAAGTAAATGTGGACATCCCAGCTGCCAAGGCAGCCGCGGCGTGTGCCGCCGCATTTCCCCGTGATTCGTCCGAGTGACCTGGAGTCCAGTGAATAACGACAGTTCTGGTCGCGAGTTGGTGGCGTTTAAGGAGGCGCTGTATGGCCGTAGCAGTCGCATCTTGTGAACCTGGAGTAGCGATTTCCTTGTAAGCTTCATATGAATCAGTAAGAACACGTATTGAACCAGTTCCGGTGCAAGGCACTCCTGACAAGGCTCCCCAAATCGCGGAGTTCAGCATGAAGAGGGGTACCTTGAGGTAGGTGGCAGGCATAAGCGCCTGAAAGGGAAGGTTTATCATCGCATACCCAGCCAATAGATGCAAATTTGCTTGTAATCGATGCGTCGGTGTATATGTCAGTCTTATCAGGGATGCGGTCTTGTCGGTGATGGGCAGCGAGGAGCTTTCGGGAAATGACAAAATTGCGGTTTATAGGTCGGCGATGGAGGCGTGTGACTACTGGCATCTCCCAAGGGCTGGTGGTTTGTCATGCATATAGGGCTGGTGGTTTGTCGTTAAGCTGTTAATCCCAGGCCAGCAGGCGACGCCCTTGGACAGTTTTCTTTAGACGAGTTCGATGACGCGTCTGTTAGTAACGATGGTAGTGAGCGGTGGAAGAGCGGCCAAATGCTCAATCTCGGCTATAGGAGTGTGCTTAGGTAGACCGGTAATAGTACGTAGTGTTGCGCGATGATGGCGTTCTACCTTAGCGAAGTCAGTCTTCGACAGTTGGAGGACGGGTGTTCCATAGAGGATTTTTTCCGACCGCCGCTTCTCGGCCCATCGCACGACTGGCATGTTGCCGCGCACCGCCGTGCCAGTTGGACAGGCGACGAATAGTGTGTAGCAGTGCTGGCCAAAGGCGTTGTAGCTGATGAACCCATTTCTGGGGACTGTTGCAGCTTGAGATGGGCAGGCCAAGAATAAGGATTTGCCCATTTAAGGAGGTGATAGTGTTGCCTGCGCTGTGAAGATGGATCTGCATTATGGGGCTTTTGGTTTGGTTTGGTAAAACTTTATTTCCCACAGTAGGGGTCCTGGAGGACACTCGGCTAGACGCCAGATGTAGAGGGCAGCTCCCACGTCGGCACAGAGAGCCCGAAGCTCTCTGCCACCGCGCGGGCCCCCTGGACAGCCCGAAGCTGGTCATGTAGTGAAGCACTTTTTAACACTTTGTCCCAACGTTCCTTGTTCTTGACGTACGCGTCGCTCGATGCACAACCACACAGCATATGGTTTAAGTCTACACGGTCAGTACACCGTTCACACACATGTTGTCCGTCGTAGTCTGGGTCGATGTGCTTCATGCGCCAGGGGTTGGGGTATGAGTTCGTTTGGAGCAAGCGTAACGTGACTGATTGGCTGCGGGTTAATTTCTTATCCGGGAGGGGAAATGCTCGTCTGCCTAGATAAAAGTGCTTAGTGAGCTCGTTGTACGTGAATAATTGATCTCTGTACTCGATATGTGGAGTAGCAGGGGAAACCGGAGGGACGTGGTAGATGAGTCCTCACGCCGCCTCGTGTGCGATCTCATTGAGATTCCGCAGGCCGCCCCCTAAGCTGCCCATGTGCGCCGGGAACCATACGATGGAGTGATCGGTGATGTTACTTCCGCCTAAGATCCGTAGCATCGTCTTATCTATCCCGCCCTTGGCGAAAGCTCGAGTGGCTGCTCTAGAGTCGCTGTATACAGGGTTGAAGTTCGAGTCTTTTAGAGCTAGTGCTATTGCTGCTTGTTCAGCTACCTCTGGCTTCTTGGTGTAAAGTGTGAGTGAGTTGCGCGTACGCCCGTGTCCGTCGACTACTGCTACCGAGTAGGCATGCTTTCCTGGTATGGACGCTTCATCCACGAAAGCTGTCTGGTCGGGAAACTGTGCCGCGTCCGCAGCGAGGGCTTTGGCGCGGGCGAGCCTTCTTCCTTGATTGTGGATCGGGTGTACGTTTATTGGGAAGGGGGACACTTTGATTGCTTCTCGCACGACTTTAGGTAACTGCAGGACGTTGTCCCTTTCTACTATAGTGTTCAGGCCGAGCTTAACGAGAATCTCTCTGCCCGCTTTGGTGCTTGATAGGCGTGCAATCTGGGCCGTGTGCTGTGCCTCGATGATTTCGGCAAGGGTATTACTCCTAGCTGTAAGAGTAGTTCCGTGGAGGCATTATCGGGGAGCCCAACGCTGTCTTGAAAGCTCGGCGCATGTGTACTTCATGCCTTCTCTGATGTTCCTTTTTCCAGTTGAGCATTGGAGCCACGTATGTGATGTGACAGAGTACAAAAGCATGGACCATTTGAATGGCGTTGTCCTCGCTCAGTCCCCTGTGCCTATTCATGATGCGCCGAAACATCCGGATCGCGTTTGCAATCTTGATCGTGATGCTGTCAAGCATCGCCCAGTTGGACCCGTTGCTTTGGATGATTAATTCTAGAATTCGTATTTTATCGACCGTAGGTATGCGATTTCCATCCCTGTCGTGTAACTCTATGCATGGTGTGTGGTGTCGGCGCCAGTAATTGGACGGACGCCCTGGTCTTGGGGGGTGGTAGATGAGTAGCCCGGATTTTCTAGAAGAGCAGCGAAGTCCCATTGGGGCAAGATGGACCTCGGTAACCATGATGGCTTCTTGCATGCGCGCTTCCAATTCCGCATCGCTGCCACCGGTGCTCCAGATGGTAACATCGTCTGCGTATATGGTGTGCTCCACATCAGCAATTTCACGCAGTGCGCGAGAAACTTTGTCATCGCCAAGTTAAATGAGAATGGTGAAAGTACTGAGCCTTGTAGTGTTCCCTTATCGCCCAGATTAAAGCTCTCCGAGACGTGTTCGCCTATTCGGAGAGTGGCCGTTCGATCCTGCAGAAACGCCTTGACGTAGTGGTAGAAGCGTGTTCTGAGGTTGTGGTCAAATATGGCTTTGAGAATGGCTTGATGTTGGATTTTGTCAAAAGCTTGCTCCACGTCGAGTCCCAGTAGCGCCTTGGTGTCTCGTGTGGGGCGATCCATCAGACTTTTCTTGATTCGCAGCATAGCGTCTTGCGTTGAGAGACCTGGCCTGAAGCCAATGTTGCCCGTCGATACTAATCAATTCTGTTTTATGTGGTGCGAGTTCGAGGCCAATTTTTGATTGTGTATCTTCAAGACAAAGAAGGGCCGCCTGAAGTTCAGTCTGCATAGAATATTTGTCTACGTAATTCGCTGCCTCAGTCAAGACGGTAATGCCATCGGCATATACAGCGAATCTTACGCTTGTGCCGAGTTCCAGATTCTCGGGGACGCGTGTCATGGCCAAGTTGAACAATATGGGTCCCAGAATGGAGCCCTGAGGTACACCCTTATCCAAGTAATAGGTTTTCGGCACCCATACCGGAGCTTTGCCATGTAGCTGAATGGGTCTAGATGCCAAAAAATTGCGGATCCAGATTTGGGCACGAGTGCTATGAAAGCGTTTGGCGAGTTCCTCCAGGACAACCTCATGGCGAACATTGTCAAAGGCTTTGTGTATATCGACAGCCAGGAAATAGTTAGGTAGCGCTTTACGACGAGCTCTATTCAGAACTCTTCGCAAAAGCCAAAGGCAGTCATGCGTTCCGAGGTGAGGGCGGAAGCCGGCTTGAGCTGGATGAAATCCAGAACTAACGTATTCAATGTAGCGACTAATTCGGGTATGCAGCAGGCGCTCGATGAGTTTACAGAGATGTGAAGTCAGGGCGATTGGACGCAAATTACTAGGAAGTCGAGGGTTTTTGCTAGGTTTAGGGATAAGAAGAATAAGAGAAAGCTTGAGATTATCCGGTACCGTTCCGGTCTGCCAGTAAGAATTAATGATGTCGAGAAGGCCATCCTAGGCTGCCGAGTTGAGATTGCGAAGCTCCTGCCAACTGACTCGGTCATGCCCGTGTGTGGCGCGAGCTCGGCCTCTTCCGAGGGCTGCTTGCAGTTCTCCCTTTGAGAATGACTGATCCAGGTCTGGATCAGGGTTTCTGAGAGGGAAAATGGAAACTGCTGGTGGAGGCGTTAGGCTGGCGTGTGGGAAAAGGGTGCGTATAACTCTGTGTTCAACATCAGCCGGGTTGCCATTGACAAGGAGATCGCCGAGCGGTGGGGTCTCGCGTGCCTTGCCATTTAGGCCACGAAAGATGCGCCAAAGTTATGATAGGCTCGGTAATTGTCCAAAACGGTCGCATGTAGAGTGCCAAGCCTCACTTTGCAGGTGAAGCTGGTATGCCCGGATAAGCTTGAAATGTCGTCGAAGAAGTACGAGATCTTTGTGACGTTTTCCGCATGTCCAAAAACGTTGCGTGAGGTGATCTGCACGACGCCAAAGGTTAGCCAGGTGAGAATCCATGCCAATTGTGGAATCGTCACAGGGAATATGTTCGAGAGCTTGAGTAACGTTTCTGAGCAGCGTTTCTGAGTAGTCTTTCTTTTTTTAGCTTTTGTATTCACAAAGGAAAATGCTACTTTGTTTTGCGCTATTGCTTCGAAGTTGTTCAGTCCTGTGAGATTCATCGCCGAATTTCTGAAGGTATGTGCCTTTCAGATACAAAGGCCAAGTATCCGAAATGGTACCACTACCAAGAAAAGAAAAGAAAAGGCACTCAAAGGAGCTTGTAAGCCTCACGTAGACGAGAGACGCATTCAGGAGACGTTTAAACTCAGTTTGAGGGACATAGTTGGCCAGTTTTAGTTACGTTTCCCTTTAGCAATGGTTACACTGAAGAGCCCAGACTGCTGGCGACTGCCTAATTATTTTTCTTAGATATTGCGACAACATTCAGGAGCAAGCTTGCCGATCATGGACTGCCGTTTTCGGGTAATCTCAATTTTGAGTATTTTTTTTTGCTTCTTCGGTGAGCGCTCCAAAGTCAGGCTGATCGTTCAGACAAAAAAAAAATTGGAAGGGTGTTTCAATTATTCTGATTATAAGGGGATGGGAGAGGTGATGAAAATTTTAGTTTTGATTTTCTAGCTCTGTAGAACACCCACCCATTTCGTATACAGAATGTCGGACATGCCTTTCGTTACCTCATACTGGGCATGGGAGCTTGCTCTGACTCGAGATTCGGGCAAAATTGAGGGGATCAGGATGCGAGAATATCATTTGTTTGATTTAAAAGCCAGTTGCATCTTAAATGAATTCCGAGCGCATTCGCGCGTGGCAGTGCTGTGCTGTATGGAAGGTTTGACCTATGCTTTCTTTTGTTGGTGTTGGTTGGCTTTGAGTGTTGTTGCCTGGGGAGACGATCCCCTTCAAAACAGACCACCACGGCAAACTCAAGCTCATCTCTCTTCGGCAAGTGATTGCGACCACTAGCCGATCGAGATTTTCCCCGGCCGAGGAGGAGCTGTTAAGGATGGCGACAAAGAGACGAGCGCGAGAGCTGCCGCTTTCAACCATCGAGATAAGAATTCCCCACTGGAAAGGAACGCGGGGTGTTCGACCGGACGGTGACAGCAGTCCAAGTCGGGCCTTCGGGAAACAAAAAGGTTCAAGTGGATCCCGGCGTCTGCCGCATGGGTCAGTACCCTCAAGGCGGCCACGCGGTCATCCCCTTTGTCTGGCTGACAGCGCGCGGCGGCCTTTGCGACGCCGACGGGCTAGCCGAGACCAGAAGGCGCCGAGCTCCTCGCTTGCCATCTACACTACGCTTCTCTAATTCGTTTTGCCGACAGCGCAATGGCGCGTTAGACATGGTTCCACGCAGGAGTGCCCCCGACAATGGGACGCCGATCGACGCAGGTGTGTGCCAGACTGTGAGACGCCAGCAGTCAGCGAGCTCCTCGTGTGCTGCTCTCTACCCCGCCACAATGGTTTCCCCCTCACCTTCAAGTCCAAACTTTCGAGGGAGCGGGTCTGCAAGAGTGAAAGTGCGCTAATGTGTGTGACATTAAAGCGATAAGGACACTTGTGACAACGAGCCTGGCCTTCACCTAGGGAACCTGGGGAACACGGACCCTTTAAAACTGTGTGTGTGTGCGGGCATCATCAGTTCCTCTCCGGGGTTCTTTCCTACTGTCAACGATGTAAATAAACCAAGCTTTCGTACTTCTACTCCCAACTCCTTCGCTCAGCGGCACTTCTTCCTGAGATGGAGCGGGCGTCGATGCGGCCGACGATCCGTCCAGCGGCACCCGGGTCCCACCTCTAACACCGTCCAGACCAGGGCCGTGGAGTGGGCCACCCACGTTGCCGCCAGCCATGGGTGGACGGCCAGCTAGCACAGAACAGCCCGCACCTGCTGTCTGACGAAATCAAGTTTTTCCATTGATCCCTCGAGCGTACGCATAAACGCGCTGATTACCGATGATACCCTCGTACCCAGGTACCCATGTGACAGTTATGAAATGTTGCGGAGCGGGTGTGCGGCCTTGCGTGGGATAACGACACGGAGATATTGTGCGCTGTTTGTGAATTTGCGCAGATGGTTGCCATGCCTGTGTGTCGGGCTGCATGGCCGATAGCTAGGGCGACACATTCTACTTTCCCTGAATCGCGATTGCGCAGAGCCGGCACTGTCGCGTGTGTTATATTATCTGAGGAGGCGGCAGCAGCGGTGGAAATCCTATTATCACCGTGGAGTGCAGCGACCATGTACAAAATATTCTACCGGTTCCTAAATTGGCGAGTGAGGTGATGGGCGCGAGCTCTTCTCCCCGGATGCAGTTCCGAATTAATGCTGCGCCGCAGGAGTTTCAACTGCTCAAATGCACACTTACCCGAAATGCGCTGCTGACTACCCTAGTGTAGCCCTCTCCAGAAAATTCACTTGCACAGGAAATATTGTAGTGCAAACTCAGAAAAGAAGAGAAACATGGGGGATTATAGTGGAAAAAACAGACGTAGTGCTTACTCAAATATTATCAGATGAAGAAAATTGCTAGCGAAACTTATTCTCCTGGAGAACTGTGCGAGGAAGATACGAGTTTTTAAACAACTTGGTGCGTGCGTGGCGGGGCAGGAGCTTGTGATTGTGTCAATGGTGTGAGAATTATGTTGAATATATGTTTTTTTTTTCTTAAATTGCAGTGACATATTTGTAGTAGTGGAGATCGCAAAGAGAAATTTCATTCGGGCTATAGTTTTTGTTTTTAAGCTAAGGGTATGGCTTTGAGACATTAGCCGTGATGGTGATCAGTGAAGCTAGACTTGTCAAAAATAAACCATGCTGTTCTCCTCTGAGCCATTTTAAGTACTATATTTTTAGATTAAAAGGGCTCTATACTATGTTATGTATTCTAATTTTGGAAATATTCAAGTTTTTATAGGCTAGAAGTGTCAAATACAGAGGTGTATTCTTTTTTTTTTAGGTTTATCACGAAGGCGGTAATCGAAGTAGAAGAAGAAAAGAAGCACGTCACGTACCATTTGTCTCGTGTCCGCGGCCGCAGGCGTCGACGACGGAGGGCGAAGGCTGAGCTGGCGGACAGCTCGTGGGGTTCCGATGGTGAGCCATTTTCTTTTATCGGTCTTGCTGGGCAATGCCTGTTGGCACAGCGGCCGCAGTGACCGCAGGAGATATGCGCCGCTTCGCGGAAGACAACCTTGGGTTGTTTTTCCCGATCACCCAACCTGTCTGCGCATTGGGGTGCTGTTGCGATGAAGCGTAGCTCGCTGCTAGTCCAAGAGAGCCTTACTTCAGCTCGGGCACAGCTTGAACATGTTGGGATGTGGTGTTCGCTTTCTACTTTCTCATGGGAACGCCTAGTTTAACAGGTTCTTAGTATTATTCAGTGATGAGTCCCTGCGGCCTGTTTATGCCTGGTCCCTGTACTGGAATTATCCAGAACCCATAGGACGACGTATTACCGGCTTGGCTTTGAATAAAAGTATACCTGTAGTAGGTTTGAACATTGGGTAGCAATGTTTCGCCACGAAACTGCTGTATGATAAGATAAGACTGGATAGTAGCGAGACCTCCGTCGTCGCCTTTTGTTTTGGCTTGAGTTTTCATACTACGTTGGCACAGTTATCCGTAAAATTATTTACCCAACATGACCATTATTCTGCTTCCCCTTTGCTTCAAGAGACGTCTGTCACTTTTAAACACAAAGATCAGACGGTAAGAAATTGAGTAGAAGCGTGTCACATTGATAACGGGGGCTTCGCGTGTGTCGCAAAACCGTTGTCACTGAGTAATCGGGAAATTGCCTTTCTTGAGAAGTCGTTGCAGGAAAATTAAGATAGTGTTTTTTGTGCGTGTTTTGGTGGGATTATGTATAAACGTCATTTGTGATAATAAATCTTCAGTTGAAAGTCAGCGCTCGTATTGTTGCGTGTGTTAACGTCCTCGTTTCTTTTGCGCTGTTAAAAAATGCATAACAACCAACTCGCCCAGCTCTCTGTTTTTCTTAAATAAGCACATTGGCTTGGCTCTATCTTTTCTTTAATATAGTCGTCTTCAACAAGTTACAAGCGCCAGTTCAGTGACACCCCACTCTTCGCGTCGGACCCTTTCTTTTTTTTTATTCTGCGCGCGTGCAGTCCCGTTTTACGTCATTGTTCCAGGTGACCTTTGAAGCGTGAACTGTAGTGAAGTCTTTGTCAAAGATGTATAGCCCAATGGGTTTGCCTGTGATCCCTGCACACACCACGGATAAACCTGGAAGGAAGAACAAAAGGAGTAGCTTGCCCTCTAGCACACTCCCAGTTAGGTTGAGTGCATGCTATCCGAGACTTCAGGTAGATATTTTCATGACTATAGAAATAAGGAATACATATGAGGAGCTATGAAAGACGATAACAATTACGAAGATTTTAACTGAGATTTTAATGTCCTATAGTTGCTCAAATCAAATCTTCTCTTGGAGCTTTTAAACGTATCCGTTCATTGCTAACTACATCAAATAAATATGATTTAACTAATAAATATGGCTCCTTCGCAATGTAACACGTTCCGTACATTTAGGGTTGAAAATCTACCTGAAGGCTTCTAGAGAATATTTTGCCATAGAAGGAATGCGATGGAGGTCGTATTTAGACTGCAACGAAGCTTGTTGTGGACTTTCAGTGTCCGTAACGTCGCAGTTGAGGACAAATCTTCCTCTCACTCTTGCTGAGCTTCCTTGTTCTAGGAGTGTTTCCAGGGGCCTAACTATTTGAAGCGACCGACTATTATCGACTCTATAATTCTAAGAAATACTTTTCACTTCAACCTCTTTTTTTCTAGTCCCACCAAAAACTTAAAAGTTGTATTAGTGTCAATGTCTCTTGCCGCGAGGGCATTGTTTGATAAGAGCACAGATCATTCGTTGTTTTTCTTGTATAACGATAGCTGTCGAGTAGAAACTTCCCGTTAATGCTGCCTCGTGACACACGCCGTCACGACAATTCGTCGCGCTAATTGGTCATCATTCATCAGGACCGGACACAAGGAAAAAACTCGCGATTTCACCAGATCTGTGTCGCCTCTTTCTCCTCCTCTTCATCGCTGCATCTGTTCAAGACGGGCGTCCTGCTTACGATTGCTAGACGTGGGGGCGGTCGTGACCGAAGCCTCGTGCCTGGCCTCCACTCCAACACTGTCAAATAATTAGATTCCAAGGGAAGAAAAGTGTATCAGATGGCGACAGAAAGCTAGGCGGGCAGATTAGGTCAAGAAGTTTGCAGGGGTCAAGTGGATACAGCTAGCATAGGACCAGGCAATTGGAAGATCAGATATATTCGATCATTCTGCAGGCGGTTTAGTCCGGCTGATGATGAGCTCCCTAGCGCGCTTATAGTGTGGCGCTTCAGTGTGAAAATAAATTGAATTAATGCTTAAAAGTTATCTCAGTGCGCAACAAATACAAATACTGGTCTCTGAAGACGTGCGAATCTCAAGCACTTGCTCGCAATGGTACAAAGGCGGATTCCGGTTTCGACGAAAGGGTATACCAGGGCACGCATATAGAATACACTGGATACGCACTTGGAAGAATAACTGGTATTAGAGATGCTGACTTGTAGTACTTGTAAATTGCACCCGGGATAGTTATCTTCCTGGAGGCGGGTCCTATGTGGTGTACTCGAAAGCACGACACAGCGCGGTGGCGGACTCCACGATTGATACTTTGTCGGCAACTGCTCTTGTGTTCGGAATTTTTCCAAAAGCTGAAATGTATAGCGCTGCAAGTGAGAACTGCAGCGCAGTTGTCAAAAATAAGGTGTGTGGAAAGAAGCGGGGAACTAGTTTGCTGCTCGATCCACTTTAAGCTCTTGACGTTGGTCATTACGCAGAGTGAAGATCCGTGTCATATTATGTCAAAATATTACAAACTTAACATATCTTTACTCGAAAGCACTGTAAAAAACTGTCTTCCTACCTTAGTTGCCACAATTTGACACGTTGTTGTTCCGATTCGCTGTTGAAGAACATTTTTACCGCCGGTGTCGTCTACTGCAAGTCTTGTCAACTTACGAACTATTTGTTGTCCCTCCTACAGCGCTACCAGATTAATATGGCATATTTTGATTTTAATTGATTAGTTCGACTTTTTTTATCATCCTCTGGGCCGTAAATGTTATCGCTGGTTGGAAATGGGCAGTGGAGGGATCCAGTCACAGCGATACGTAAATAATAAAAAATCTACTTTGTGAATATCACTTCTGGCCTTAGCAATACTTCTAGCCCAGTATTCAGTGATTTTAGCGTCTTTATCAATATAATGCAGTAATGCACGATAACTTCAAGTTCTGCTCACTGTCCCCTGAGTTGTAAAGTTAAAAAATAGTTGGTAAGTGGCAAAATTCAGCCGGTGTGCGTGGTTCTATTATTGAGCGAGAAATAAACTGGCTTTGCGGTAATAGTCGAGCGCTTAATTCTCACCTAATTTAAATGTCTCTAACTTTGGTGTGGATGGGATAGGAAGAGAGGGAACGTGGCTAGGCAGGGAACAGCGGGAGGCGCAAGGAGGTTGGAGGTCGACGACGCATGTCTAAGCCACGCGCGATGTATACGCCATGGATACAAGCCTAGCATTCGTTTTCACGGTCCTTGGATCAAACAATACAAGTTTACACTTTGAGCTTCTTCCTTTTGTTGCTGCTGCCAGAATGTCTCCTCGATTTTATGCCATTCTACTGGGGCCGCATTATTTAGGTTAGTACTTTACATTGCCCTTTTCGATTTTTTTTTACCGAATACCCCAGTACGAGATCGTTACAACGGTAGGAAAACGCAAACAAGCGAAAAAAGGCGGCCTATAATGCCCTCTGCCCAAAGCAAGCAAATATTTTACGTTAGCAAAGAAAACATCATTACTAGAGCATACACTGCCATAATCGCTAGGGAGCTATAACTCGACGTAGCTAGCGCAAAACCATTTCCCCAATGCTGTCATACTGCCGTACTGTTAAATACTTACTGGCGCCGCCGTATGGTCACGGTAGGGAGACAGGCCCGCGCTGGTCTTCTCTCTAGAAACTCGCTTACGAATCTAAATTAGCCTAGTTGTGTCTGCCTTCGTCAGTGCCTTTGTGCTGGTGCCCTAGTAAATCTGCTTCTTTAGTCCTAGCGGTTTCTAAGATTTTGCTGGAGCTTGCTGGGTACGTCCAGTGTACGATGAGCTTTTTGTACCTCAAAAGCCCGGCTACATACCGAGATCACACCTGTGCACAAGGCGAGGCGCCGCTTGAGGGCCTTAGCTCTCGAGTATTGTTTCCTTGTCTCCCTACCGCGGATCCTGACGACCACGGCGGCGAGTCAGGCCATTCAGCTGCCTCTGAGTGCCCAGCCGCTGCTCCTTCATGCTGCATATTTGTCCATGCTGTTCCCCAGCGAAAACAATTGAGAACGTTGAGGACTGACTATGCAGCTATGACCGGGTCGGTACCTTTAATACGCGGGACGAGGAGCGCAAGTTGCAGGATATTTATTTTGAACTTGAAGTCGCCGCCAAGATGAGGATGTGGCTCTAATACCACGAGGCTACCACAAACACACCTGAGAAGATATGCGGTGGCAGCTGCTCGAAACGTTTGGCAGAAACGAAATAAAGGCTCAACTGGTTCTACAGACCCAAGCCCAGCGGCCTAATGCAAGTAACCATGTTTGTAGGAGAGATGAGTCGGCTCTTCAACCGTGCAGATCCATGAATATCGGAAACGAAGAAGGTGCACCGTCTGATGCAAAGCGTCAAGGAGTAGCTGTTCGCTGGCCTTCAACGCGGCTCTATGTATATATACCATGGCTGATTTTACAAGGGAAGCGACAAGCATAGCAAGTGCCTTGCAGCAGCGATTTCCGCATTCTGAGCGTCCTGCAAACATTACTGCGGTGGACTTTCACTTGGATGTCCGGGAACGAGAGTGAGGCCCTTTATGAAGTTATCAGAAGCATCACGAGCTAAGAGCTGCAAAAGCCGTGCTCTCTAGAGCAAAATCCGCGTGTTGAAAAACTCCGCTGAGCAGTGCCAGCAGTGCCATACCCTCCAGCAGCCTCCGCCTTATGTCATGACTCATGACCTACAAAGACGCGTTGCGCAACCACCGGCCTCCTGCAGCCACGCTCTCACCGCACACTAGTGCCGATTGTCGGTTTCGACGAGTGCGACTGACGCTCGACTGCTCATCAGGGAATCACACGCGTCTCGCATGTCGAACAACTCAACTCCGTGCTTGCACTGCGGCGAAGCCAGTCACATACTGCGCCATTGCCCATACCTTCGGATTGGCTACGCCGATTTTCAACAAATGCAGCTTGGCCGCTTTATCTACGGACATCGGCCAGAGCCTCAGGGACAATGCCACACCTGCGTCCTCACCACGACATAAGCCTAGGTCATCATCGCCACGACAATTCTCAGCATTCCAACAGATAGTCCTTAAGTCTGTGCGCGGGGGTAGGGCGGCCGTCGATCAGCATTACGAATGACATCTTCCGCTTGCCGATTCGATCAAACAGTCCGACCTCCGACACCACTCACACAACCAGCGCGGCAAACTTCCATCGACCAATGACGCTTACTTACGACGCCCCTATTCGACGTACAGAACGACCCACCAGTGCGATGACCTCTGCTACGGGTGTACTTTTAAGCGATGAGCCCCTTCCCCCTGAGATCCTGTCTTCGTGGACAACCACCGGACGGCTTCGCTCGTAGATTTGTGTTATGAATCGTTTGTTTTGTGTTTTGTGTTATGAATCGAGGTCTTGTTCCTGTCGTAAGAAAAGTCCTCACCCTTTGGACCGGAGTCCCGATACGGACAGCCGACGGGAAGTGGTGACGCCGCTCGGAGTGTGCGCCGTTCGAGTAGAGATTCGCCGCGTACCTTTCACTAGTTGCTTGGCTGTGCTGGAACAGTGCTCCAAGTATCTGGTCTTCGGTCTTGATTTTATTCGGAAAAATTGAGAAATCATCGACCTTCGCGACCTCATGGTGACGATTCCCACGGAGCACGCAATTTCCGACGATTGTGCACAGCCAGGCCCGTTTTCCGCATGTGCGATGAGCACGTCACACTACTTTCGCGCGCCAGCTTGTTTTTTACCATGCAGTGCGAGAACCCTACCGCACTTCAATGCGTTGTCGAAAGGCACTTGTCAATATTGCTGAGCCTACAAGCCTGCATCACTCAGGGGGTATGTGCCTTGCACAACAAGCCAACTGAACTTCTATTAACGAACTTAAGCGCCGAATACTGCCATTTACAGCAAGGCATTACCGTCGCTCATTTAGACGAAGTCAGCGAGGCCTCCGCCAACTGCACGATATCGTGGTCAATAACAACGACTTGGAAAGAACCGGTAATATAGTTAAAACTGACGTGAATCCTGACTTACCTCTTGGCCAGAAACGTCGCCTTCAAGCTATTCTTGACTCTTGCCATGACTGCTTTGTTGTCACTTGCAAGGTTAAACAGATGTCAGTAGCAAAGAATCGCATTATAGTTGATTCAAACGAACGCCCTATCTGCCAACACCCATACCGTGTGTCTTCGAATGAACGTGAGGCTATTCGGCAGGTTGACGAAATTATCTTCGATGATGTAATACAGACATCGACAAGCCCATGCGGTTTGCTAGCTGGGCTGGTCGCCAAAAAAGACGGAACGCAGAGATTTTGCGCCAACTACGGGAGGGTCAATAAAATCACGAAGAAAAGACGTATACTCGTTTCCTAGAATTGCTGATTCATTCAAAAACAGGCTCCATCAAGCTCGATACTTATCATCGCTTGACCTACGCAGCGGGTGTTGGCAGATTGCAATTGATGAACGTGATCGCAAGAAGGCCGCGTACATGACTTCTGACGGATTGTGCGAATTTAAGGTTTTATCCCTCCACCCTCGCCACCTTTCAAAGAATGATGTACAGCCTCGTCCACTTCTAGCTATAACACGGTCACTGCTTTCAAAGCGTCATTGCGTCCGACTCGGCCAAGCAATATAGCTTAGTGGCAGGCCATGTGAAGCAACACGCCCGGGTCCTTCTGTGCTCGCATCGCTTTGCATCGATATATGCCTACGTCGGGCGCAATGTTGCTTTGAAACCAGTGACCGTGTTATAGCTAGAAGTGGACGACCCTGTACACTGTCCTAGCAAGTATCAAATAGCAGTAGTGTCTCGTCTGCCTTGACGACTTCGTCTTTCTCTGCGGTCTACGAGGAACACCTAAAGCGCTGGAAGGCAGTGCTGGAGGCCATCCACCCGGTCAGCGTCTCGATAAAACAAGAAAAATGCCACTTCGTATTTCAACAACTCAAATTTCTGAGCCACTTCGTGAGCGCTGAAGGTATTAGCCCTGATCCAGAGAAGACGGCTGCCGTAACTGCTTTCCCGACCCCTACTGATAAAAGTTCTGTGCGTCAGTTATTGGGGCTCGGCGCATATTACAGACGTTCTGTGCACTTTTCTCGGATAGCCGTACCCTTCACTCGTTTAAAAAAGGACGAACAACCTTTCATCTGGGCCAATGAGGAGCAAATTATTTTTGAGGAGGTTTGCAAACGCCTCCAAACAACGGCCATACTTGGCGACTTCCACAAGGAGGCTCACACAGAGTGGCGCACCGACGCCAGTAACGTCGGCCTCGGTGCAGTTCTCGTTGAGTGGGAAGATGAGCGGATGATTGCTTTCGGCATCCTATCTCGTTCCGAAGGGAATTATTTTAGTGCTGAAAAGGAGTAAATTGCATGTTACGTCTGGGTCGTAAGAAAATTTCGACCGTATGGTCGACCGTTTAGGGTTGTATATGACAAGCCATACACTCAGTTGGCTAGCAAACCTTAAAGACCCTTTGGGCTGGTTAGCCCGCTTGGGCCTCCGCTTACAGGAGCTCAATGTCAATATCATGTATGAGCCCGGTAGAAAACAGTCTATCCGGTGCTCCTATTCTCTGCTCTTCACTTGACATGTATGAGTCCATTTTTCTCGACGCTTGCTCTCGCTCAACAGTATAGCAAGACGACACCGAATCGTGGCCGCTCATCGATTATCACGAGGGAAGCGCACAATCGTCGCCTCGCCTTTTCATATGTGACCTGCCATCGTTATGCTTGCGAGACGGCGTCCTCTACAAGGAAAACTACGCTTCCATGTACTCTCAGTACCTGTTAGAAGTACCGACGCTACTCTACACCGATGGTTTGCAGGTATGGCACGACGAACTTCCTGCCGGGTATCTTGATTTTACTTGGACATTGACACGGGTACGACAGAAGTACCACTGGTCCAACCTTGTTGCTGTTGTCCAGCGCTATATGGATCCGACTAGAGCACCTTTTCGCCAAGTCGGTATGAACTTTCTGGGGCCATTGTATACGTCATCGTTGGACAACCGGTACGTTGTAATCGCCATTGACTGCCTCACCCGTTATAGTAAAACAAAAGCGCTTCAGAGGGGTGCTTCTACTGACATTGCTCACCTTTACATCTTTAACCTAGTCCATTGTGACGGTGCCTCTGCGGTGGTTTTAACTGATAGAGGCTCGGCATTTACTGCAGCTCTAAACTATGAAGTTTTGCGTTTCTGTGGCCCTAGACACCGCAGAACAACAGCCTACCATCCTAATACGAATGGCCTTACTGAACAGCTCACCAGGAGCATCACCAATATGATTTTTATCTACGTCGACGATATCTATAACAAGTGGAACCAGATATTGCGGTATATGACATTCGCATACAACAGCGCAGTTTAGGAGACGATGCGCTTCACACCGTTTCGTTTGGTGTACGGTCGCGAAGCCGTGACCGTGCTGGACGCTCAGACGTTGTCCATCCATCAGTTGTTAGATCTGACCAATTCGATCAGCACGCTGATGCCACCCACCAGCTGACTAGAGCGAGAATCATTAAAAAAAAAACTTACGCTCCTCAAGACACGATAGCGTATGTAGACGCGTACTCGAGAGGAGGACATAACGAAATTGCAGTGACCATGGTGGTCGATTCGTCTCTACGCCTAAAGTCACTGGACTCACATTTTCCAGTAACTCTATCTTCGCGAAGTGACCAGCGCCTCTATGCGACACTGCACGGTAGCAGAGGCCGAGGAAGTAGCCGTTGGTTTAGCGATGGCGGAGGGTTATAGAACCGGGTGGTCGCTAACGATACTCACGAACTCTCAAACAGCCTGTCGAAATTATATGAATGGTAGGATAGGTCGTCATGCGCTCCGTATACTCCTCAAAGCGAGCGACAGAATTAAAAACCACGAAGAAAACAAGACCCCACACAAAATTATGTGAGCACCGGGGCACATAGGGGTGGCAGGGAACCAAGAGGCCGATAGGATAGCTTGAGCATGCACTACTTTACGAGCATCCGACGAGTTCGGGCAACTTTTCCCAGCATATAAGGCATACACGGCCATACTAGACAGATGGCCAGATGCGGACAGATGTTCGTAGTGTCACGAAAAATCCACACTATAGCACATCACATGGGCCTGTCAAAACATAGACGTGGTCCACAAAATTCGAAACATGAGTGCGGAGCAATAGGGGAGACTGCTGTCCAGCGACCGCTACGAAGACCAGCAAGGTATGGTACAGCGAGCTGAATGTGCAGCAGTGGCTAGCGAACCCCTGGGCTGAGGACAACCGACCACTGGGTGGAAGTGGGCGAGGTCGACGGAGGAGACTCCTGGGGATGCAACAAATAAGCTTGAAGACACCCCAGAAACCGCCCAGGAGGGAGGAATAAAGTTTTTCCTTCCTTCCTAGAGCCAGAGCCCATACACAGTAAGCGAGTGATGCTCAATGCTGCAAACTTCGTTGCATAGATGTGATTTAAAACCCTGGAAATTAAGTTTGATTGTGGACTCCAGTCTGCCAGCGCGGTCATTCCGAGAACCTTCTGTGGCCCTACTGCGACCCATACGAAATGCAGCGCAAGCTCAGCGGCGTCCCTTACGAAGTGATTCCGCAAGGTACTGTTCGATCGTCCGGACGGCAAGCGCAACTCGAAGTCGTACGCGTTGAAAGAATGAAGCCCTTTCACCCCCGCTGGGCCAAGTCAATTTTTTTCTTTCCAGTAACTGCTGGTCCCTACGTTTCCATGCGAACATGTTATTCGCGTACCCTGCGGGGCTGCTTCTCCTCACCTCTCCACGCGGTATCGGGATGATGCCTTTTCCACTAGGAGGGGCAATGCCGCAAAGTTAAATACTTGCTGGCACCGCCATGTGGTCGAGCTAGGAAGATTGGAACGCGCTCGTCTTCTGTATGTGAGCTCGCTCGCGAGTCGGTTAGCCTAGCCGTGTCTGCTTTCGCAATGGATAGTTTGTTTACGCCCAGTAAATCATCATCCTTAGTCGCACTGACTTCTGTGGCAATATTCACTGCCCAAAACCGGTGTAAATTATTCCTGAGATTTTCGGTATGCCATCTCTCATAGTCCACGTGCCATTTTAGGACGCTAAACCTCGTGTGCCTTACCTAATCGCAAATTGCTTTTGGGAAGTGTTCTTAACAATGTTTCTTGTTTCAAGAATGAGAACATTTCATGTTTAATTTTGTGTCTCCGTTAAACTTTGAATTATTTGAAATGTTGAATTCATAGTCTGCATAGTGGCTTAAAATGGGATGCCTAATATTTTTAGCGTTGAGTAGCATGCTGATCTCGCACATCTGTCACCGTCGCCACACGTTCTTTTTTCAGGCGGCGCCCTACGGCCAGCAGGACGCGTACGCCCAACCAGGGGTCATGTACCCGCCGGGAGGTGCCTACCCACCCCCGCCAGCGGGCTACATGGACCCTACGTATGGGCCGCAGACGCAGGCCATGTACGGCCCACAGCCGTACGCCGGTGACCCGTACGGTCCGACGGCCATGGGCATGACCGCGAGCCCCGCCACCATGGCTCGTATGTGTGCTCTCAGCATGCTTTTTCTTGTTCTCGCTTGTCCCCACCGCACTACTGGTTTTCCACCAATTTTCGTTTAATTTCATTTATGTCATTTTTTTTAAATCTTATCAATTTTTTTCAAAACATCGAGTCACCAGACTATCCCAGCAACGCATTTTAATATTCATTTTACGCTACGTGTCACCTTGTTTCCAGTGCTCCCATAGATGGTGCAGAAACTTGCAGAGGAAAGATAGAGGCTTGAAAACAAATAGAGGACTGCGCGAAGACGTGTCGAAGTTAATTTGCAGGGACAACCTTAATACAAAATATGAGAGCACAGAGGGTTTCTTACAAACCTGAGTGATATTCTAGCTGAGATTAAAAGGAAACATATTGCCTGTGCAGGCGACGTGATCCGTTTAGTGGATACCCAATGATCGTTTCAGGCAATAAACTGGATTCTGTTATAAAGCAGTCGCAAGTCCCACGTGCAGCGTTGGCCTGGCTGCCCGGTGCCCAGCGGAAAGCATCGGAAGGTCCCAGCAAAGAACGAGGTTCAGCCTGCGTCAAAAGAGCAAGGTTTAATATTGCATTTGGCAGGAACGGCCATAGAAGCAGGCCCAAGAGAGATACAGACACGTTTACTCAGCAGGTGTGTCGAAGGCGATTCTCTCCGGTGGGAGCAACCAACACATGGCAGGAGAGAGGGAAAGGGGGAGGAGATCAAAAGAGTGCAGCTTTCCAACCACGGATCGCGTTTAGGCAGGCTTCGCCAAGGCGGACACACTGGCGCCTGGGAAACCTCCTAGCACTAGCCGGTGTCGGCGACTTCCGGAGGGCTGCAATGATAACCGCACTAAGACAAGTGTGTATCAAAGCGGACGCGGCTGAACCAGCCGACTGGAGAAAGTGCTGGGCGATGGTCTACTCACCGTGCTCTGACCGATCCTCTTGTGAAACTTAACAATTCCAAGGGAAGACAAGATTTGCAGGCAGTGGCACAAATGACGCGAATGCGATTAGGAAGTTACTAGGGATCAAATGGCTACAGCTAGCACAGGACTAAGTTAAATGGAGGGGCATGAGGAAGCTTGTTTATTGCAGTGCACGCAAGTAGGCTAACGATGAAGAATATGACAAAGCATGCAAATGCCTCGTAAGCTTTGCCAACCCTCTCCCTATTAGATAGCGATCTATTTCACTGGTCCAGGTGTCTTTAGTTAGCCGCCTTAAGAAAGCCGAGCGTGCGTCCAACATAGATGTTTAGCCGTTATAAAGATTTCGGCTGTTCATCGCGGTACAGGAGCCTGAGTAAAGTATTTGGCATGCTGAAGGGGATACTCAGTGTCGAAGCCGTATTTGGGGTATTAGCGAAGCAACTCAGTCGTTAGATACAATATATTAGGTGAGATAGGTGAAATGATTTTGATTTAGGAAAAAAAAAAGTTGCGCTTCTAGTTGGTCAACTCGGCCTCGCCTTGAAGAATGCTAGCTGTCCGGAGTGGCTTAGCTGGTAGGGCAACTCCTCGTTACAGGTGAGAGGGGGGGGGGGGGTATCAGGCCCGGGAGCGATGGGAACAGGTTAATTCTAAGAAATAGGTGAATTCTGATAAATAATTACTCCATAAGTAAAACCATGTTGGAGATCATTAGGCGCAGAGCACCCGCACGGCACCCGCACACACACTGCAAATACCTGTGGCATCTTCGTTTTGATCTCGATCTTGAAAGTAATATTTGTACAAATCTGCACAAGAGCAAATAGATAGAAACATCGCTAAATAGCGGTCCCGTCCGTCCTGTCTGCTACAGTATACTTCCTCATGGGCGTTTCTAATTCTCTGATGCAGCCATGGGCTACGACCCGGGATACGCCAACTACATGTATGGCATGCGCAGCCCACGGCGATAGTGAGTATGCACGCACTTGCCTGTTATGAACTTGATTAAAATAAATGGCGAATACAATCTGTAAGTCATGAAGAGTGCCCGACGAGTCCCCGCAACTCTGTTTAAGTTAAAACATCACTGTTGCGATCGATCCACTGGCACTTAAAAATA